>NC_068374.1:28393249-28745749 GCF_023724105.1 Carassius gibelio | reverse complement strand
GCTTGTGTTGTTTTTGCTTGTGTCTCACTCGGATGAAAACCAAGACCTGACATTTCATAAAGTGTGTGAAATTGAACAAAGGGAGGTAAGAACATTTCCTGCGCTTTCATAATGCTCATCTGCTCGCGAGTGACATCAACAAAACTTCAGAAGGCTGTGGGATATACACAACACTCATTTGTACTTGTCAGTCAACACACTAGGAAACCAACTATACAAGCAAGAAAGTCACAAAAGACGATGAAACTTCTATTATACGGAATATGAAAGCAAAAGATAACACTCCACAGAAGCCAAAATCACTTGTTTTTACAGATGGGCGGCATATACAGCTCAAAACTGGGAATGGTTTTGGTGTTCCGGCTTTGGATGAAGACGGCTTGGTTCAATAACTTCAGCAGCTTAGGGATTTCATAAGATCAGAAGGAAGCACCAAAAATGAGCAGCAGGAAGCTGTCAATGAACATGACAGGAAATAATCTGCCGTGATGTGTAAAGGTGCCCAAAATAGGCGAATTATGATCTTGGTTTCCAAATCCTCCAGTTCTCAGTGCACTCAATAGGAAAATGCTTAGTGCTTCAGAGAGCCATGAGAGTCATGGATTTAAAAAGCAAAAGACAAGAAGAAGAAGAAGAAAAAAGATTTTATAAAGCTACTATTATTAGGGTCAGTCAATTAAAAATGTATTCATTTATTTAATTACAATTAAACACACACCATGCACTTAATCACATATATCAATATTTTTTGTTAAATGTATGTATTGAATATAAATTATTCAATGTAATTTATTTAAATGAGATGCTGATCAATCAAATGTATCACTAATATCATTCGACATTTTACGATTAAATAGTTATTTTAATTAAATTATTTTTTATTTAATTAAAAGGTAGTTATTTTAATCAAAACACATTAAGTAAAATAAGTAATCACATAAATCAGATCAAATTGTTTTTTATTTAAATAACATTAATTTAACCTCACACTTTTTTTTTTATTTGATAAATATTCTTAAATGATCAAAAATCACATATAATGGTACATCTTTAACTGAGAAAAGCCCCCAATGAAGATTAAACGATATTATATTATAGTGGCAGACAAAAGTATTTTAATACTTGATAGCTAATATTCTTTAAAGCCACATACTTTACTGAAACTGTTTCTTATGCAAAACGTTAGTTGATAGCTTGATGATTGTTGTCTTGGGACCCTGCTAAAAACAGGACCTGTAATGACATACTAACATCCTAAGCGGTAATTTAGTCTTTACCCCAGAGTGGGATACGCAGAGGAAATGAATTGTTAAGTGTAATTAACTGTCACTGCTGTAATCAGACACTATTAAGGTGGGATGGAGCAATGTGTATCATCTCTGTACTTACATTTAAACTGCTTCAGCATCAACTTTCATTGTATTTATTCTACTTAGTGGACTTTGAATGTGTCCACCACAACACAGCATTAGGCTTTCTGCACACTGGTGATTTAATCTCCTCTAGAGAAGACATTTCCATGTGTCTAGGCAATAATAAATGGAAATTGGAAATGGTGTCATCATGCAAACCATCTGGGCCTGACATGAACAAGGACATCATTACAGCACACACCAGAGGAGCCGAGGGAGCAGTTGAGGAATCTTTCAACTGTGATTTGGCATTTTGACATCCATGATCATTATGTTTTCTTTCAAAAGTTGAGAGACCTTTTCCTCCGTGGTAGGTGAACCATCAATAGCCATTCTGACAGGTAGAGACTGATCTTTTGTTGACCTCTTTCATTCAGCAGTCAAGGAGCTGAGATGCACCAAATAACAGTATATGTAATCACATATTGACAGAGCAGAGGGAGAAGTGAACATGGACGAGAATTTATGACATATTTCACTTCTGTAATGTGTTGTAAACAAGATATTCAATGGAAAAAGATGGACTTTTTGTCCATTAATTGGATTGTGAAAAGTGGTCTCTATATGACAAATGGGCTTGATATGCAAGAGGGATGTATCTTTCTTAACACCATGATCATTTACACAAAAGCAAATAGGGTACATTTTGATTTTAATGCCGGCTTAAAATAAAAAGTCTTAATTATACGATTATTTAATCCCGGGCTCATGGGAAATATGTGCTTGTGACAACTTGTGCAAAATTACATTGTTTGAAAAAAAGTGAAGTTTCAGTGAGTGGAAAATTTTACGCAAAAAAGTAAATATATCTGGTGAGGATCGCTAAAAGGTTATAATGCTCGTGTTTTAAAATAACCTACCACCCACACTAAAACCTACCATAATTCTAACCATAGACAGTAAAAGAAATGGACACAGCGACCCCATTGGAACTCAATTGAGACAAGTGAAGCCCATTTTTAGCACTTCCGTTTCTGACGCGCAGACTCAAACGAAGCTTGATGACGTCAGCAACCTGTCTGACAGATTTAAATGTTCTAGTGGCTGTGCGTGAAAACTGCCATCGTTAATCTTGCAGAGACGGCGAGCTTGAGCGGGGAGTTCTTTGTCGTGAGTAAGTAGGAGTAAGTATTCTGATTAATTATTTTGTATAGTACTTTAAAATATAACGCCAGTACGCCATATTAAGTTAATTATTATCTGTACGGTAATGCGACAGAGAGTCGAGTGGTCATGATGCAATCGTTAGCCTATTTTTACAAAAACTGTTTCTACGGGGCCATAATGTAATATAGAAGGTAATGGAGCCCTTTATACATTGCCTTTTATCTTTAGAATTAAATAATGGACAAATGGAGTCTTTAAACGCCTCAGATGTAAAGTTATTCGCTGTCAAAGTGACGCCAAAATGAATGCAAAGTCAATGGGATGCTAACGCAAGTGAAGTTCTGCTACAAGATGGTAGCTCGCGGCCGACTTCAACTTCTGGTCGACTTCCTTGCCACCTGATTCTAATCTAGTGTTAACAAAAGCAGTTATTATTGTGACTTCGTGCTTCACATCACAATTGCAATGATGTACCAGGTGAGCTAGCAAGTAAGTTTACTATGTTAGAAAAGCCGTACATATGGAATTGGTTATGTGATGCAAACATCACAATGTAATAGTTTCCAATCATGTGCTATTCTTAAAGCAAAATGAAGTTGGGACACAGTATTGTAAAAACAGGTTTTTCTTTATTGATAATCTGCCCTGTACTCATAATTTGTGTGAAAAGGAATAACAAATTATGGGTGTTTTTGGAGTTTTGCAAAAACGTAGATAGAACACGTATTTCCAGTAAGCCTGGGTTGAAAATATTTCATTTTTGTACATGACACAACACAGGTTGTAGGATGAGAATTGGTACCCAGTTTTTGGAGAGACTACTTCTACCTGAAAGAAACAGACAAAAAAAAAGCCTAAATCCTTGGTTAATGTAGAATAAAAAGTCTATTAATATTGCAAATGGGACCTTGCTTTAGGGTTTTGTATATAGGTGAAAACTGACACAACGTGAGAAAGTGGTAAATAAATGTGACATTATCAGAAGCCAAGCATCCCGTCATAATATTCACATTATTCAAATCCTTATTTACAACCATAACCCTCTTTTTACCAGATGGACTTGTCTGCATAAACATGTATTAAAGACCTTGGTCTTTTTAAAGTTGTTTATAGAAACCTGAACAATGCAGTTTATTTACATCACCAACAAGTCAAAACTGCCTACTAAAAATGTAAATTTGAGGCCATTTATGTAGCACGAGTTTGTTAATCCCTTTAATATTAATCACAAACTGTGAGTTCTTTGTCCTGGCAGTTTTAGCAATTGCACCATTTTGACTCGCAATTATCCACACTCATGCACCACATCCTCAACAGACAACTGAATGGCAGAATGCACCACATCAACACCCTGTTGTGGGATGATTGATGGGTAATACAACCGACAGACTATAAACAGACAGGAAAAGATAGAATAAAACAAGAGCAAACTCAGAGCTCTGGATCGACTGACTTTACACATATGCTCACAGGGCATTTCAGATTAGCCAGAGTTCCCTGTGGGTTTGGCTGTGACCGCCACGTCCAGAAGGGCTGTAATCTGTCAGACGGCTGCCTAGTGATTAGTCTGTGGATGGCTGAATGGAAGTTGCCCAGTGGCCATGAAACAAATGGCTTACTTTGATCTCTGAGCTTGGATGGAAAGAAAACTGCCATTCTATTGCAAGTGCTGTTTACACTCGCAATGCCAAAATATGGCACTGAATCAGATCTATTACATGGTTTAAAAACAGAGAATTATCTCCAAACTGAAGCATAGCCAATATGCTTGTACTGCCCAAAAATCATCTTGCAATTCAAACTAAAAATAAAACAAATACAGAATTTCTAACCTAAATATTAGCATCAAAATGGCACACTTCACCATTAAATTCTTTATGTACTAGTGAAAAAAAGCATGGCCAGATTACAGAGTTTTCAAATGAATTGAGCTCTTTTTCCCACTCAGTGAAACACTGAATCACTCTCTGGCTGCTCTAAGCTGTAGTGTTTAGTACTTGCAGATTAAATTAGGCCATGAATTCATCATGAAGGCCTTTGGCACAAAAAACGTGACAAGATAAAAACATGGTCACACTGCAGGCCGTGTCTGTTTTCTCTTCTGCAGAGTAGGAGTAGGCTGTCAAGGTCAAGAATTTGAACCCCCGGTGTCTTGGTGGCCATGTGTTTCTTTTGCTTGTAACATCTTGCTTTTCAACTCAAATGCAAACAAAAGCTAACCTTGAGATTCTCATTCCTTCAACAATATATCCCCACCGTTGGGTTACGCTAGTGGAAATTGAAAGAGAACTTGATTTTTAAGAATACTTAAACCTGGATAAAGATGATATATTTTAGGTGATGATAAGTGTTTTTTTTAGCTTTAAAATAATAAATGAGTAGATGTGTTTCCTAGATTGTTTTAGGAACATCACAGCCATAAAGAATGGCGATTTTGTGAAAATTTAGGTGCAGGATGAGTCATCAACATTTTTTTTTTTTCAATTTCTCAGAAGACAAATGTTAATTAAAAACTAAAAATTTACATTTTAAGTGCAGATATCTGCTTAAAGTTTGTTTCAGAGTACAACATTTATATGACAAACTCAAAGCTAGTAGACATGGATGAGAAGCCACTAAGCTTTGATTTCGTGGAGGTTATAATTTGGAAAAATCTCCCAGGGAAGATCTATAGCACCTATAGAACACAACAGTCTAGTTCCAGAAGTAAAAACTCCATGCAATTTCTCTATAAGGAAATAGATTTTTAACAATAACGTCAAATATACGTTAAAGACGGGCCTGCTGTAAGCTTTGAGATTGTTAATCGAGATTATTGCATGTGCTTTTGTTGCATCCATCTAAATTACTGTGGGAAATTTGTCATTAAAAACTACATTACCTATGAAAATTCCACCAATCAAAGAGTCACATGAGCAAATCATGCCAAGAGATATTTAGCTCCGCCCATTCTAATGAAGCACTGCCAGTAACGTAATCAACTCGATCTCCCTACGCTGTGAAAATACTTCAATATTTATATATAAATGCATTTTAGACAAACTTTAAATATATTGTTTCTACAGATACAGCTAATAACTTTAAATTAAGTGTTATATTTATATTCCATCATTTTTAATTTGAGTATGCCATTCACAATGGAAATGTTGTTCTTTTCCTCATTAATGCCATTAAGTACAGACTTGTACATTTGTCTTTCAAACTAAAATTTGTAATGTAATGATTATCCACATAGTTGATTAGTTTGGTTTGTTGCTTATAACACCTATAACAAAGACATATTTGCAAAAATATTGCATTAGATTGTATATAATTAATCATATTGTATATAAATTGTCAAAAAAGCAAGATTTTATTTTCCCTCAAATTTTGAAATGCACCTGCTGATGATGTCCTTAACTGATCCAAGAACCATATCTGAGTTCTAAAGGGAGAACTTCCTGTCCTCTAGATTAGAATGCACTAGAGAGGACTGTAGCCAATTAAAAAATGGGAGGGATGGATGAGGACATTATAACCGAGGATGAATATGTCTACTCTGTCCCACAAGAGAACAGCCTCTGGTTTTGTTGCTGTAGGTGAAGGCATCCATAGAGACTCTCCTGGATTAGATGAACTGCTGGACTGGAGCTGTGGCACTCAGTTCATTAAGGGCTTCACTGGGAGAAGTTTAAATGACAAATGCTCTAATGGTCCTACCGTAACTGACGCAGTGGAAACCAAGGGATGTATCTGGCACTTCAGAGGCCTAAGAGAATATTTTCTCCCTTGAAGTCTGAACTTGTGCATGTACACAGCATTAATGGCTTAATTAAAATCATTCACATTTTTCACAGTGCATCCCAGCATTGTTTTCTTAAATTCTTAGCATATGGTTGTACATTGACATTAGTTAATTGCTTTTTTTTTTTTCTTTTTTTTCTTTTTTTTTTTTAAGCAAGCAAAAACATAAGTCCAGCTTTTGTATTAATGACAACCACACTCAATATGACATTTGTATTCCTGTTCTGTCGTGTTTCTTTGTTTTACATATTTTATTTTTGGAGATCCTAACACATCTTCTATCTTCAGGTTTATATTTGATTTTTGAATCCCAAATTTCAGTGTGGTCTCAAACTCACCACACCGTATCTATGGATAAAAAGATTACATTTTGAAATAGAAAAATATATTTATAGTATATAGTATTTAAAAATATTTACTTATCATGAATTTATAGATGTCCAGGTCATATTTCACCACCAAATGAAAAGAAAATAACTTTATTTCTGTAAATATCAACATTTTGTTTACTAATATTTATACTCATTTAGCATGACGTTTCAGGACAGTTAAACACATTTTTCTTTCTAAATTAAAAAATATATTAATATAATTCGTTTCAATTCCAGTTTTTCTCAGTTACTGGAATTATCAACACACTAACAATTTACAAGGTACAATTTGTAAGATTTTTGTAAAATATCCAAAAACCACTAGGCTAGTGTTATATATTTTGTCCAGCTGATTACCAAAAATATCGCTAATGTTTTCAACTACTTGTAAATCATGAGAAAATTCTAAACAGTGACACGGGGCAGTGCAGTCACCTGTCAATGACGTTAGTTACCCTTTGTTACCGCCTTTACTGACGTAGAAACCACATGACAACACTGTCATGGACAAATGCGGAAGTAGCTTTGCAACTAACTTCAACTAGAAAGAGACGCCGATCTCGCTTGTGTTATACTCGACAGGTGAGTTGTTTTGATTCGTATCTTTACAGAAAAAGTATGCTATTATAACGATCAACAAGATTAGTATTATGGGGCACACATGCCAAACGCGGGGCATTGCTTCTCTAGACCCGCACAAGGACGCGTCAATCGTTGAACTCGTGTTAAATCCATGATTTATCTTTCTGTCTGATTGATGGCCGTCAGCGGTTGGGTAGAAGACAATAAATCCCATCATTCCATGCTCCTTCTTAGCGTCATCAAACCACGCGATTGTTATTGTTTTGGTAGTGCGCCCTCTAGTGGCAGGTCCTACAACCTGTACCTTTAATACTTAAAAAAAAAAAGTAAAAAAAAAAGAATGCAATGCAAAAAAAAGAAAAAAGGATAAGTTAATGGTTTTAAAAAATATGCTTCTAGTTAAAAGTACTTTTTATTTCATTAAATGTTTTTTCTTGAGCTACATCCTTCGGCTCATTTTTACTCAAAGGACCAAATACAAGTAAACAAACAAAAAGGCTGAAAATACAGAACATTCAAAAGACTAAAAGAGGGCTGCTTGTTAAACAAAGCACAGTGATTGAAAAACGTGTTTCACCAAATCACCGTGCTTGGTGGCACATTTTCAGCATAATTACTGTCGTTAATCCACCTGATACATCTCTATATTTGTCTGTATGGATAATCCGTCTTCTGCTATGCATAAACGTTTCTCCCTGCCTCAAAAATTGCTTCATTCTCTTCAGCTTTGCCTCGGAGGGGCTGAGCAAGAAACCAGCTATACATTTCTCCCAGCATGCAGTGATGAGGATGACTAAACTAGCCCTAGAATCCAATCTTTACAGATCCCTGTTGCAAACAGTTCCTTGGAAAGCCCAGCCGTACTTTACATTTCAACCCCCTTTGCACTCACAATGGCTTACAGCACTGCATTAAAGTAAAAGCTGTTCTCCCTGGAGCAACACTGTCTGTCACAATCAACATATTAGTAAGCATGAGTAAGTCACTATGGGGTGCCCAGTCACCTAAATTAATAATTCAGGACTGAACACGCCATCGAAGGGTCCAAATATCATGACAACTAGTGGAAAAAACTTATATTTCAGTGTTTTTCTTCACTTTATTTGCTTTTTGAATAACCTTGTAAATGAAAGTATTACAATTATTAACTTAACTTAAGGTGTTTATTAAACTGTGGTCATGTTAAATACACCCACATATCTGGTACTTGCCTAAAAATATGTTTATTTTATGCATAGTTAATATATTACACTTACATTAATATCACTTAACAATTTGAGTGAAAAGATGATGAAAATGGAAATGTGAATTTTATTATTTTTTGCTTTAATGACAGTTGTACTCAATCTGACATTTCTTAGTCCTGTTGGGTCAGGATTTTTCTTTATTTTATATATTTCATTTTTGGAAATCCTAAAACATCTAAATTTGTTCTTGAAATTAAGTGGTTTGATCTTTTTTAACTGCACTGTATTTGTGCCGGTAAACAAAAAAAATTAATTATTTTTTATAGCGTATTTAACAAAAAGAATATAAATGAACAGTCACCAAGTTATTTATAATAAATTGAATTACAAAATATTATTGAAATTTAATAAAATTAAAATGAAGAAATTATGTAATTATAGTATATTTAAAATATTTATTTAAATAAATAAACATTAATCAGTTTATAATAATTGCATAGATTTATAGTATAAAAGGAAATGAAAAATAATTGAGTATAAATAATAATAGTTAAATATCATAATATACTGCATATAACCATAAAGCAAAAAAAAAAAAAAAAAAAAAAAAAAAAATTATATATATATATACAGTATTGTTCAAAATAATAGCAGTACAATGTGACTAACCAGAATAATCAAGGTTTTTAGTATATTTTTTATTGCTACGTGGCAAACAAGTTACCAGTAGGTTCAGTAGATTGTCAGAAAACAAACAAGACCCAGCATTCATGATATGCACGCTCTTAAGGCTGTGCAATTGGGCAATGAGTTGAAAGGGGTGTGTTCAAAAAAATAGCAGTGTCTACCTTTGACTGTACAAACTCAAAACTATTTTGTACAAACATTTTTTTTTTCTGGGATTTAGCAATCCTGTGAATCACTAAACTAATATTTAGTTGTATGACCACAGTTTTTTAAAACTGCTTGACATCTGTGTGGCATGGAGTCAACCAACTTGTGGCACCTCTCAGCTGTTATTCCACTCCATGATTCTTTAACAACATTCCACAATTCATTCACATTTCTTGGTTTTGCTTCCGAAACAGCATTTTTGATATCACCCCACAAGTTCTCAATTGGATTAAGGTCTGGAGATTGGGCTGGCCACTCCATAACATTAATTTTGTTGGTTTGGAACCAAGACTTTGCCCGTTTACTAGTGTGTTTTGGGTCATTGTCTTGTTGAAACAACCATTTCAAGGGCATGTCCTCTTCAGCATAGGGCAACATGACCTCTTCAAGTATTTTAACATATGCAAACTGATCCATGATCCCTGGTATGCGATAAATAGGCCCAACACCATAGTAGGAGAAACATGCCCATATCATGATGCTTGCACCTCCATGCTTCACTGTCTTCACTGTGTACTGTGGCTTGAATTCAGAGTTTGGGGGTCGTCTCACAAACTGCCTGTGGCCCTTGGACCCAAAAAGAACAATTTTACTCTCATCAGTCCACAAAATGTTCCTCCATTTCTCTTTAGGCCAGTTGATGTGTTCTTTGGCAATTTGTAACCTCTTCTGCACATGCCTTTTTTTTAACAGAGGGACTTTGCGGGGGATTCTTGAAAATAGATTAGCTTCACACAGACGTCTTCTAACTGTCACAGTACTTACAGGTAACTCCAGACTGTCTTTGATCATCCTGGAGGTGATCATTGGCTGAGCCTTTGCCATTCTGGTTATTCTTCTATCCATTTTGATGGTTGTCTTCCGTTTTCTTCCACGTCTCTCTGGTTTTGCTCTCCATTTTAAGGCATTGGAGATCATTTTAGCTGAACAGCCTATCATTTTTTGCACCTCTTTATAGGTTTTCCCCTCTCTAATCAACTTTTTAATCAAAGTACGCTGTTCTTCTGAACAATGTCTTGAACGACCCATTTTCCTCAGCTTTCAAATGCATGTTCAACAAGTGTTGGCTTCATCCTTAAATAGGGGCCACCTGATTCACACCTGTTTCTTCACAAAATTGATGACCTCAGTGATTGAATGCCACACTGCTATTTTTTTGAACACACCCCTTTCAACTAATTCAACTAATTGCCCAATTGCACAGCCTTAAGAGCGTGCATATCATGAATGCTGGGTCTCATTTGTTTTCTGAGAATCTACTGAACCTACTGGTAACTTGTTTGCCACGTAGCAATAAAAAAATATACAAAAAACCTTGATTATTCTGGTTAGTCACATTGTACTGCTATTATTTTGAACAATACTGTATATATATATATATAATATGTGTAATATATGTAATAATATGTATAATATAGCAAAAAATTATTTTGAGAACATTTGCAATAGCATTATCCTCATTTTAACATCTGCTTATTATGGAGTTTAAACAGAATATATAATGCAAACAGATTAGGTGGTTTATAGTCTATCTTCATGCCCCTAATCCCCTTGGAGCCTAGCATTGATCAAGAGTTGGTCTGACACATGGAAGGTTATGTTGACATGAAGACAAAACAGGATAAATTAAGATCCATTATGTATTGAGTTTTGTTTTAAAATTGTAAAACGGAGTCTTAATCTGAAATGTTTCACAAGTTCTGTTCCTTTGTAAGAAAGCAGCATACAGATTTGAATGTTCCTGGGAAAGGCAGGAGGAGAAAGCGGCGTGTGTATGAGACAAATGTGTGTGTGTTTGTTTGTGTACACTGCCTGAAACTGTCTGAGTTAGAGAAGGAAGCTGGAGGTGTGCCATGTGTTGGCTCAGCAACCACCACACTCTTAAAGCACTGAAGAGAGAGAGAGAGAGAGAAGATATACAAACATTACTGTACTCGCCAAACAACACACAGCACAGAGATGTCTGCAGGCCGATAAATACTAATGGCATTTTTATAGACATCATCAATCAACTTTAATGCTTTTAAACTTTTACCTTCTTGCTTGAACCGTGGTGCTAACTGAAGTTATTAAATATTATTAGTAATTATCCTAACTTCAACTTTATAATAATGGTCTTTCAGGGATTTGGTTCTTTGGCTGAAACTGCATTTTTACAAACAAAACAATGACTAAAAAATAACTAAAATTCTCTCAAACATTATTTGTAAGAAATATTATAAACAACAAAGTTGTCACTAAAATCATATTGTTGCATTTATTTCTTGAGGTTTTTTTTTTTTTGGCTTCATTAAATATTATCGTAACTAAACAATATCATTATCAAGAAGTTACCAGCATTAAAATATATACAGGTATATAACTTTTTTCACCATAAAACAATTAAAATTGGTTTTATTTCCATTTCTATAATCACAGTAATCTGGAAACTCCTCCTTAAAAAAAAAACTTAACCACATAGTGGTGACTTTTTCAAGAGCAATCATCAGATGTTTTCTTCATAAAGTAAAAATCTAGTTCTTTCTCAATTGAATGGTTTGAAAAAAATCTAAAAATGGCCTTCTTATGGATGACAAAACCCATTCGGTATTCAGCGCACCATCAGCAGGGTTAATAAAAATGCTTTTGAGCACCGTAGTTCATTGATGCTATGAATGTAAATGCATGTAAAGCAAACAGTGCTCTCATAGCTGGGCATTATCTCTAATGGCATTCCAAGAGTTCATGCACTCTCACAACTCTCAGGAACGTGTCCTTTCTAGAAATGAGAAGCGTGTTTGCACAAGAGCTGTAGTGCGTACCATAAAGGGGTTTTAACTGATCATATCTGAATTTTCATCATGACGGGGTCGCGTTCAGTTCTGCACTGAAACGCTGTGGGTAAACCATCACAGAAATAGGTGCTAATGATGCGCTTCAGAACTGCTCACAGTGCATAGGAATATTAAAAATTGAGCATAGATGAAGGCCATTACGCTGTCACGGTAATTATGAGAATCAGCCCCAGTTTTCAAAATGTGACCATTTCACTCGCTGAACTTCATGACTTTCTTTCAGGAGACGAATAAGGCTGGCAGAACACAATGTGCGGCAATGTAAAGCACCTCTTTGGAGATATCTGACACTGAGTGTGAGATATTTGATGGCAGTTGTTGTGATCCAGCTGTGTATAATCACCCATCCACATGATTTGTAGCAGTGTTTAATTAATATGAAATGATAAGATTTAGAATGTAATTTTTTTTAACACAATTACATACAATTAAAAACACAAAATAAAATAAAAATGTTAAAAATAAATTATACATTCACATACACATAAAATTTTATAAAATTCAAAATATCTTATTGAGTGATAGGTGATAGCTGACAGAAATGATAATTTTAAAAATAGAGGAAATTTATATGCACAAATAAATATCCAATAACAACTGAAAAATAAAAAAGAATGTGATATTAATTTATTATGCATCCCTATTAGATGTTTTTGCAGATTTCTATAAAAACTTTCAGTTTAATCGGCTATTAGAAGATGAAAATGTAAAAGTATAAGTTCTCAAAATGCAAGAATCACAGGGAATGTTGTGTTCTCGAATAAGTGGTTAAGAAAATAAGAAAAATAAACATCTTTCACAAATATGAACCTTGGCTTCAAGGATCCACTGAATGAGGAGACTAACAAGTCCCTGGAATGCTTCATAAAGCTTGGTTTCTATCCCCCAAAGTGAACAAATTCCCTTCCTGCCTCATTATGACCCAACTCTCAACACTGACTCTCACTTAGTGCTTTCTCCAACAATACCAGCACCACACTCACAGCTCCATCTTCCCCCATGAAGTGCAGCTGTAATCTGGTTAGTCACATTGCACAGTCTCTCTGTCCACCGCCTGGCAAATCCCAAAGTAATTTCAACTTAAAAGCAGAGGTGGTGGTTTACGTAGCCGTGACTGTCTGCCACACTGAATTTCACACCAGTGTGTTTTGTAATGCTCCACTGTTTACTGTCATTAGATCAAATCCCATCTCTACTCCCTACTTAATCTGACATTAATTCTCATTAAAATTCAACAACTTTTAGCCTACGAGCAAAGTCTGTCATAATTATATGATGCAATGAATATATAGATGAAAAGCTTTGTTAAAAGTGAATACTCGCAGAGTTGGTTTACAGAGATTTCAATGTGTTGTATTTCACTAAACTGCATTATTGCAGTGTCAGCTGTGACTCTCCATTTGAGAAGAAACTGATGACTGCAGCAGGAGAAAGACTCTTTAAATAAATAAAAATGTGTAATGAGTTTAAGTGCTGCTGTTCTAAATATCAGCAAATTATTCTTTTTGTCTTTCATTGAAAATACATATCATTCTGGAGGGACAGAAATAAATGAATTAAGAAAATCAAACTGACTTTGTTCTGCTTACATACATGCATTAACACAGACAAGCAAAGTGATGCAAACAGTGAAACAATTCAGCATTGTTTTATTACGAATGCTGTTCATGAAATCATTCAGTTGAAGTATTTTGAATTGACTAGTCAGTAAAATCAGTTCAAAAATGTCCTGGAGATTAAAAAAACAAACAAACAAACAAACAACAAACAAAAAAAGTGTGTTTTTTTTTTAAGTTAAATTGATTGAAATAAAATTACATTTCAGTGGAAGCAGAGATGGAAGCTTATTTCCATAAAAAATACAAATAAAATGATTACTTTATCACACAATTCAGATTTTCTTGCAATTACAAGAATTATCAGAATGGTGAGATATAAACTCACAATTGCGAGATTTGTGAGAGAAAAAGTTGCATTTTTTCTTTTTCTTTTTTTTGTATGTTATTTGTGGTGGGAAAATATATATTGTGAAATGTAAACTTCAGAATTGTCAGATACAAGCTCAGAAGTGTGAGCTGTAAAATCGGAATTACAAGAAAGGCAGAATTCAAGTAGTTTATATCTTACAAATCTGACTTTTTTCTCAGAATTGCAAGTTTGTTGAATTTTGAGAGATAAATGTAGAATTGCGGATTTAAAAAAGTTTTTTTTCTCATCCTGCTGCAGAAACAAGCTTCCATAAGCAGCTTGAAAAAGCCTATTCAGGTTAACATCCCCCAGGCTTGGAAATATTGTCACGAAAGCGATTTCTACCACCTTTTCCCACTTGTCAGAGGTCATTGTGTGAGACCACATTCTGGCCCCCTGCCGCTAAAAGCTTGTTACAGGAACTCCCAGCAGCCACTGGGGCGAGACCGCGACAGACTGGCTCAGTAAAGAACTGAAAAGAGAGAGGATTTTATCACAACAGTTATCCCCAAAATGCTTGTTTTTATATTTCACACCCCTTCCCCACAACATCTGTCTACTGAACAGCATTGAAACAGAAATGGGTCACTAAGCGAAATGGGTCACTAAGCATTTGTCAGACAAACCCAAATTGACGTGAGCTTGTGTCTGCAAATCTGCATGAAAACATTTTACCCAAGACAAAACATTTAGAAGACAAATATTATAATGAAGTTTAAAAAACGAAATCTGCACTTAAATCCTAAGAGACTCTTGTTGGATGGTTTACAAACATTGTCTTGAGTGCACCAGGTTGTTTTTCAGACAGCAAAGAACTGGCTCTGTTTGAACAGCCTTTAACAGACAAAACATGACTAAGGTGCAGACAAAAACACAAACAAAAGACTATGCTTCACTTTGAAGCACTATATGTAGCATGTATTTAACGGTGGTCCTATTTGCCTATTATTTGTACAAACACACTTGGACCACGAGTCATCAAACCCCTTCCCTCTCAATCTGCTGTTATATATGAAGGCATTGTTTGCCCAAATTGCTGGCAGAAAGTGATCTCTGGATTAGAGACGATGACTGCTTGATTTAGGCCACACAGACTCAAGATTACACACAAAGCATATGTGTTTTGCATTGGTATAGTAGAAACAGACTTGTCTGATTTTAATCAGATTGTGTTTGGTAGATGATGAGCGTTTCTGAAGCTTTAGGAGACAAGGGTAAAAACATGTCTGCACCTCATAATAAATACAGGGCAGGTTCATTCCTCCTGATAACCAGTATACGGTAAAGCCACCGTCTTTATTACACTCAAACTACGGAAACACTTATGTCACAGATGACAAACCATGTAGGATTTTGACCTGCATGTGATTTCCAGATGAATACAACAGGGAACACATTTGGACAACAGCAAAAAAGACATCCCTTCCTTCCTCCAGAAAAATAATGGAAAATCTAATCACAGATATTATTTTATGTCCTGATCAAGATGTTAAGGTTAGGCTGGTTAGCATGGCCCAGTTAACCCCTGCTGGTACATACGTTAACTACACTCTTCTGCTGCCATCTGTTCCCAGACTGTCAACAAAAATACTGACAAACTTTTGATTTTCAACAAAATCGCACAAGCCGAGAAACTGCCACTGAGACGAGTGGGTACATTAATGGATCTCTTTCACCAGGTATAACAGACCTCCTAGATCAGACTGAGGTTGTTTCAAGCATGAAGTCACTGTAGTGAGCCAAAGATAAGGAACAGTTTCCTAGTTTAAACAGCAAGACACCAAACAAAGTCATTTCGGCTGGACACGGCTGTCTGGCCTCCACTGGCATCTCATTGAGAAGTCTTACAGCTTCATCATCTCTCTCTTGCTTTTTCCCTTCTGAGATGGAAATATCCTCACTGTGCCGGAGCTTGTGGCTGGTTTTTGGAGGGACGAGCGTCAGTGGTTGGCGTCTTATCAGCTCAGTGCACGCAGTCGAGGGACAGTCTGGAACACCCAAGGTCACTGCTGCCTTACATCTCAGAAAACAGCAGAAAACTACGTTTTGGATGCTTATTTTCTTTTATTGATAGTGCCACTATCGCTAGGGGAATGCATTTTAAGTTTCCACTTAAAATTCAATCCAATACCTACTGGTACTGCTTGTTTATGAGGTAAAGGTGTTTCAAGATGAAGGCTGAATGTATGTATTTATATGTGTACTATCAGCAGCTAACATTCCATACACGTAACTTTAATGATCATCATAAATAACATTTTATTTAACAAATTAAAGTAAGTACAGTAATGACAAAAACAGCCAAAATAGCATCACTGGCAATCTCCATCAGAAATCTTGTTCCATTGCCTTAAATAAACACTTGTGCACGATGTCACTTATGGGTGGGGTCAAATGATTAGGCCCTGCCCACAAGCATTATATAATGAGCCTCGACTTATTGTGAGGAATTCAGAGCTATTGGCTACAGGGTTGAGGGACGTTTCGGGACACAGCTCTTGTCGTGGATTGCTAGTAGGTTTTCACACCCGCGCAGCTGGTGACAAATCTTTCGCACCGGTGTCAGTGTCTCTCACCTCTGTTTTGACATATGAAGTTTATCCAGTCAAGTGACTCAGTGCCCAAGGCAAATGTGGCTAGATAAGGCACAGGCAAGTTAAAATAATACAAATATGAGGAATAAGAGATGCAGATGGGTATTTGAATGAAAATAAACAAGCAAATTTTAAGGAATATTGTGAATTTAATGCAAAACAAGTGTCTGTGGCCTGTTGCAGAATAACAAAATAATTTCAATTTATCCAACAGTTTGTTAAAATTAGGACTATCGCATCGCCGACTACAGTTTTATATGATACAATAGTTATTCTGAACCAATTAATGCCATTTCAATACAGTGCAATGCATCACATCATGTCAGGAAAAGAGAGTGAATCGGTTTTCTCTCTCACATCGCTTGCTTCTTTAATGTCCAGCAAGTCTTAAAATAATGTTTTCTAATGGAAATACATCTGAAATAAAATCAATGAAAAAGTAACACTGAAATGAAAATTAGAAATACTATTGGCAGTTAATACCAAGTATACACCTTTTAGATGATCTGCTTCTTAACTGTAGGAAATGACGTACCTGAAAAACTATTTAAATATCGATAAAAGGATATTAATTATCAATGCAGTCTTGTAAGAAATAGAATCACAATACACTAATATGCAATTGTTTTGGCAAGTCTCTAGTAAAAACAAATCCATTCTTCACTTTGTCCTGTACTGACACAATAGAAGTCTAAGGGTGCAACAATTGTTGTACCCATTTGAGTAAATGTGATTTTCCCCCTGTATAACCAAGATAATAGTCTAAATAATTTTGTCAACATATTCCCTCCAGACCATTAAATAAAACTTTTCCAATACACATAAAATTATATTTGCGTTTAATAATGTTTATTAGCACTTCAAATATGTGGGAGGCAGATACAGCACCACAAAGGATGCTAATCATTTCCTTCAATGCTGATCAAAACCACTAACTCATGCAGTCTGTCAATTTTTGTATATATCTAGAGATTAGTTCCTTGACTTTGTTCACATTAAGTGCTTCTAAAACTTAAGACATAATTACTTTCTCTCCACTGTTTCTCTGTCTCCATCTCTCTCTCTGTCATGACCTGAATCCATTTGGAAAGCCTAGTCTGCTAATAAAATAGCATCAAACCATACGGCTCTCAAACAGATTCCCTCGATTGGTCAACAGCCACACCGTGCTCAAGGAAAACAAGGCGCCGTGCTAATTCATGCAAGAGTTTGAATGGAAAAGCTGCTCCTTCTCCCTGTATCCGCTTGCCCTCCCTCCCATCTCGCTCCCGTGGGCTTTGGCCATCCTGCTCCAAAGCTGTGCTGTGATGTGTTCGGAGCCAGACTGCACTATAGGGGATGCTGACTGAGAGAAGAGGTGACAGTTTAGCACATAGACAGAAGAGAGACAAAGCCATCCAAACACACCACAGGGCCCAACGTCCTTTGGGTTTTTAGCTCTTTTGTGATATGAGTGTGTGCATGTTCTTCTGCCATTCGCCTGAATGACACATAAAGCCTATCTAGTTTCAAAGCATTGTTTTTTTTGTACTTAGAAATTGTTTTTGCGTGAGCTTTCTGCATTGACAGCTTGACACACTGTGTTAAGTCACACTGTGCATTTGAATATCTCAGACATCTTAACCTAACAATTACTCTGAATTGATGTGTAAACAGATGCACAGTCAGTTGCTTTGGCTTTGCACATTCAGATGCTGCAGAGCTTCAGTGCACACAAGACAAGATCTGCGAGCTAAACAAGCGTTTAGCATGAAGTCCTGAAAATGCCTACAACAGGATTTAAATCTAAGCATGATGCTTAACCCTATTCATATCTACGCAGGCAAAGAAACACCACAGATGGTGAATACAGAATCTACTGTCCTACATCACGACTTTAAACCTCACGGATCAGACTGGATGACCTGTAAAAGCTTAACGTATATTTCTCTCACTTTTGATCTGGCCTCTTTTAAAAGGGTTTAACCCTCTATTGCATCCTTTTTTACTTAAAATATGACTTTCATCTTTATCTACAGTATATGGACATAATTACTACGTTTATAAACACATAAATAATATTTAATAAATAAAATATCTTACATGGATAGTCAATAATGGATAGAGAAAGAAAAATATATATATATAAAAAAATAATAAATACATTTTATATAGTGGCTTTGCATCCATAGTATCCATTCCAGTAATTCTGTGTACAGGAAACCTGTTTGAAAACAATATTTTATGCAATTTCAGTGTTGAACTTTGGACAGAAATTACTTCACCTTTAACTTTTAAGCAGTAAAGTTCAGTTGCAATTTGCTTGCTTCATTATAAAAATGCATATTATAACAGGATTTGGAACGGCGCCCTTGCGTACTTTAAAATTAGAAGTGTCAAAACAGTCACTGATGTCGCAAAAAAAAAAATGTGCTGATGGTTGTTACAGATAGCTTTCATTGTGCACTACGGAGTTACATTTATTTGATCCATTTCTAGCCCTAGAAGTAGTGCAGATATTAGCAGTCTCTCAGAATCTTTTCCCTCCCATCATTTCTTTTGGCTTAGCCTGATGCTCAGTATGCAAATCCACTGCCGTGTGTGAGTGCTCACGCGTCCGTCCAGTTGACAGCAGCATGCAAATGCGTCATCCTATAATCCCAACATGAAACAAAGAGGACACTGCTCCCTTACCCGTCCTCATGGGAGACAAACAGGAATGAGTGGCAGTAAAGAGGAGGAAAGGTGACTGACCAGGATGCATTTGCCTTTAAGCCCCTAGCAGCAAACACTTTTGCGGTTGCGAGCGCATCACAGCTCATAGCCTTGCTCACGTAGCAGAGCTTTCATATGTGCATAAACAATGTAAAACGGCTGTCACATCAAATAGCTGCATTTGCCTGTTCTGTGCCCTGTTGTTGATTTTGTGATGACTGTGTGGAAAGAGCACATGAGGGACAGATGCGGTGATTGACAGCTGGCAGAGGCTTCTATTCCACTCAGCATTTTCCATAGCTGTGCCATTCTGCTGTCAGACTCATCCATGACAGGGTTTGGATGATTAACCAATACCATGCCAGCAAGAGTGCTGTTGTACTGAATACCAGCATGGCTGCGGTTCACCCACATAAGTAAAATTCAAGATGAACAATTAAAGAAAACTGAAAATGTAGCTAACCAAAGTAAAAATAACTTAATTACATAATTTAACAACATAATTTGGAATAACTAACCCTAAACTGAAATGCAGTTTTATGCTGTTTTTATATTTTATAAAAACTGAAATAATATTAAATCAGTCAGAAATTACTTTTAGTTTTAAATATATGGTATACAGTGTTAACTAGAAATCGTAAAAACACACCTGAATTAAAAATAAAAATGCTAATAAAAGACAATAAACTATAATTACAAATTTGTAAATTATATCAGTTGGCAAATTCAGTAAAATACTGAAACTTAAAGAAAAAACTGAAACTAGAAAATTAGAAAAGAAAACACACTAAAAACGAACTAAAACTAATAGTGAACAAACAAAATAAAAATAAAAACGGTGAAACCGATACTATTTAAATATTTCCAAATAAGATATTTAAAATCCATTTTTCATTCAGAACTATAATAATGCTGTTTGAGAGTGTGAATTAAGTTAATTCATATACGTTTAGTCTATCAGGGAAAATCATTCCAAAAGAAGCCAGGCAACACAGAGACCGAAAGCTGGTCTGACACAGATTACTGTATGTACTCCAATGCTTTATCATTCTGCTCCAGCTCCAATCCAAGTTGTACATTTTACCATAAGAATCCTGCTGTGAATGCTCCAGGAAAGAGAGAAAATTACAGATTTGGAAAAACCTGGACATGGCAAAACTTAGTTCTGACTTTTGGTCTGGAACAGGAAAAGTCTTAATGCAGTTGCACTCTTGAAACCGGCACTAACTGTAGTGTAATTAAAAATAGAGTATGTTTGTGCATTGGACTGTGAGCTTCAAAAATCATGCTGTGTGACAGGAGTAAAAAGTTGATGCTCCAGATGTTGCTTTTAAACCAGTCGTGCACGATTTATGAAGCGACATTCTTAATCAGATTGAAATTGAATCTAAGTCAGTGTATCAAAAAACCGCAGCGCTTCTTGAGTTATTCAAAGCATAGGAAATGAAATCAAAAGGTCTGCCGCAAAAGTGCTGAGTTTCATGCCTCTCCTCATGTTCGATGCCAGTCATCACCCGTGATGCTTCCTCAGCCTTAATGCGGCGTCACACAAATCGACATTTTATTGATGTAATGCACAGGACTGCGGCGCAGCCTGAACGATAGGCTGTCGTCGAGCTCCCGCCATCAGCACTGCTACAGACACCAACGACTCCATAAAACTGCTCAACCTTGACATTTCATTAAAAAACATTTTTCTTTTTTCCATCTCTGCTAGTCTCGCTTTCAATACTCTATTCTCTGCGAATGGAAATTGGCGGGAGTTATTCACAAGGCTGGTCTCAACAGAAGACTCATCTGATCATACATCCATGTCTTTTTATCTGCCCTATAATGCATTTCCTGCATTATCACTGTCTTTTTAAGCAGCATTAAGTCGGGTGGTCAGAAAGGACGTTTAGTCCAGACAGAATTTTTATGCCTACTCATATCCAGCGGTGACAGTATATGCACACTTTATGGTGGCTTTAGATAGATCATTTTACAGCGCTCCCAGAACGGCTTGTTTGTGGTTGTTCAATTTAACCTTCTGGTCTGTAAGATTTGACCCCTGATTTATCAGAGTACACCGCCAGCATGCATAAATTTAGATGCTGCTTTCTTCTCTGAAACGAGCAGATATTATTTGCCGATACCATCTTTATCTCGGAGCCAAACAGAAGACGATTGTAAAGCGTACTGCAGCATAAAGTTAACTAACCTTAATTTCTAGTCTTGAAATTGATTCAAAAGAATGTTTTTTGCTATTCACATTGATTCATTCATGTGTTTATCTAAAGTGATTTATAGAGCAATTTAATACTTTTTAGTATGTGCTAAAAAAACAAAACATGCTAAGCTTCAGTGTGATTATATGGAAGCTTGTTTCTGCTGTGGTATTAAAAAGTATTTAAAAAAAAAAGGTAAATGTGACTAGTACACAAAAAAGTACTTTCTCTGAATTCTGATTTTACATAACATTGTAAAAAATCTTGAGAACTCAATTTGCAATTCTGAGAAAAAAAGTTGCAAAAAAAGTTTTTATCCCATGACACAAACAAGCTTCCATATGATTCCCAAGTTAGGATTTTGTCTGTCAATAATTAATAACATCATGATTTTTCAGTTTTTTTCTTTTTGTTTTTAGGAAGGAAAAAATGAATAGGCCTCATTACTGAAAACAAGCAGCATATATTTCAGTGTAAATTAAATGTAACAAAAATGATTTTGCACCAAAAATGATGGTATCAATAAATGGTACCTGAACTTTGCCAAAGTAAGGCAAATTAGTGCACTTGGGAATGGCAGAAAATACATTTCAATAACATTTTTCAAAGCAGAAATAAAGTCTACATTCTCAAGCTGGTGCATCTAAAAGCCAGTTGGCTCCTTTAACTGTAGGACAGGACTATAGATGGCATATTAAGAATAACGGATTCTCAGTTCTTCAGACTTAGACAGTCTCTGGCCTTAGAAAAACACTGAGCTAAGGCATCACGTAAAGCAGCAGGATGCATTAGCGTATCATTAAATGTAGAATTTGCCCTCAGCTGGATTTGATAATGTCATAATGGTGCACTGCTAATGGTTCTGATGCATTTCTACTTCAGGAAATACACACATTATTAAAAACACATGAAAACCCCTTAACATTAAATATGATGCCTGCTACGTGAAAACTCCAGTTGGAACAATACGAAAAGTATTGATATCGGTTTCTGAATTTAACATTAATTTAATTAATTGAACGTCTAAGGCTAAATTTAATAAGTAACAATACTGTATACTGTACACTGAGAATAGTTAGAGTAGAAACAGTAAATTTTTTAAATTACTGCATATACTGTAATATACTGCATATTTTAAGTGCACATGCAGAAATAGCACATATGTTAGCATGCTATTCCCACGACTTGTAAGTCGTGCCAACTACATGCAGGGTTACATCACCTTTACCTTGTAAACAGTAACACACATGCTTCCCTTGAGCATACAAGTATGATGTTCATCCAGCTTCTCCCAGCCCGTCTTCTGTAATCTAATTGTAGTTCGCAATTGTTTTCTCCCCAGTGGCGGTTGACACAGGGTAATGAAATTAAGCTCTATTACCTTCAGGGGCCATTCCACACAGAGAGGGGAAAAAAAGAAACACAGAAAAACGAAACAAAAATCAACAACGGTCATCCTCTCCCAAAGCCAGGAGAGAAAAACCACCACATGCGGCACTAAAACATGCGGACTCATTTCAGTGAAGAACATGACATGCTTTTACAGACTTTAGGAATCAGTTTGACATATTAAACTAAATTACAACCACTTTTGGGAATAACACAAGAGAGAAGAGGTATAGAGAAAAACAAAGCCCCAAAGATTGTGGCTGACGGTAAAACTTGACTACGTTTTCGTAAAAGTAAACATAAGAAACAGTGTCGGTGTCATTCTGTGCAGCTATTGTCAAAATAATAGTTTTGGCTGTTTCTAATAAGCCACTGAAGGAGATAAAGAAAATAAAAGACGGTGCTTTGGCTTAGCAGCTTGCGCAGATCATTAAGCCAGGCTGCTTATGTGAGAATTGCAGGTTCGATTCCGAAGTTTCAGTATTTTCTCTTTCACTAAATTATTCTCTAAACAAATAATTGTCGACACAATCCACTCTGACTCACATCTTACTGTCCTCATAGTAAAAGGCAACTGTCAAAGCAGTGCAAATAAAGCTGACGCGCATTATTCCTCAAGCAATATCCCCACTATCATTTCATTTGTTCCCCAGCATTCAAATTTGCATGTGCTCCCTGTAACACATCTCATTTCCAGACAAAGGCCTTCCTTTAACAATGATGCAACTGTGAAGCACCCTCTTTAAAAGGTCAGAGATGAAAAGAGGCTTGTGTTTCCCACTCTGATTCGATTTCCTGTAAACATGTTGCTGTATGACTCGAGACACGGTTGACATCATCTGAATGGGATGCTGACAAGGGCTTTCAGGGCCTAGACTGGCTAAGACTAAACACTGATTCAAGCAGGTTTGTGTTCAGCCTTTCTGTCACAAAGGATGCTATAGATGGTTGGCATGCAAATCAGTTTCTTCTGAGCAGGTGTGGCCATTAGTTTCCTGTCAGGAGAGAGCACATGGCCCTTTTCTACTCGACCTCCTGTTCATAAGGTGGACCTTTATTTACTATCGTTCAGTTAGCATATGTTTATAAGACTCCAGATTTGTACATAAAGGACTACAAGGCTTCGAGTGCTGAATAATCCTAACTTAATTATGCCACAATTTGATTCCCAGTTCGATTACGCTGTAATCCACCATAAACCATCCTGTACCAATCATGTTTCCCGTTAGCTTGCGGTGGTACGGCCATTATGTGGTTAGATCATGCGGTTAAGTCTACATTTACTTCTTTTAGAGGGATTTTAAAGTTGAAGTCAAGAAGGCTATGTGATTTATCGCAGGATGTTTACAGATCATTCAGGGAATCGTGTGCAAACTTGAACGAGTGTATTGCTGCTAACTGAGCTCACATTGGAAAAGGAGAGGGTGGGGGGAGGAAGAAACTTAATTTTAACATTGATCCCAAGTGGATTTGGGTAAAAAAAATTAGTTCAGCATATTTGAATCCTAAATTAAGGCTTAAATTTGAATATAAATCATAATTTACTTACTTTATATGCTGCCTTAGTCTTTATGTGTACAATTCATCAATTCACAGTATTACAAAAAGAGAAATAAAATGTTTGTTTTAATAATCTTTCATCAACTCTGAAAGAATTCCTGGCTTGATTCTGATATGAAAATTTTCACAACATAATTTGCCAATGGTTCACACCTTTTATTGTTTAATACTCTGTTATTCAAAGCCATTTCACTCAAATCAGGTCACATTATGGATATTAATGGGTTGGGAAAGCCATTTCAGGATGACTTTAAGAGGTATTTTGGTGATTTAAAGGGCCCAAAAACTAAATTACATTCCTTCCATGAAACTCAAAGTAAAATATTTGGAAAAAATGTCTCCAAATTTGCATATTTCCCTGGTAACAGTATGTGTCCAAATTCACAGTATTCATAAAACAGTAGGCAAAAAGTCCCCGGACCATCTAATATTTACAGTGAGATTCGCATTTAATGGACACATTACTATACCTATAAAGTCATGGGAGAGGATTTGTACAGTAGTGATGCAACAACTGACACTGGTAGGTCACGTGACAGTGATAACAAGGCCAATGTAGTATGTCTGGATTACTTCCATATTATATAAAACTTATTTTTTGGAGAGGTCTTGAATTACTTATTCAAAAGTAGTACAGACAGTGTTTGATTTTGGCCTCTGTGTTTTTTATTTGGTCCATACAAAGAAATCAATGGGTTCTGATCCCAACATTCTTTGAAATATCTTCCATTGTGTTCCACAACAAAAATAAAAGTCAAGCAGGTTTGTAAGGTCCGTAAATGAACCTTTGAGTCAGGGGTTCTCAACTCTGGCCCTCAATATCCAATTTCCTCCAGAGTTTAGTTCTAACCCTAATCAAACAAACCTGAACAAGCTAGTCAAGGTCCAAAGTCCATCATTTCAAGAATTTATGGCATATTCCAGTGGAAAAACTGCAATTTGAGAGATCTGACATTTCAGGTCACAAATTCTGAGAAATCAAGCTTCAGTACAGTCTATATACTTCCCCCTCTTTGATTAAAAAGTATCTAATTGGCGAAGATCCAGTGCCACATATAATTACACACCCTGCCCTTTAGAGCACACATTTGCTTGCAGTACAGCATTTACAGTCTGCTTTCTCATTCAGTGCTTGAGAGCGAGGGGAACAAAGATCTGGCAGAACCTGACACATTTGGGAGCCCAGCAGGTTACGAAACACAGAGATACAAAAACGACAAGAATATCAAACAAAAGGAGCGGGCCAACTACAGAGACTTTTCCTGGCCTGTTTCCAGAAGAGCTAGAATCTAGTGTTCTCCGCTCTTGTACTCTCGTTGACATGCTTTTTTTTTTTTTAGTTAATATACATTTTGAATGATGCTGACAGTCTGGTTTAGCATCAGTCTGCAGATTGCATAAGAAACTCTTTCACAATCTCCAGACAATCAAGCATTTTTTTTTTTTCACACCTGCTAGGTAGATAAATATTTCAGAAAACGCACAATGGAAAGTTACCACTCGGTATGCAAAACAGAGAACCACTTTTGCAAAGCTGCAACACATTTAAAGCAATAGTAATAATATAAAAATAGTTAATTTTTAAGTAAATATTCATAAAGCAGTTCTGTTAACTGACGACCACAGAGCTAAAACGCTGCATGGACATATATAGTAATTTATATGACTATACCCGAGCACTTATGGTTTCAGAATGCAATGCATGCTGTTGCCTACATGCACACTGACACTACCCCATTTCTACAGCAACGAAATTCATATTATTATGTAACAAAGATTATATGGGCTCCGACGTAAGCAACTAAAATAAGGCTGTACCCAAGTAAGCTTTCCATGAGGTGTGTGGTGAAGTGTTTGTAGTCTGACTCAATGTTTAAATAACACTCTTGTTTTCTTACACCACAATGTATTTTATAGTATGACTTGGCTAACTTTGCTTTAAACTCTTTTTAAAGGATCAATTTAAAACATAACCTTGGTTGTTTCACACCAACTGTTCCAATGTTGTGAAGGCTCTGCTCAATTTTATTGAGGCAATACTGCAGTAAACCATATATAAAGGTCATAACTGAGCTCCTTCAAAGGACAGCGAAGTAACAGTTCCAAGATACTTATAAGGGAGAGAAATACAACCAAACATGAAAGTTCAGATGAGTAAAACTAATAAAATTGATTTTTAAAGTCAAACAGAGATCTAAAGCTGCCACAGTGAGAGATAAAGTTGCAATTACTACAAATCACATTGTGAAAAAGTCACAATTACTTAAACAATTGTTTAACTGCAAGTCACCGTGTAAGATTAAGTCATAGTTATAGAAACAAAGCTGCAAATTCTAGAAAGCCACATTGTGAGACGCATTCACAGTTACCTCAAAAATTTGTTCAGTTGCAAGAATCAGTGTAAGATTAAGTCACACTTACAAGAAGCAAATTGCAACTACAGTAAATATAGTTCCATTGTGAAAAAGTTGCAAGTACTTGAAATTTACATTGTGGGATATAAAGTTGCAATTTCCCCAACAAATTTTTAATTGTGAGAGTAAGATTAAGTCAAAGTTACAAGGAACAAGTTGCAACCTCAATAAATAATGTTACATTGCGAAAAATAAAGTTGCAAATACAAAAAAAAAAAAAAACACATTATGAGATTAAGTCCCAAAAACTATTGCAGATACGAGAAAGTCACATTAGAGATTATGGGCCCTATTTTAATGATCTAAGTGCATAGTCTAAAGTGCATGGAGCAATTACGCTTAGGGCATGTCCGAATCTACTTTTGCTTAAGGAAGGGAAAAATGGTTGGCACGCCCGATGCATGATTTAAAAGGGTTGTCCCTATTCTCTTAATGTGTAATGGGTGTGTTATGGGTGTAATGTGCAATAAACAAATCAGAGTTTCATCTCCCATTCCCTTTAAAGCCAGTTGCACTTGTCTCGCACCATGGCAGATTCGCTATTTACATGGTGGAATTTGCAAGAAGAAAAACTGAACTCTTCTCTAGAGAGGGAAATGGATCTGCTTGTGATACATGCAAAGACTATCCATTATGACATGTAGGTATTTTTATGTACACAATAATAATCTTTTACATTTTAATCCTTAAATATTTCAATTTTAAAAATGTTTGTGTGCTGATGCGCATCCATGTATGTGTAATAAGTGTAACCCTTTTCACCATAGGCTCGTGAGCAAAGTGTACGTGCATTGTGCACCCATCTATAAGCACATATTAATAATGTGCTTTTTACATAGTAAATAAATAAATAAATAAATATTGCACCAGACTTTAGACCAGGTTTTTGTTGGTCGATGCCACAGTCTATTTCAGTTGCCTCAAAATAGCAACGCGCCAGAACACACCTCGTTTTCAGACCAGCATGCCCATTGGCACACATGCATTTGCTATTTAAACAACATGGTGCAGGGTGTGAAAATTACAACTGTGCCGGGCTGAAACTAGCAAAAAAACACTTGCGCCATTGCTGGCATCGCATTGCACCAGGATAGGTCCCCAAGTCACAGTTACAAAAAACTAATTTGCAACTACAGGGAAAAAAGTTGCATTGTGAGAAACAAAGTTGCAAATATGAGAAGGTCACATTGTGTGATATTGTCACAATTACCGAAATTAATAGCAATTGTGAGAAATTTAAATTTTACATTTAAATGAAGTCACATTGTAAGATAAAGTCACAGTTATGAGAAGCAAATAGTTGCACTGTGATGAAGTTGCAAATACAAGAAAGTCACTGTCACATTTTGAAGTCGCAATTACTGAAAACAGATGCAAGTGTGAAAAATGAAGTACAGGAAAAATACAGGAAACAGTCACTCTGAGATACAGTGTTTCAAATACAACAAACAGTCACAAAGTAAAAGAATAGGTTGCAATTGCAAGAAATAGACATACACTGAATATAAAGATTTAAAGTTGGAGATTGAGGAAATTTGAGACAAGTGTGAAAAGCAAACACCACAAGTTTTCATAGATGAGGAAACTGGCTTCCATATGATCATGAAACTTGCCACTTTCAATTTAAATAATAACAAACAAGCATTTGCTGAATATCATGTCAAAGATGTGGGAATGATGAATTGCGGTTTCAAAAATTTCTGATATTTTCTTTTTTATATGACTGATGAAAAAAAAAAAAAAGCTTTTAACATTGCATCTCTATTAGAAAGTACTAAAATCTCTCTTACAGCATGCTCATCTAGTGGCGTGTCTGCCCTGGAGGTGAACTCGGTGACCCTTTCACAGTTTGCTGGCATAAGCCACCGAGGCTGGCGTTTTGGGCCTGCCACCTCTCCTGTACTGTGAGAATTCAACTGTGAGATTAAAAAGAGCTAACGAACACAAATGTTGCGACCTACCCTCTGGCTAACACAGAGTCAACCCTGTCCCACACTCAGCGTGTGGCTGCACACTCAAACACTCAAGCAGGGCATTATTGCAGGATTTATAAAGGTTTTGAACTTTGTATATGCAGTTATATTTATTTTCCATTTCAGTTTTGAATTTTGCTACAAAAAACTACCAGTCAAATGCTAGACAGTCATAAGAACACACAAGAAGTCATTTAATAGTTAAAAGCATCCCATGGATCATCTGATGAAGCTGGTTGAAAAAAACAAAAGCTATGAATATGAGAAAATAACATTATAAAACAGAACATAGTAGAGTGCTTATAGAAGCGCTCATTGAAATGCATCATTTTGCCGAGCGTGTCCAAGCCGTGACCTTATCAGCTCTGAGTCATGTGTTTGACTTGCCTTATTTCTCACCACCCACAGATCTGCGGAGGATGACGGCAGGATTTATGGGAATGGCGGTGGCCATAATCCTCTTCGGATGGATCATTGGGATGCTGGGATGCTGCTGGGACCGTGGCCTCATGCAGTATGTGGCAGGTCTGCTCTTCCTCATGGGTGGTAAGTCAACTCAAAACGAACCTACATGGACAATATATAGGCTATTTACAGTATATACACAATTTTTTTTATTAAATTGCATTATATAGATTAAACACACATACAAAATAAAATGTGTTTACGGTGTAAAAATTGTCCTTCCACTGCCCATAACTTTAAACAGGACTAAGAAGTGCCCTAGAAATTTAGGAAATAAATATATATATATATATATATATATATAGTTTGTTATATATTAATGAATGAATGAAATTAGAATTTTATATATATACCATAAAGACCATTTAATAAAATATCAACATAATGAAGAGTATACACTTTAGTAATAAAAAGCAAATTACTTTTTAAATATTTTTGGAATAGGCGACTTCACCGAATAACCATAACTGACTATATTGTTAGTTTAAGAAACATTTCATAATAAAAGTCACATATATAAATGTATAATATTATACATACACACCCATATGTATACTATTTTATATATGTATAATTAAATTATGAAATTATTTAAAATGATTTCATGAATATTTATTACATAAAATCACAAAAGTAAGACTAGCTAAAGCAGGTAACATAATAAACATCCACTCTCAGCCATGCTGTGTGCTAAGCTCAGTGTGGTAGTCAATTCCTATGCAAGTCACTCCGTGACTGCATTAATTAATGAGCGACAGCCAGGAAGCCGACATTAAAGCAATTATGTAATATCAATTATCTCCTGATCTCTTATCTCACTTTACGCCAACCAATATCGAGGCTCTCGACAGCAAGCATCACAGTTTTTTTGAATGCACCCACAAGCTCATCACCTCACTACACAGATGCTCACACCAATCGACACAGCCTGTGGCCTCGTTACCGTGCATTTTGATATTCTGTTAACGGCGTCGAGCAGAGGAAGCGGCTGACTTGTTTTGCGTCACTCTCTCCGCTCCCATAAGAGCGGCGGCGGCGCCATAGAGAGTGAAGCGGAGATGCAATTAAGATGTGCGCTGGATTAATGCGATGCCCTGCGCCTGAATAATGAGATGGCAATTAAAAAGCCAATTAAGATGCTGAATTATAAAGGCAGAAGGAGTGTTGAGGGTCAGATTATGGCAGGATGAATCCCCACTGAATGTGCTGTCGGTCACATGGTGCGGGAAAATGAGTTTGTTAGAGCTCTTTATCAACTAACACGTTATGACAGCGTCATCTATACAGGGCTTGACTTGCAGATAAAGCTTGTAATATATGTAACAAGGCTTGAGAAAGTAGAGATGTGAATATCCCGAGTCTGCAACTGCATGATGGAATGTCACTGCAATGTTATGTAATGACATAAAACAACCATAGCTTGTATAGCACAGCCATTGGAGCACCGCACGTTAAACACAGGCTCAAATTAATTGTAATCAATGACAGTGTATAGACTGGAAGCTACTGCTGCAAATTCACTTACAATTATCAATGGATTTCTAGATGTCTCTTCAGTAATCATTCTAACCGGCTGAATTGGTGTTCAAGAAACATCGCTTATCTGAACATTTTCTTTGAAGAGTACAAAAAAAAAAGAAAGAACTGCATATATTTGAAACTGTAGAAGTCACATTTAATTAATTGAATGCATTTGTGCTGAATTAAAATTTATTTATTAAACTAAATGCATATTATTGTATTGACCCCAAATATTTGAATGGTAGAAGATAAAAAAGTATCTCCAGTCCTCCTATTTCAGTTACATTGCAAATATTTGCATATTATATAAGCAGTTATAGCTATTCTAAAACCATCATATTTATATAATTAGGAAAGTCAATAGAGACCAAAACTAGAGAATAATGCAGTTATACACCTATTTTAACATTGCTGAAGTATCACCTTGAGCTCACAGCGGAATGGTCGGTGAACTAAAACTTTTCTTCAAAAACTTGGAGAAAAAATGGTAATGCGGAATAAGGTACTAATAAGCAGCCGGTATGCTAGTAATATGCATGCTAATTAGCAGCTAATAGTGAGAAATGAAAAAATATTCTTAATTTTACAAATGTCTATTTTACTCAACATTTGTGTTTGCTGTAGCCTACTTTTATTTATTTTTTGGCTGCTTATTAAAGTATAAGCTTAGAATGCAAGACCGCTATTTGTACAAGTCAAAAGAGAGCAGGGGTTCTCAACACTAATTGAACCCACCTGAACAAGCTTGGCAAGGTCTTCAGGATCACAACAGGCAGGTGTGTTTGATTAGGGTTGGAGCTGAACTTTGCGGGACAGTGGACCTCGAGGGGCAGAGAACCCCTGCTCTATATTGATTCCACAGGACTAAATCCCTGAATTTCTCTCAAAATCAGCGTAATCAGAGTAAATGTACTAAACTTCAGTTGGGATGCTGAAGCATACAGCAAAGGTGACTTATTCAGTTTTAGGATCAAAGCTACTGAAATATTCTGATGATTGTCTTTCTCTTTTTCCAGGCACATTTTGCATCATTTCCTTGTGCACCTGTGTAGCAGGCATCAACTTTGAACTGTCCCGTTACCCTCGCTACATGTACGGCCTCCCAGATGACATCAGTCACGGATACGGCTGGTCAATGTTCTGCGCCTGGGGTGGTTTGGGCCTGTCCCTCATCGCCGGCTTCTTCTGCACGCTGGCGCCCTCCATACAGCCGATCCCTCGCTCCACGTGCCCCAAATCCCGCCAAGAAAACGGCACAGTGTGTTAAGGGACGGCCTCTAAAATTCCCAGAGCCCTACATGTGCAGCTGGACAATGAGGGACAAAACATAAAAAAAAAAAAAAAACATAACTGAAGATCAAAATCATGCTCATTTAGAATAATTTCTAATCTCACCAACCAGGCCATTTTTAACCATGTGTGTGAATCTACACCTGAGTGTCCTGATTGTTTAAATGAGGAAAAAAAAAAAAAAAAATTCATAAGATAATATCAGTGGGACTTTCCGTCGTCAAGAAAAACATTTGTTCTGTCAAAGTTGTGACTTTCGTGAGCACAAGAAAATGGTAATGAATGAAGCAAAGAAACAGACAGTATTGCTTTTTTCGACGCAGCAAGGATTGATATTGACATGTAGGCTGACACCTAAAAACTGCCAAACCTGGAGACTACTGTATTTGTATCTGGACGGCACCACATGCAAGTATGGAGGACCAGTGCCAATGTTTGAAGCCCAGGAGTTCAGACGAATCAGGAGCACCAGGACCAAGCTTCTTTCACATGACTGTACAACAACTTGGATGCAGTTTGGATCTGTTGTGTCAAAACTTGCCGATTTGTCTCGGACCCTGGAGACTATCGCAATGACTGGGATGTGGCTAAAGGATCCGCTTGTGCATAAATGACGAAGATTTTGGGAATTGGAGATGCCTGCTCATGACGTTATGTTGCTACTGCTCTACAGCAAATTATTAAGAGAAAAATAATACCTATAATATTCCAGAAGAGAAAAAAAAAAATCCTAACAGGAAAGACATTTTTTGAAAGCATTTTCCATGTTTTATTTCTTTTTCATGTCCAAATGGTCTCAGCGGACATTTCTAACATACTCTCGATTTTATTATGTGCTTCTTTCTTCGTTTTTTTAGTAATAACGGTCATCATCAGTGTGAATGAGGGTGTAGGAAGTGTGCAAATTCTTTAGTTACTATTAATATAGTGTGTAAGAGTGTTTTGCTGGTCTCCATACAAAAAAAAAAAAAAAAAGAAAGAAAGAAAAGGATAACAAAAGGTAACATATATATTATGCATAAAATCAAAACCTGCCTTGGGAGAAATCAGGTAGGCTTTTGTTGAACCAAGAATTACTGAAAAGGAAAGATTTCATATCCGGTTTTAGACAGCCGACCACTTTGTCCCTGTAGACACGACTGACGTAGTACGCAGAGAGACAGAAAGACAACTCAACATCACACTGATACTGCCTTAAGCTTGTCTGGAAGGAGGCATTTATGCCATTTGATGGTAACGCATGCTGACTTCTCTTCTAAAAGCATCTATGCGCTGATAAAAGAAATCCCCATTTGAATCCACCTTCCTACTCTGTTTAACCATGTGTCTATTTACTTAAAGGGACCTCCCAAAACAGGATGTGGTATGTAAGTGCCTCCTGATTACATGAGACCGCAGTGGTGCACAAAAGAGGTACTTCTGTGGAATCGTGACCTCAACGTGGAGGACGAGTGGTTCGCACAAACTTAATACAATCCCTCAAGCTGTTTGCATTATTTCTCTTCTCACTCATTCGCTTTTAAAATCGGGAACATTTTATTATCCATTTCACATGCTATAAACGCATAAACAATCACTTGAGCAGCCATAAAACGGCGCACTATGATGGAACACATGCGTCGAGGGTCATTGGCGAACTGGCACACTCATTCAACCATGCCAAAAACCTACACTAGGAGATTTAGCTCTGCTGCAAGACCATGTTTACAGATTTCTAGAAGGGAGATTTGCCAAAACAAATACCTGCCAGCTCTCTTTCATAGAATTCCTCGCATTAAGTTCCTCTATAGAGGACTTCCACAGAGTTCATGACGGCCAGCAGCTGGTGCCCATTTAAGTCTGTCAGTAAAAGAATGGGCACTAATGTATACCTAAACATTGACAAAGACAACCTTTAAGAGATTGAATGGGTCATGGAAAGACCCCCAGACTCACATCATCATAGAGGACCTAGGAATATCAGGGAATTGTGATTTCCAGCCCTGGAAAAGTAATTGAATTAATCAAAAGTGATGAAATGTCAAACATTTCAATAATGGATATATAGTAAGAATGCACAAAAATATTTCATTGCCCATTAATTGCTCATTGTGCGTGCAATACATATAATTGTATTTTTTGTTTATTAAAAAGGACCAAAAAAAGTCATGGAAAAACTAGTTTAAAATGTATAACTTTTATCCTCTGGCATAACCTGTCTAGAAGTTCCTGTAATTGTTGATTAAAGGGATAGCTCACCCAAAAATGAAAATTCTGTCATCATTTGGAAAGAAATGGTGGGGACAATTGAAATTAATGGCTACCGGCAATTGTTTGGTTACCTACATTCTTCAAAATGTCTTCTTCAACAGAGGAAAAAAACTCACACATATTTGGTTTCTTGCTGAACTATCCCTTTAACGGTTTCAGGTGTGTTTAATTTTAACTGAAGCTAAACAACCTAAATATCACCTGCTTCCAAATAGCAATAGTAAGGAAAAAGCATCATGGGTCACTGCTGCTAATACTCAAGTTCCTTTAACATGTTCAGTCATTTTGAGAGTTTTCATTGTGTTCATTCGGGAAACAAGCTGCATTCGGAGCATTTCTGACATATTCATAGGCGCTTTGGGTGATTTGTTTGGCAGCATTAAAGTAATAAAAAGACTTTGTTGCATGCTGACAATGCAATTAGCCATGAAATTACATAAACATCAAACCACACTCACAGAACTCCAGAAGACTTCTTAACACTTTCCAGAAGCAGAGCCCGAAGACAAATCGACCAAATGCAGCCCACAAACTCCACAAGGCTTGATTACAATATGCATGCAACCGAAAACCTGCATAAATACACAAGAAACAATCTGTTTTAGAGGCATCTTGCAACAAGCCCATCTGGCCTTATATAAGATAGTATCCCTTGACACACTTAGGAGGAAAATATGTATTTCAGTCCACGGATTACTCTCCTAGGCAAAGACATAATTGGGGTCAGTCGCTGGTTGTACACAACATTTCTCAAATAAAACCAAAACGCCATCCTTGCACAAACCTAATTTAGAATTACATGTAACAAGATTTAAAAACATACTTCAATTCATTCCTTCTTTCTTTCTTCAACAGGGCAAAGTGGGATGTTCAATCAAAAAGCACTGAAGGGCAGAAAGAACACTTTTTCTTAATTGCTTAATTGGCATTGTTCCTAGACGGAGTGCCAAACTGAAAGCAGGTAGTGAACTGCATCTCATAAGCTTCATATGGACCATTGTGATGCTTATAGTGAGACATTTCAGTCAGTCTTATAGAATCTGTGGTAACAAAAAAAAAAAAAAGAGAAGAAACAAAAGAAGTAACAGTCTGACTGTCAGCTTTGTGGGGATTTTAAGGACTCTCCTCAGAGGAAGATCATGAAGCGTTGGGCATGTAGGCAATATGGGCCCAGGATCACAGGATTGCTGTTTTCATGAACACACTCCATGTTACATTCAGACAAATGTGTCTACATCACAGCCAACAAATGTCAACTTTTGTTCAGTTTTTTGGGTAGGATGGGAAGCTTGAGTGGGAATATATTTGTCTTCAAAATGTAAAATGAAAAAAGTAGCTGAACCATTGAAACTGCAGCTTTTTAATGAGACACTGAAGCCTAAAGGTGTATCGGATATTTTTCATCAGTAATGTGTCTGTTGAGTACCTAAAAAAAAAAGAAAAAAAGAATAATAAAACTGTAAAAAAAAAAAAAAAAAAAAAAAAAGAAAAAGAGAAAATAATTCCTGGAAAAGATGTTAAAACTGTGGAATGTAAAATCATTACAAAAATAAAATCTCATTGATGTGTTTATTTGTATTGTATATTTACCTTTGCATTGTACTTACCTTTATTATTATTATTATTTCCAGGCATTTATAAAAATTTTAACTTTACAATATTTGTTCAATTGGTTAACATTACAGCATTAGGTATGAAAAATAATCAGGCGTAATGGTAAATTGTGATTTCTAAATATGTTTGTTCATTGTTAATAAATTTTTGTACATATGTTAATACAATTTAATACAAATACATACAATTTAACAACCTAGGTTAATAAATGCTGTAAAAGTATTGTTTGTTTTTAATTTCTGATACCAAATGCATAAAAAAAGAGAAAAAAAGAAAATCGTAATAAAAATTTTTTTACCTAGGGTAACACACACACACACACACACACAAGAAACATGACAGGACGGCAGTCTAGTGAGACATAAAGATCAGTAAAGCTCACTTGCTGACATTTAAGGCAAGTAATATAACCACGGCAACAAATATGATGAGGTTATTATCTGATCAACTGTGCAATCCATTGAAAATGATCCAGAGAAAGCCGGGAGAGAAAAGTACAAGGATGAAGAATAGAGGGCAAACTCATCAAATGTGATAACAGTGTGCAGAGTCTGAGGGAAGAAGACAGCAAGGAGGCAATAACTAGATCTCATACTTGATATGTTGGCTAAGAAAGTACAAAACAAAAACATCTACAGGCTGATTTAGAGATGAAAAGCCTGTGTTGGAGGCTTGATGAATACTTCATAAATGCATTTAGAGTGAGTGCGCTGCTATGAATAACCACCTCGGATTAGGATGGGCCCGCTGTTGACCCTACTGTTGATGACGGGCGACAGAAACACAAGAGCTTTAACTTAAGAGCATTTAGATCACTTCTCTGAGACGCCCAGACCAATGCTTCTCAACTGGAGGGGAGAGACTCAAAAATGGGTCACAGGCCTGTTCTGAAGGGGAAAACAATGTAGAATGCAACTAACCGTATAAAAAAAAAAAAAAAAACAGGATTATAAAGTTCTCAAAAGTGAAGAGGAAATATTTTCCATATCATTTACGGACTACATAAAAACTCTGTCATCAGGTTCACAAAAACATGTTTGAGATCCAAACGGTCCAATTTAAGTTTATTAGGAGTTCACTCACAACAAACAAACATGCAGCCACGTTGAAATCAAGGATTGGATGCCAAGAGCATGAAATCATCAAAAAAAAAAAAAAAAAAAAAAAAAAAAAATGTATAAACCGACAACTCAACCAGTAAAACTTTTGTTTCAGAAAAACACTACTGTGTTGGATGTCGTTAAATGATTACAATTCAGATTCCTCTTAGTGTCTGATCAATATTTATAAAAGTTAAAGTATTAATAGTTTTAATTCGCTTTCATTTTATATTTTCAGTTTTCATTTTAAATTAATTAAAAGTAAACTAAATTGTTTTCTTGTCTTTATTTAAACGTTTCTATTTATTTTTCTATTTGCTTAAGTTTTTATATAATTTATAATAGTTCCTGTTGTTTTTCCATCTAATATTTGTGTTTTATTTCAGCTTTATTTTGAATTAAATGAAAACCATTTTTATTAAATTTAGTTTTATCTATCAGTAACAAAGATTCAGACATTAAGGATAAGAGAAAATGATGAGATTGGAATGTCTTTTTAGAGGCAACACAATTGCAACTGATTAACTGACTTGAATAACAAATAACATAAGCATATTTAATTATAATTTTACTGACCGAAGGCATGATGCTTATTAGTAACAACATTGTCATGAAGTTCAACTAGTCAGCTGCAAGCTGTATGACTTACAATAAAAAGAAGCGTCTCTTTGAACCAAGTTACTTGTGCAGGAATAGGACTACATGGGTCATGTTGTAAAAAAGTTGAGAGCCACTGGCCTAGACGAAAGTGATTTCAGGTCCTGTCTCACTGAACTAACAACACCATTCGCTGTTATACATATGCAAATAATTTTAAGTGATAAAATGGAAATGAGGCACTCGATCATTCAGTCTCTCTCCCTCTCCCGCTCTCTCTCTCTATATATATATATATGTTATATCTGCTTAACTACTCTACATAGTGGTTACATTACGTATTTGGGTCATTATAAGCGAGGCCCTGGAGTAAACAGATGCCCAGTCACTGCAGTCTCAGTATTGCATATTTTCTGGCAGCTTCCACTGCCAATTAGATCAGCACTGCAGTAATTTAAGCACGAGAGCATGACGGAGTGGCTCTGCTGAGCGTTTGAAAGCAGAGCACTCTGTAAGCTCACTGCGAATGCCTAATGCACTCTTGACATTATCTGGGAGCCGCTGCCTCTTTACTGAGATAAAGTTAATTGGGCCTCACCGAAAGTATTTGATGGCTCGTGCACTGGAGGTTGGTATTGACACCCACTAGAATAAAAAAATTAAATAAAATGTGTGCCACAAATGCCTTTCCAGACCCGATCTCTCTGTAGGTGAGCGCTGATGCAAATGAGGAGGACGTGTCCGAGCACTGAGCAAGAAACGTGAGCCCATCACCGCTTTTCATCACGTCTTGAGGCGCTGAAAGAAAGTTGAAGTTTGACGGAAAGAAAGTTGAAGTTTGACGGACAAAAAAACGTGAAAGATCACTTCGACTCAAGCATGACATTTCGTCTTTTATTTAAGATTTAGTTTTCCTCCAGACCTTTAAAGAGGTACAATTTCCTTCAGCTCTTCATTTTTCTTACATTTTAGCATTGTGTAAAACCCAAGTTAAACTGTACTGGTTCGTTGTCATCGGGATTTGATTGATTATTTCCTCTTGAATACTGTTGAATATACCGAATTGTCGGCAGGAACCAACACAGCTGATACAGGATTAAGACCGTTAAAAGAAACAAGGATGAGTGACAAACAGTGTTAACCATCCCGGACGAGCCCCCTGTGTATTGCCAAAACATCAGTTGCCCAGAAGCGCCGCTATCCCAGCTTTCCCTTTTATCACTTTTGTGGGGGAAAAAAAACCTTGCAAAGTAATTGCTACAGACACAAACGACATGATCACATCCTCATGAATTTCCCTCCACCGGCATCATTCGAAAAGCCCTTTAACCCCGATTAGTTTCTTCACACACCCATCAATCGCAAGTTTCACGCCACGCATTCACACATCACCGCATTCTGACTCTAGATCTATTTCCTAAAACTCCGTACACCTCGCACACCTTCAAGTTTCTTTAGGGAGCATAGTCAAGCGTAAACACTGGCCACGTATGTTGAGGCAGCTATGAGAGACGCCACATGGTGGTATCCCGTGTGCTACATGAGCCCTGCGCTTAAAAGAGAGTCGGTGGTACCACACTTTCAATTCCTCTTGATTTCGCAATGCGCCGCCCTCTGATACAGAAGTTAACGGCGGTGTTTCGATCTAAAGCAGAAGACCCCCTGACCAACCAGGAAATTTGGTGGAAGGGTCAAAGGCAAAGGCTTACATCCATCTATAGCTAAATGCCACGTCAAGAGCGGCCACCATGTTTATGACCCATAAAAATGCATCTCCCTTTTAACAAGGGCACAGATATGTAGAACAACGTTAAAGGCCAAAAATCCACAGTAAAAGTTGTTGTTTTTTTTCGCCATCATTATGCCTTTGATCCGTCAGAATAATGGAAGCCAAGTACCCTTTTGATCAAACACAAAAACTGAAGCCCTGATTTTATTTGAGATATCTACTTGATTGCTCAGCTGCATGGCTTTAAGGACTCTCACAGGAAGTAGCTCCTCTGTTATGCAGATGGATGAACAGGTGCTGTTCTTTTTGGTTTAGCTTTGAAGGCAGACTCTTGTTTCTAAATCAAGCCACTTTTCGGTTCCAATGGAATTTCATTGATGATGCATTTTTTTTTTTTTGTATGAAGAGGTCCAAAAATTATATAGTGACTTTATTGTTACGTTTTTATTTGTTTAGGCTTCATACCTGCCGAAAACTACTTTTCTGTGACAACTGGCTTATTAAGAGACCGTTTGATATGGGAAAGCTGGAACAGAGCACTTCGGCAAAAAAAAAAAAGGAAAACTCAACCAAAAGAAACACAAATCCGGGATAAAAATGAGCGCAATATGAAGAGAGAAAATAATACATGATCTTGTTATTTTGTTAATAGCTTTGTACTGATTCATCTGCAGTGTTTGTTGGCTGTTCTTCGGGTAAGGGGAATAGGTTTTCACAGTTCCTAATGTCGGTCCATGCCAGCACTCTGTAGCAGATCTGTGGAGGCCTGTGCTGAGGCTCTGAAGGCGGTCTGGAATCCTGGGGGAGGTGAGTGGAACTGGGTGGCGGGGTTGGCCATGGCTGGGGTTGGATAAGGGGTCCAGCCAGCTCTGTGGGGGAACTGGGATCCGAAAGGGCTATTGTGTTGGGGCTGAGGGGGCACTGTGGAGCCGGAAGGGACATCCATCTCTGTGAGTGCCTGCAAGGATGTGAGCCAGTGGGGAGGATTGTCATCCTGCAGAGAGTCTAGACTGTTGCCTGAGGATACTGGGATACCTGAAGGGGACAAAATGTTGGGAAAAAAGAAGGGTTAAGTATCAACATGCAAAAACTTTGAAATAAGTAAAATGTAGTTATGTTCTACTTTAAAATCCATGCCCCAGGTTCTTAAAAGTATTTTTTTTTTATTATTATTAACATTGGTTTCACACGGAACAACAACTTTACTTTAATTTTAACCTAGTGTAATCATCATGTAAGTGAGTGTGTTCAGATCCTAACATTTATGAAAAATTCAATCAATTTAATCTGGACTAACCTTGCCTTAGAATTTTAAAAAGATAAAATTATCGAAAATGATATTTATTTATCAAAACTGCTTTACCTATAAATTTAAGATTTTTCTTTCATTCTTTTTTTATGTGGAGACCATGACACATTCATGCCATGGAGCGAAAAACATTATTACCATTATTACAGAAGTGCATTCAAGTCATTATATTTATTTTTTTAATGCATATTTGAATAAATTAACAGATTGAGACAAATACAAGAAGCATCAATGGTTTACAGTTTCATATAATAATAAAAACGCAGTGTTAATATTCAACGACAGATGGATTTAAATCACTTTAAACATAACCAGATACTGTACTAACCAGAACAGAGCAACAGTTTGCTTTGTCAACACATTCACTGCTCTTCAGCCGATGCCATGTAAGATTCCATTTATCGTGTAGGCAAAATTGAAGACATTTTTAAATCATTTGATATAATAGGATTAATTACATAAGGAAACAGCATTTTTGCATGCTTTTGCACCAATTAAAACATGCCGGCCTGCTTCGAGCTATTAATTCCAAACCCCCTGTGGGTGATGGCTGCTGCAGGCAGCTGCTGAGAGCACCCAGACAAAATACGTGACATCCATACAGATTTCAACTTCAACCTTAGGGAGCAACAGATAAGATGTTGCTATTCCTTCAACATGGGGGAGAAAATGGCAAAACTTTGCTTGAAGTATTGATTACAAATATAGCTGCACACTTCAGTTTTTGTACACCAAACAGCAGATAAAAGTGTTGATACAGAAGAACACTATAAATATTGACTGCATTTTTAACTACTTTGTTATACTGATTGTTAAGTATAGAGTAGTATTCTTGTGTGATATCTGATTTAGTCCAAATGGATGCTTTAGACCGGCTGAAAGTGCAGGAGATCAAATTGATCTGAAAAGTGTGCCCTCTTTTATGGCCCTTAAAATGGCTTTACATCTCTGACATTTTTAGTGAAAAGGTTACAGAATAAATGTTTAAAAGGCTTAAATGCATTATTCATTTTAGCTCCCAAAGGCACAATTTGAACGGGCTTGGCTTTTCCTGAGGTCAGGTAAGTTGTGTTTGGTGATTTTAATCTTTTAATCTGGTGATTTTAATTTTTCTGTACAACAAATTATAGATAATTAACTGTGTATAAGTCATCTAGGATATTTTAGTAGGCAAAATAAATATTAGGTGTGTTTAACTAGGGTCAAAAATTTAATGAGTTTTTGGTGATTTGGTTAGGTTTAAGGGTGGGTGAAGCAGAAGAGGTCGGGTTGACAGTGTAATTTGCATTTTTTAAGGAATGGAAAGGAATTATTCACTATTGAAACTTGTAATTTTACAAGGCAAATCTCTGTTGCGAAGGTAATTGAGGTTGTACCTGTGATGATGGCAGGGTCCTTCCAGCTGGTTGTGCCGTCCCAGCTAAGGCTGTGTGAGATTCCGCCTGTGTGGTTCACACTGGACGAGGAGGAGGATGAAGATGAGGAGCTGGGCAGTCCACCAAAGTTGATGTTGATGTTGGGTAAAAGTGCTCTGAGTCCATCCTGCCACTCCTTCACATTTAGACTTTCTACTGAGGTGCTGTTTTCTGTTTGGGAGGGTGATCGAGGGGTATCCAAACAGCCATGTGCACAAATACACCGCAAAAGATGGAGAAAAACAAGAGAGATGGAGAATGAGAGAGAAGGGAGGGAAAAAAAGCAATTATCAGATTCAACATGTTATTTGCACAACAATTGCCAATAAGTTGCCAATATTGAGCGTTAATTTGGTACGATTCATTTTATAATTGTGACAAAACCAAACAAACATTCAAAAACAGCTGCAACAGAAAAGTAGGACACACTTTATCGTGATACGGTCTTAATGCAACGCTTATGACGCAAGATGGTGAAAATGATGCAATGTGACTAAATCAAATCAAGTGATTTGGCATATAATGGCTGAAGATTGATAGGCAGCCCTAACAAAAACACAATTTAACTGAATTCTCTAGAAATTGAATTTTCATTCAGGATATCACATCAAGGAATATCATTAATCAAAGCCGTACTGTGGATTAATAGCTGCTACAGTAATGATGATTTATACTTGATTCAGCAAAAACAACAGGTGATCTTTGGCTTCCTTCTGAGTCTACTTGCCCTTACTAATGGAGGAACAATCATTATAAAGCTCTTTACAGTCCCGTTATTATTCAATTAGTTTCTCATTTATTTTCAGTGTGTCACACTGGAGGAGAGACGCACACCTTCAATAACGCAGAGCTTCTTTCAGCTGGACTCAGGCCAAAAGAAACCTTTTCTTTTCTAATCAGGCCAGTATTCTCCTAAGGGTTGCTTCTGCCCAAAGGGAGGGAGAAACCAGGCAGCAAATATGAAGGAGGGAATGGAGAGAAAGACAGAGAGATGGAGGAATTGCAAAGACAGGGGAATGGAGTGAATGAGAAAACAACCCTGGCAAGGAAAAAACTAATCTTTAGCTTCGGAGCTTGACTTAAGACTCAGCAAACTTCTCTGGGCACCTTCCTCCTACATCATCTTCCCTCGAAGCCTGGACAATAAACTGTACAAGGAGGTGAAAGCACAAGGATGCCAGTGGGGTTCAACAAAAATGCATCAATATTAAGGTTGGCTGATACATTTATTATTTACTGTTGCATTATTTGAGTGCAACTTATTTTAATATATGAGAAGAAAGAGATTGCATACTGATATGTCAGATATGAAACTGGCACACAATGAAGGAAACTGATTATCCGACACAGCTGAAATTTTTTCCAAGTCACCATAGAATAACATACAATTAACTAATCAGAATCAAGCATTCCAGAAAGTTGTCTAATAAGACAGATTTGTTTTCATTTTCATTCTTTACAATTCTTATTATGACCTCAGTAGTATGAAGCAGAGAGGTTCAGAAGTTTGATTAATTTTTCGCAAATCAATAAATTGTCCTTTTCCTTTCTTAAAAACATTGATTCAACAATTTGTTAGCATCATCCAAATTTCCAAGTCACTGCAAGGCATTACAATTCAGCAATACAAATGTTTTAGCAGTATTGCATTTATGTAACTATTAGAAATATGCACTTCATTAAGCCGTAATGGAGTATTCATTACAAATGAATTAAAATGATTTTTCCACGTTTCTTTAGTAAAGCAGTTTCAATTAAATTATACTTCTTGCAATAAACATTTTGTATAAACATTGTACTTTTATATTTTAATAAATACGGGCTAATTGGTTGAAATAATTTGTCTGAGAATTTGTTTTCCAATAAATAAATAATTTTTAGAAAATAAAATTTCACAAGACTTAAGATAAAACAAACAACAAAAAACCAAAGAGAAAATCTTTCAAAATAAATGTAAAACAGAATATATAATTTTAGTATTTCAGTCCTACTCTATATCACTCTGTAACTGTACTAACAAATGCAAATGTACGACCACCAGCAAGACAGGCGTCTACTGGGACAGCCTGCTGTTAAAAGGTCTTCAGACAATAAAGGTGCATCTGGACAAGACACCAGATGCACTGATACTGTCAAACAGGTCATACTTCTAATTTAATTATTTCGCAACATGGGAATTTAAGGAGTAGACGCAGCTCCCACATGACAGGCATTTCTCCTGAGCGTGGGCAAGGGTCAAAACGATGGATGCTACAAAGTCAGCATCGTGTTTATTACTCCATTAGTCAGTTGAAACCAGACCTAATAGATCTCAACTAAGGGGTCTGAGTTTGGCTGGTTAGCATGGGCCAGTTAGCCCCTGCTGGGAGAAGCAGTTAATCCATCATCTGGAAGCAAAAAGCATGTTTCTCCATTGATGATGTTTTCAGGATACATGCATACTCTGCATGGAATATAAAATTCTACAATATTTCATTACATTACAGTAGATGTTTTCCCAGTGACCGTTTCTTTTTCTCAGCCTCAAACACAGAGGAAGTGACACATTCACTTTGAAACGCTGAATTGGTTCTGCAGTCGATATAGTCAAACGTGCGCAGATAAACAAGTCAAGTGTGAGAACGAGCCAATATGAGAATCTAGACACTCAATATCAACACTTGAGGGGGACTGGGCTTTAATGAAACACCTCTGAAGGAGGGGAAAAGCTGAATGGTGTTGAAGAACGTGCTCTTTTTAAAGCCCTGCACAGGTTTTACTTCTGATTAGAAAGAGCTCGTCTAACCAAGTGTGTCAGACAATGTTCGCATTAGCATACGCAGATAAACAAGTGTCGTCATGTTTTATTTATGCAGATGGGACAAAAGCTAAACTCAGAATCACATCAGCAGGGTTGAAGAAGCTAAATTTCTCTGACAGGGCTGTAGAGGGTGTAAAACACGTCTTTTTGCATCAATTGAATGTGTTTTGCACTTTACAGTTTGATGACTGGGGTGTTACTAAAACATTAAACGCACAAGTAACCACAGTAGTGTATACATCACATTATATACCTACTTTAGTTTATTAGAGTTTAAGATATTAATTTTTTTACTGTATTTTTGCTTAAATGCAGGTTTGCTGATATTAGGCAAAAAAGTAGGCAATGCTGATATTTAGTGGAATCGACTGTTCATCAGGTCAACTAGGTCCATTTTTCAGGTTTTCAGTCATTTCTGCATTAATTTCACAAACTAAATTAAGTAAATTGCACACATAAATGATAATTATATTAGTATCCACAAAAAAACAAAAAAATAAATAATCAGTTAACCATCTATTATCTATCACAATATTTTTCCCTTATTATTGCCCTACTTCAGATGATGCTTAATTACATCTAAATCTGTATTTCCAGTGTCTCAGAACTCCCTCTCTCATTCAAACACCACATCGAAGTTATATAAGTTATAAGACTACATGTGTTGGCCCTCCAGCCTATTTTGGGATCTCGTTTCTTCTTCGTAAATAATGCAACATTCCCCTCCCAAGTCCTGGGCAGCTGCATCCTCTGGAGGACACTGCTGCAAACAGGCAAGACCAATTCTCTCACTAAAAACCATGGATTTAAGAAACAAACAGAAAATACACTGTAGAGCTCAATAGAGCCAGAAATGGAGCCAGTGGTATTCAAAGGAATAAGTCATGCCAGCTATTCATTGTTTGTATGAGTAATGAAACCCTCAGGTCACAACCAATATCCCTTCCCTTATTTTTGCACCATCTGAAATACAAGTTAATCTAATCTTAAAAAGCAGGAGGCACGCTGCGAAACAAACAGCCTGTTAACAAATGCTACACTTCCACAGCAGTGTCAGCAGATTAGATTGTTTCACATAAAAAGCCCTAAAGCTAGACTGCAAGGAAGCACTTTCTATTTAAATGAACTGAATTTCTGAAAGATCAATTCAGGACGTGCTTGGGAGGTTACTAACTGACGATATTGACTTAAATGCATTTTTTTTTTTTTTGGGAGTTGCATGACAGCAGCTCAATTGCTTTACAAATTTCAGAATGCATCTTATGTATCTGAATGCATCTTATGCATCTGAATGCATGGATAATACCGGGATTTCAGATTTTCTTGAGAGTTACAGGCTGTTCTCACATGCACAGCACAAAGATGAATCTCTGTAAACATTAATCTTTAAGTTTAGGCTCAAGTAAAACTGAATTTAGCTGGACTGACTTTAAATAAAAGTGTTTATTGCCCGAGGTGGACACCTACACTCTGAGGTGATGAAGGTCCACCAAATAAATCACAGAAACATTAAATGCTAAAGGCATGAAAAAAAGTGGGCTGGCACATTATGCATTATGAAAATGCAGCCCTGTCACAAAGATGATTATATGCTGCACAATTTGTATCAGCACTAAATGTGACACCGAACTCACCGCTATACTTCAAATCACGAGCTTTCAATTCATGAGAGAGCCCTTGGCAATCATCACCAGAATCTTCTATAACAGAGCTCTGATGATGTACATTTCTGCATGCTATCACAACAGCACCACACTGCCCTCCAGTGACAGTTACCCATAATGCAAACACGTGCAGTATACTACATGTACTTCAACTTTTAAATACAAATTAAAATTATTAAATATATAATACTTCTAAACTATGTCAATGAAGAATATATTTAATACGAATAATTTATTTTTTTTATAAATTACAAGCTCGTGATTTGAAGTATAGCGGTGAGATCATCGTCGCATTTAGTGCTGATACAAATTGTACAGAATATAATCATCTTTGTGACAGGGCTGCAATTTTTCATAATGCAAAACATCTTTAATGTTCTATTTTTTTAAATGTCAATTTGATCAATTATTAAACCAAATATCATATATACAGATAGATAGACGTATAGACATTCACATCTATCTATCTATCTATCTATACATATATACACATATATATATATATATACATACATATATACACATATATATATGTATGTGTGTGTGTGTGTGTGTGTGTCTCTCTCTTTATATACATATAAAATAAACAAATGAATCAATATACACACACAGATCCCCAGCAATGGTTTGCACTTACCTGTCATATGAATACCTCCGAGCCCCATATTGTGATGATGTTGTTGTTGTGGCATCAGGTTCAAGTCCAAATAGCTGCTGTGCTGTGCGGTAGAGGGGGTTCCGAGGTGATTCAAATGTGGGAGATTATTGCGCATGGGCATGCCCATCCAACTATGACGAGAGGTCTGCGTCTGGCCGGGAAAGCTGAAGGAGTTGTAGACAGGGCGGTGTGGGAGCTGGGAGAACCCCCGCGAGGGCAAGCTGGAGTTTGTGGCAAAGTGTGAAGACGTGGGGAGCTGAAGTGGGACTTTCATGGAGGGGGCGTTGTGGGTTGGGCCCAGTATAGGCCCATGAGGGAAGACTGGCACTGATTTTGTGCCGGGCATTAGTAAGGAGGCTTGGTCTTGCACCGAGTGCTCTTTCTCTATTAGGTCCGCCAATGCCTTACGGGTGACGTCAAAGGGGTCAAAGCCAAGGTCGTCATCCTGTTGCTTTGGAGAAGAGCCAAAGCCAAAGGCTGCTTGCCAGTCCGTAGAGGACGCCACTGGTATGGTATCTGTCAGAATGATAAAGAATAATTGTACATTTCACTCGTGTAATGTTTGTAATATAATTTTTTTTTTTTTTTCCATGACTAAAATATTTTGTTGCTGAGATCCAAAGTCTAAACGGGTCTGGGTACCTGACGTGAAGAGGCTCTGTGGTTCTGGGGCAGTGGGCCAGTCAGAGTTGCTGTGAAGGGAACTGGAAAAGCCGGACAGGCCGCTGGGGATGGGATTGGGGTGCCGGAAGTTGCTGTTGTCTGAAAAGAGCGACTGTGACTCCGCTGCGGCTCCTTCGAAAGGCGACCGTACTGTCAGCCCTGCTACACAGAGAGGCACCACTAGAGACGGCTTGGACAGGCCAGGAGGAGGCGATGGAGAGTCTTTGCCGGAAATCTAAAAGATTTCGCAAGGGAGATTTATGTTTTTACCTTGTTAAAACGTAAAACATTAACCTTTCCACTCTATAAGGTAAATCGTCAGTGTGATTATGAACTTACTTGTGATGTTTCTCCGTTACTTAGACCGATGGAATCTGTAGGTCTGTTAGTTGGGCTGCAGAAAAATGATGCAAACTTGGGAATCAATTACATTTATACAGTACAAGAATTGATGTATTATTGTTTTTAGTTTTTTTTTTAAATATATAAAAATTTGACAGCATTAAGATGTTTTTGAGAAAATGTCCTTCATTTATAATTTAAATGTTATAAAGAAAACAAGTATATTTCACAAATAAATGTACTGTAATGCATTTGGAGTATTCGGTGTTTAAATTATTACCATCCAAAAATACCTTGAACTCTCAGTGTCCTTAAGTTTTTGAGAAAATCTATCAATAAATTGGCAAAGAAAAAAGACTGACAAGGCAGAGGTTCACGGGCTGGCTACCTGACAGGGTCACAGTCTGACGTGAAGGGAGGCAGGCCAGTGATGGAGCCAAGGCCCAGTTCTGTGTCCAGACCGTCTGGAGTCATGTTTTCAGAGTCTGAGCTGCCATCTAGGGGTGGGGTCTTATAGTGTTCTGGAAGCCCATTGGGCGTCTTTCCTGTGGTTTGTAACGAAGGCCAAGCTTCTTTGTTGTTACTACTGGAACTGGGGAATATGATACAAAACTTTAAATGCAAAGGAGGAAGCCACCAACAAAACAATGTTTGCATATTCATTACGGATATTTTCAATCCTTAAAGAAAGTGTAATTGACAAGATTATAATGAATTAATTTTAATTACAACTTCACTTCTCACTTTATTGGGGGTTTAATGATAAACCAATGCCACGGTTTGGTTGGCTGTGGGGTAGGGTTAATGGCATGGCACCAGAAATGCTAAAGAACACTAGATCTAAAATAAAGGTTTAAAATGATAATCGGTGTGGATTTAACCTACATGCAATAGTGCATAAATGTTTGTGGGAATGTCACGCTTTTATAAAATCGCTAAACCTCCGGGAATGTATATAATTACACACAATGCCCGCAATGTTGCAGCGAAACATGGCAAACTAAACTCTAAAAATTCATATTTTATTCTATTATTTTATTCATTTATTAATATTGTTTGTTGTTTGTGCTGTGCGCTGAAGAGAAAATAACAGTAGTAGGCCTACAATAAAGGCTTTACTGCAGCGTAACTCAACCAAATGCATCTTATGAGATAAATATATACCCGACATACATATAAACAGAGTATTGCAACTTATAGTTCCGCAGAAGTCTGTGAGTGGCTGCACAAAAGCAACTATGCTAGTCATGAAGCTATAACTCGGTGTACGCATTCTTGGTGCATTGCGTTTTTCAGTTCGGTTTGAATATCATTACATCCCTACACTTTATAATTTTATCATTTATCATTTTCTGTATTTTAAAATAATATTCATCAAAACTATTAAAATATATCCATATCTACATGTGTAATTTCTGAATTAATGAACAAATGGGTTTTAATTGGAGCAGCTGTGAAATGTATGATTCAGTCCAAACCTCTGTGATGTGCATGATTTGCCCTTTGTCTTCTCCCCTGCCCCTGTCGAGCTCTGCAGGAAGCTGGGGTTTGTTTTGTAGAGCTCCTGTAAGAGTTTCTGTTCATATTCCTGATGTTTCCCTGCCTGCAATGTCAAATGTTAGGAGCTCAGATGTAAGACTGCCAGCATCAGTATCAGAGGTTGAAACACGGGAAGCAGCGACGTTACCTGCATTTCTTCTTTCGTGAAACTAGCAGCTTCGTCTCCCAGCTCGTGAAGATACATGCAGTCTGGTTTGGGGCACTGCGTGCTTTTCAGAAAATAACTGCAGTATTTTGTTGTACCTAAAGAAGCCTGCATGAAAAAATTAATATATGTATATAATGCACACTGGTAGTAATTAAGTCTTCATAACATTAAGACTATTTTTGTACTATGTTTTAGCTACCTTAAGTGTTCTGCCATCTACTACAACATTGTTAACACACTGTATAGCTCGGAGGGCATCTTCTGATCGAATGTAAGTGACGTAGGCACTGGCACTAGGACCCTGGGGACAAATATCAAAGCATATTGGGTCACAAAAATTAGACATTTTGGATAAAACAGAAACATGAATGCAAAAAAAATAAAATAAATCAGTAAATATTTGCTGCAATAAAAAAATGACAGGCCCCGCTTAAATATTTATTACACAAAATATTTGCGTGTTATAATTGTTTGAGCAGACACAAGGCTGACTGGGAAGAAAGCGATGCTCACCTGTGAGCCAGCATAAGAAGTGCTGTTATTGATGACCACCTTATGGATCTTCCCAAACTTCCCGAAATACTCCGGCCTTTTTAAGACCTGCAATCAGACTTCAGTTATATATTTCAAAAGACCTTATGGTTGTTTGCAGATCATCAACAGCACATGCAAATGCTGTTTGTTAATTTGACAACACACAGAGAGAGAAAGCACACCTGATTATCATAATTCATTGGAAGAATTTGACGATCACCATTTATTACAAGAGAAAGCCATATGATATTGTATAACATTCTGTATTGAGAACCGATGACCTAAACACTATCAACAGGATGTCCACAATGTTGGTTCAGCCAAATCAACACTGAAAATTTAAGGCACACAAGTAGGTTTCTGCCGGGTGACTTTTGAGATTCTGATCACTCTTGAATTGTGAAAGCAGCCCGGATGTTCAAGTGTAGCGGCCTCAGCGGCTTTCTTCTCTCTGTTCTTTTCACACCCTCAGTGTGAAATAAATGAAGGCAGAGACTGAAAAGTGAAGGGTCAATTCAGACAAACCCCATAAAAACATTGTCATAATGCAGATTTGATGCATTTGCGCTCCTTATCTCTTTCGAACGCTCTTGAATAACTTGTTCTCTGCTGAGATCTATTCAGGGTACATGACGTCAGGTGTGATGGCAAATAGAGGGAGAGAAAGAGCGTCAGAGAGAAGGGAGCAAAAAGAGAGTGAAAGCTGTTTTCATGGGCTGGTTATGTGGACTAAGTGCAGCTGATGGGCAGGTGGATTTCATTTTCCAGGAACTCATTATGGTCTCTCTTTTTTATTTTTTTTATTTAATATTATGTGGCATAAAATCAAATCTACACATCTTCAAGGAGTTTCATGCAGCCAGATGGAAATGATCCTGTAAAATATGCCTAAATAAAGGCCATGATAACGGGAAATATAAACTCAGTGAACATAAGAGGCACTATTCCCTGGCACAGACATTTTGGAAGCACCAAAAAAGTATACTTACTCATATTTGGAAAACAATGTAGTCAGTGTGTTGACACAAGGCATATTTTTATATTGACACCAGTAACTACAAACAGTTGACCAATATATCTGCAAGGCCAATATAGCATTTAATTACCGGCATAAATCAATCTGTTTTTCTTTTTGGCAAATCAGTGTCATAAGTAGGACTTTTATTTTGACAGCAAAGAGAGACAGGAGCTCATTTTCTTCCTCTTCATTAGTTTACAATTTTTTACAGCTCTGTCAAATAATAAGAAAGGCAAATGCTATGATGTTTCTTAATATATCATCAGTATTCATGAAATATGCATTTATATGTAATATTTACTGTGTGCAAAATCTGCATTAAACGGTCTGGTCGTTAAAATGATAACCAATGCACACACACACACACACACTAACAATTTATTCATACTTAAAAATACTATAACAGGATCATAAGATCAAAACGTGTATATACCTCTTTATGTAGTTCAAATTATTCAAACAGATTCATTTTCAAATGATTTCTTATTTTAGATCTTATGTAAAATATAGTTTTAATTGCATGAATTGTTATGCTTGAGTAATGTGCTACCTATAATTAAAATGGTTGATCTATATGGGTCAACCACTAGTAGTAACTACTTGATCAGAATCAGATCATAAGGGAGTCAGATGGGTCTTTTTTCAGTGGTGTAATGCAACAGAGTAATAATACTTCATTACAGTACTTAAGTATTTCTTCTGTACTTAAGTTTTCATGTGTCAATTTTCTCCACTATATTTACCAATTAAAATTTATTCTTTTAATTTCCCCGAAGCATATTCGTTACTTACTACACAGTAAAGTTGGAAAACAGATTAAAAGAAAGCAGGTTTGACGAATCAGTGGTCTGGTGCTTTCAAGTTAGACTAAAAAGAAATCTACTTTGTGCATGTGCGAACAACTTCTTTCACAACCGCAGTTGATTTCATTTTCTACTGAAGTCAAGGGTGGGATGTGTGATATGCACTGTCTGCCCTAACATCGCAAGTGTTGTTTTAACGACGTGCAATCTGACATTACAGAGTACATCACAAAACCCAAATAAAAACAAACCCAGAGAGTGCACGCATACACTGTGTGATTTAGTCTATTAAAATGCATTTAGAATGCCCTTGAGATGCAAGATGAGGCAAATCCTTCAGTATGCCTTTTACGTTTATATAATTTAATATAATTAATCTATATCACACCGAGTTGTGTTTTTTCTCCACATATCATAGAAAATGTATAATTCATTTTATGCAAGTTTAATAAAGTTAGTATTAAGTTAGTTACATTTTAAATGCCTGAATTTGCTGAATTTCACCAATGAAAATAGTTCCAAACACACAAGACTGTGTTTTCTTATTGAATGAATCAGTTTTTGATTCATTTTTAATTTATATTCTATTTTGAATTACCGGTAACTTTTAAAAATGTATACTTTCCCTTTCGATACTTAAGTTTAATATTTAAAAATTTTACTTTTCATACTTAAGTATGTGTTTACAGAAACCAAGTGTGGGTAACTTTTGAGAGCTTACTGACAATTACCACCAAGATGAATATCAAGCTTTAGTGCAATGGAATTATTTATCTTGATGGAGAAGAGCATCAGTTACACAGTGGTCGGTGTGTTTTGCTGAATCACCTCTGGGTCAGCGAGTCTCTGCGAAAGGCCCACCACAAACACCAGGTTTCTCTGGACGACTCGCACACTGGAGAGATGCTTGCGGTTCTCTGTGATCTTCTGCTTCCGCTCATTCTGCTTCTGCTTTTTCTCGTTCTTTATCTTCTGAAGTTCCTCTTGAGAGAGAGGTTTGTATACTGCAGGGTCTTCTGGATAAGGCTGAACCAAACAGAAGATCCTAAATGTTAGATGAAATCATCCAAGAAGATGGTGCTTCAATAAATGATTCATGACATTATATTTAAATCATATGACCATATCAGCATCAAATGGTTAAAACAAATACACAATTAAATGTCTTAAATGTCTTATATTTTTCAATCAAATTCTGTTAGTTCGATATTTTACCTGTACAGCAGTGATAAAAATCACACAGACCCTGTAGCAACAGGAGAAGCACAAATTATTCCAGCAAAGCACCCTGGGATGCTGAAGGCTAGCCATTAAAACTATCCTCTCGTCGAGCTCCCCAGTGGAGCAGTTTCTTAGAAATAAATTAACGTTCCACAGGTTCCTTGGGTTAAGACAGTATAAATGCAATCAGGCGGTAATCCCAAATTTAAAGAAACATGTAAAACTAGATCTCATTTTCAATTTGCAGGCCTTATAATTTGCATAGTTTAATAGAACTAACCAAGGATGATACTGAACAAATTTGGTTACCTTTCTGCAGGCCGGGCAGAGGCCGTTCTCATCTGTGCGTATGCGATGCCAGCAGAAGCGGCAGATCTGATAGCCACAGGTGCAAGGGAAGAAATTGACGTCATCAATCTCCAATGATTCCATGCACAGCGGGCACTCCATGGGGTCCTCCTTCACCTCAGGGCTGCGGGACATCCTATGGCACAGCGTGGAGAAAAGAGGGGGGGTGTTCTCACAGTGTAGATGCAGAGCTGATGAGAAAAAATAAAAGATTTTTTTTTAAAAGAAATTATCTATATATCTATATATATATATATATATCTATATATATATATATATATATCTATATCTATATATATATCTATATCTATATATATATATATATATCTATATATATATCTATATATATCTATATATATATATATATATATATATATATATATATATATATATATATATATATATATATATATATATATATATATATATATATACACACACACACACACACACACACACACACACACACACAGAGTACAGACCAAAAGTTTGGAAACATTACTATTTTTAATGTTTTTGAAAGAAGTTTCTTCTGCTCATCAAGCCTGCAAAACTAAATTAATAGTTTTTTTGTTTGTTTTTTTTAAGTAAAATTTTCTTTTAGAAATAACTTTATGATTATCTTAATTTTAAATTAAGCTTCGCTATTTGATGTAATAATAGTAATAATTATTATTATTAAAATTTCTTGTTTTTTTTCCTTTATAGGCCAAAGTTGTCAAACAAATGAAGCTTCAAGGTTTAGAAATGCAGCCAATTTCTACAAGAATCTTGTTTCTTTCCAACGGTGTCTAATCTTCAGAAGCAAGACAGAATTAGACTCATATGACTCAAATAGTCTCAAAGCACAACAGAGGTTGCAACAGAGAGCCAATAATGAGACTGCTACTAGTAGGAACGTGTGTGTGTGTGTGTGTGTGTCTGTGTGTGTGTGTGTGTGTGGGAGGAGTTTAAAACTCAAGTCAAGAGAGGAACTGAAGGTATAATTGGAATCGACAAGCACAAACACCCACACAAGCAATTGCAACAGTTTCTATAGCAAATATTTGTATCCTTCAGGGATCATCCAGTGAACTAGATGTCTAAATGTGTAGGTGCAAATTCAACAATTACAGAGAATTTGATTTTGAACCCTCATATGGAACACAGATTCATGGGCTCATGACAAGGTTTGCATCTCGAATGTAGGATCCAATGGTTGAAAAGCAATATGTCGTCTCTGTGGTGCTATCGTGAAGGAATGTAACTGCTAGCATCCTTACTTAAGAGCCTACTGAAAAATAATGTCAACATCCTTCAAATATATTGCCAAAGATAAACAAGTTTTTTTTTTTAAATTAATCTAATTTAGCAGAGGGCAAGACAACAGTGCTAATATGAGCTAATTAACCTCATAGTGCCAATTGTTTTTCTTTTGGTCGATATTAGTGGTCACATTCTGATTTTAGCATCTTCGGCAGTAGTACTAAAAAACTTCTGAATAAACAGCATGAATGAACACAAATACGACAGTTTGTCCGAGCCAGTTCCGCTCCCTGCACTGTAAAACTGAACAGTGAAATTAATCAAATGGAATTAGTATATTGCACTAAAATAATAATGAAGGTTCATTGGACTTAATTTAAATAAGTTCTGTAAACTAAATTTTGTTGTAGTAAGATGAACGAAACTTTTCTAGTTCCCAGCATGCTTTGCATCAGAAAACAAGGAAAATAAATGTAGACATTAAGTGTTATTTTGTGTGTTTTTACACAAGATTAACAGAGGTACATAAGTTAGTACTTAAATGATGTGTTATATTCGAATTTTCAAAGGTTTCTGTTATGTTGATTTTGTAGTGTTACCGTTGTGGTGAAGTGTAGAGCCTGTGGTTAGGTTGAGGACGGACAGCAAGACTAAATTTGAGTGTATTTCCCTCATTATTATTATTTATTGTAAACTTAAAACATTTAAAAACATCACTTAAATGTTTTTGTGTAATCGGTTACAAAATATTTTTTGAGTTCTGTGAACTTATTAGTGTTTACAGTGTGGTGGCACTTCTCCACGAGGTTCATTTCTCAAACAATGGTATTAGCGAAGCTCCCAAATGGAAACAATACATCGCGGCCTTGTGTTCATAAACAAACAAACTGGAATACGAAGCTTCCATGGAGTGATTAATTTAAAACATGTTAAACTAATTGCAAAAAATAAAAATAAAACAATTACAAAACCAGCAATATCTCATAAACGTGTTTCCCACAGACTTGCATTCTATGTGTGGCGGCACTTCCACTAGGAAAAATATATTAGTTCATATTTACAAAACAGTCAATTTTCGCATTGCTCTGAACAAAAACAACAGACGGGCTGATTGAAAATGTACATTCATTCTCTGCCAGCAGGAGAAATAGTTTATTCCCTGTTAACAGCTGTAGTGCTGAGCTGCTCTCACAAACACTAGTTTATCAGGCATTATAGGCTAGATGAAATGAAAATGACACTGAAGATTTTATGAACACGAACAATGTTTTTTGGCCATCCAAAAGCAGAGTACAATAACATATACACAAAAGGTTAGGGTCAATCCTTTTTTTTTTTTTTTTTTAAGAAAATAATACCTTTGTACAAAATACAAATACATTTTGATAAAAATTTACAGTAATGACAGAAAAGACTAATATTATTAAAAAAAATTATATTTCAAACTTTCAATTCAAAGAAGCCTAAAATGTATCAGTCTGATCAAAATTTACATTAAGAAATGTTTACTAAATCAGCATATTAGAATTATATCTTAAGGATCAAGTCACACTGTAATGTAAATAGCTTTGCCATCTCATGAATAAATTACTGCTTTAATATGTATTTAAATGTGTTTTTAATGTGTTAAATATATATTTTTACTGAATTTCTGATAAAATAAATGCATCCTTGGCAAGCATAAAAGATTTATTATTATTATTACTTTTTTTTTTTTATCTTACTGACCCCAAACTTTCAAATAGTGGTATATGTACAAACAGCCCCATAGCTTACCAAAAAAAAAAAAAAAAAAAAAAAAAAGACTAAAAGCCACCAAACTCTTTTTATGGGGTCATGTGGTCCCTCTGTCCATAGCGGAAGCACCAGTAGTGTGAAGAGGGAACAGAGTGTGGTTAGAAGAGGATGGGGGGGAAAGGGAGTCATCTAAAAATATCCCATCCTGGCTAGGCAGAGTACAGCAGGAGGAGTCAACCCCTTGAATCTCCCTTTAAAAGGGAAATGCTGATTGAACACAGGGGGCGGTCCGCACTACATGTAGGGTAATCAGCACTTCCTCGGATCGGCAAGGTCTCACCCCAGCTAGTAAGGGGGTCGGTGGGGAAATCACCATCTCCTTAACATGTCGATATGGAATTAGAAACAGGGTGTGAGTTTTTTTTGCCATCCCCAAAACTGTACAGAGAAGGAGTTCCCACTGTCAGTAAGGATGGGATTCCTTCCCAGCAGAGGCGGATATCAACTCCGGGTAATGAAAGCTTTCCGCTGGCCCCTGCTGGGAACGATGCATAACAAACCTTTAACCATCTCTTGTAAAAAGGGATTTGATTCAATTACAAACCCCCAAGAGACACTGAAGCTGCGCAGGGTTTGGTTTCTTCTGGCATCCAACGTGATAAAAATACAAAAAAAGTCACAAGATGACCTTTAAAATAAAGACAAATGTTGAATATTAAAAAGGTCCTATCTCCGATTACCACAGTTCAACGAATTACACTTCTACACTTCCAGTATAAATGCAAACTTATTGTTTGCATTGACCACTAAAGCCAGAATCACCCACAAATCTCTTTGGAGCAGACACAGTAACAAACATGTTTGCAAGATGACTAATCTACTGTGAAAGCGTAGGGACAAATAATGATCTAAGCCTACAATGTTTGAGTTTTTTGCAATGGTAGATGTTTTCATGTATACATTAACCAATGCCGTGGGAGCTGAACGCCGAAAGGACGGTTTGAGGAGCCCTCGAACCTGTGCACAGTGGTGAATGTGGAAAGAGCTTTCTACAAAAAATACCATGTCCTTGAGAAAACATTCAAACTGGTTGAATTGCAGTCTTCTCCTGAGACTATGGCAAACCCATTTAAAGCATAAAAATGGAATGAAGTGAACATATCTGACAGCTCACTTGCAGTACTAATAATTTTGAGTATGCATGTTTGATTCAGATGTAATTTGCCATAACCTTAAATAGAAAGCCAACATCCGCAAATACAAAAACAACGCAAATCTCAGGAACATTGTGTAAACTAGGAACAAAAAACGAAGTCTTTCACAACATTTTACAACAATAACCACACTAAAAGCCACACCAAAAGATTAGGATAACAACTGAGCAACACTAAATATTGCAACTTCTAACAAAAATCAAATCTTGAAGGCGGACTGATGGGTAGCATTTTAAAATGGGTTTCTATAACAGGCAGTTCATTTTATATAGAAAAAAATCAGATCAAAAGGTCTGCATTTTTAAAATGGGCTTTTTTTAGTCAAAATTCCGAAAACGCTTGCCATTAGCTTTAATAGAAAGCAAACATTTGAAACCACAGAAACAACGCAGATCTCATGAAAACTGGTCCATCTAGAAACAAAATTGAAAGGGTTTCACAACACTGACAAAACTGCAACTTAAAACAACAATCAAAATCAAAGCTTAGAAAGTCTTTGGCACCGTTCTGAAAGGGTTTCTGCAATAGGCAGTCATTGATTTTTAAGTCACATGGAAGGTCTGTGTTTTAAATGGGCTTTGAAGGGTGGTGAATATACAGTTACATTAAGTCTTATTAGTAGCTCGGTCTCATACACACTAATTTCAATTAAACATCCTAATACACAACTACAAACAAATGTGTCAACCACACAGTAACAGGACTGCTATACATTAAAACAGACTGAATTCAAAACATCATGATGTTTAATTTGTAATAAAAGGCTCTAAAAGATGACAAATATGAAATATGCTGACATGATTAGCAAAAAGATGCACAGTTGTCTCAGCTGGCATCATTCTGGTGTCACAGAAGAAATTATCATCAGTGTGGGAGTTGTGTCCATTTGTGGGCGGCTCTTCATGAGCGGATGGAAGAGGCATCGGCAAGGAACATACAAGATGTTTTAACCACAAAAAAAAAAAAAAAAAAAACTATCGGTATTCGGGGCAAATAATAAAAGCACTAAACCCACTCAAATGTAACAAAGGGTTCATCCATTTTAGAAAATATCTGCAATAGGCCATAGTTGAGAAAATAGCATGGTGATCTAACACAGCCAAACAACTTTAATCACAAAACGGCCGATCTTTCCACATCTTACTAAAGCCTAAATTAAAAGGCTTTTTTTCCTGTACTGCCAGGATTGCGGCTGACCCGTTCAGACTGGACACAAAGGTGCAAATTAACATTTATAGAGCCCGACCGATATGGATTTTTGGGGGCCGATGCCGATGCCGATATTAACTCGAAAATAGCCGATTTATAAGCCGATATTTTGATTTTGAAAGTAAACTGGATATTAGACCCATTTCCTATAAACTGCACTTACACAACATTGAATAGCAAAATATCTACCTGTTCTATGTATGTGGGCTGTATAAACCATTTTCCAGAAGGGATTTATGTAAAAAAAAAAAAAGCCTTAGATTACGGTCTCAATGACTAAACAATTGCACATCAAAAGTATATATTTTTTAATGATCAAAAAACAGTCTGGTTTTAAACATTTAACACTTTTACTTTCTTCCAGCTGAAGCTGGTTTTAACAGTCTGTGTGTGTACTGTAAATAAATTATAATACTAAAGTTAAAGTATTTGCAGAAGTAGTCCCACACTTTGCTGCTACAGCATTCACCTTTTTCAGGTATCTGTAGGGCAGAAAGAGAGACAGAGAAAGAATAAGCATGTGTATTAATAATATCACCATGTATCATTACTCATGTCATCATTAGAATTATAATAATAATAAACAGGGATCTCCTACATAGGCAAAAATGAGAAATTTATATATTTTTTTTATTTGTCAAGCAATAGGTATTACCTACTTATATTTAACTATATTATTTCAACATTTTCCTGTTATGTCTGTAAAGCTGCTTTGAAACAATATGTAAAAAAAAAAAAAAAAAAAGCGCGTGTTCAGCTCACATTTATTTACATGTCCCCTCTGGTTTAATCATTTCTTACGCACCTACTGTAGTTACTGTAATTACACTATATTTGCTCTCACAGACACATTCACAACGGACCCGTATATCTTCTCCTCTTCTCTTTGTGCAGTCTGAATAAAAACATCGTCATGCGCTGGCGAACGTAAAGTTTGCCTACTGTTACCGGAAGATTACGGAATCAATTCGAAGTTGAATGGTTAACGTTAGTGTCATGAACACACCGCTGTCAATTTTGAGAAGCACCACCTTCAAACAAGTTAATAGCAAGCATTTAAGGGGCCTGCTAAAAAGGAAGCTATATTAGCGTTAGAATAACATAACCAGCCTGAATTCACCAAATTGTGCTCTGGACCTGAGGGTAGCCTTCTCTTCCTTGCTTCTCTCTTAATTATCATCAGCTGGACTAGCGCTATCGCTCGCTTCTTACAACGGGACAGATACATGTTTGCTGCTGACCGAAAGGAGGAACAACAGACTATTAAAACTCCGCCAACGCCATAGCGCAGCGCAGCGCAAATCGCGTTGTATCTGAAGGGCAACGCTGAACCCAGCATATCGCGTCCTGTGTGAAAGGACCATTACGCGGTCATTATGTGGGAAACACACCGCAATAGTATAAGAATAATTTAAATGCTAACGTTATAGTTTGACCTCTTATTAACGTTCGCGCTCTTCCACTAATAAACATGGTATTAGCTTTGTGGCTAATCTAATATAGCAATGCATGAGCGGCTGTAAGTGATGTTGCAGAATATTTAGAAGTGATAATGATAGGACCGTTAGCTAGAACTACCACACCGTTTTTATATACAGTGTATGAACTAAATCTACAATCATTTCATATGACGAACGACAGACTCACCTGGGTGGCTTGGCTGTCCTTCTGTAGTGAATTTCTGGCGCTGTTGTCAACTCTGGAGTTGCAGACCGCCCTCTGGTGGGCAAAGTATGCAACACTCATAACATGAGTGAAGCATGAGACTCTGTTTTTTCATGTTTCATCGGCCGTTATAAACGCCGATGCCGATTTAAATGCAATTAGCTCATATCGGCCGATAATATCGGCCGGCCGATATATCGGTCGGGCTCTATTTGCAAACAACTATAAAAACACAGAGCACCATTTCTATGCAACTGAACACCAAGGCAGATGTCCATTCAGAACGGGATCATATAGCACCAGCGACCCTTGCATAAAAAAAAAAACTCTCTCAAACATTGTGTCTGGCACAAACAATGCACTGGAACCGGTCCTCTTACAATTCTCCTGATATCCCTTCCAAAGCACAACACAAGCAAAACTCTCTCCTTTACAAGTATCTTTAATAGGCACCTGCATAAACATAACTGCCAAACTTTTAAATCTTAGCTGTCATGCAACAAAGTAAAGGAAAAATTTCAACCACCATTCGCTTCCATTGCATCCGTCTTTCCACACAAAGTGATTCTCCCAAACATCTAATTTTGTGTTCCACAAAAGAAAGAAATATGGGTCTGGAACAACATGATCGCGTTTTCATTTCAAGTTCGTTTACTCCTTTAAAAACCGCTCAAATCTGAAAGACAAAATGCAGATGGTAAGCTCAAAAGACCCACTGCTGAAAACAGTGTTAATAGTGCACACGCAACAAGAACATAATGTTGCAACCAAACACAACAATATCCTCTTCTGAGAGACTCTAACTTCTTATTATGCATTGTGGAAATGATGACAGCTGCATTTGGTCCACAAAACCCTGTAGGAAGCACTATTGAAACGGGCGCCACACACAATAATAAAGGGTGTGGACAAAAATAATAAAATAAACTGCAGTAACGGAGCAATGTCGTGATCACAGAAATATTAGACGTCACGTCTATAAAATGATGCAGCTCGGAAAAAAAACTTACTTTTTTTACTCAAATAACAAGAGATTCCCCTGTCAAAGAACACATATACATGTAACTCACAGAAATTAAATGTGTTTCCTTGTAATTAAGTGAACTAGCTAAAGCTAACACATATCGAAGTTGTTCCTACAGGCTAAATATACACTAAAATCAGTGTACAGATACTGTGTACTGTCTGAGAGTCTGAAGAACAAAAAACGAGTCTGTGTTTGGCGATGCGAGGACTCATATTCTGTACTGTATGTGTATTTTATTAAAGCCGGTCAAACGATACGGCTAGCTGCTAGTCGGCTAACTGGGCGATTAACGTTAGTCTTCCAGACTGATGAAACGCACACAAAACACAGGCGTTACCACAAGAAATGGGCGCTTGAGGGAGAAAGAGGGATGAGATGTGTTATAAAGAGGTGAACTCAGAGAGGAAAGCAGTTGAATGTGGAGGCGGTGGACAAGAGAGGCCTTGGTGGGATACTCACCCTGTCTATCTGTATCAGACTCACAGCAAATCAAATCTATCTGAGCAGCCCAGGTTTAGCACAACAGGTCACAATATAATTTCCCCGGGTGGTTTGTCCCTGCTCCTGTGTGATTTGCTGCGAAAACACCAAGCCTTGTTTCTTATAGCTTCTCTGTAGAGCGTTAGTGCCTCCTAACCACCATCTTACATTAAACTAGTGAGGTGGGGGCGCGTCAAGTATGACTTTTTAGCGCATGCGCAGTTGTTGATGGGATTGGGCCTATGTGGGTAATGTAGTGTGCATTACAGAAGAACTATATTAAAGGTCGAAATGTGTGCTCAAGGGTATTTTTTCACATTTATATTGAAGCAAATTTTGATGTTATACATTTTGGACATTTCTTAAATTGAGTTTGTTGGCAAACAAATGGCTTGATGTAGTCCTGTTATAACCTGTTAAATTGTTGCTGTTTTATGAATCGTTTCATAAATGTTTTACTGCTTAATGTTACTGTTTTATTAGAGCAAGTTGTCACGTGTTTTTAAATTGTACACTTTGCCCAATTTATAAATTGCAATACATGTTGGCAAATAAAATAGCTTGATATTGCTGTTGAATGAATTAAGCTTATTTTATCTTATCTTTTTGAGTGGATTATGTTTCATAATTTTTTTTTACTAGTTAACTTTGCTGCATATTTTCATGTTTTCAAAATTGTGCCCAAGTTAAATACGTTGGCTACTATAGGCTTAACTAAAGCCAGAATACTACTACTACTACTGCTAATAACTGGGTAAAACGTGTGACAGCTAGCCCCAGTCAATTACCAGTAGCCAAAATATCAGAACAACATCTTTCTTTTTCTGTTTCTTTCTTTCTGTGTAATTATAATAACAACAACAAACGTGTTGCAGCTTGGCCCAGTTTGCCCTATATCAGTATTTTTATTTTATTATCTTTATTATTACATCACAAATGTAGAGGAAATTGGTGAAGTACTGCTATTAAAAACTTGGAACTTCTCAAGTTTAAAAATACAGGTTTGCGCCACTTCTAAAGTTCAACAGTAGGTGGAGACACAGGCCAAGGTTTTTAGAAGGAATACATTTAATGTACACATTATCTGGGCTAGCTGAAGTGAAGTGAAGTGAAGTGAAGTGAAGTGAAGTGAAGTGACATTCAGCCAAGTATGGTGACCCATACTCAGAATTTGTGCTCTGCATTTAACCCATCCGAAATGCACACACACAGAGCAGTGAACACACACACACACACACACACACACACACACACACACACTAAATATCGAATCTAACCAAAGAAGACATACATAGTTTAAAAATAAATAAAAATTGTCCACAATCCACTTTCCAGGCTCAAAATCTCTCTCATGGACGCTAAGAGACAGGTCTGACCTTTCTAATTCAGGTACCAGCTGAGATCCCACCCAAATTGAGCCATGTCGGCTGTAGGAAATGAAGGCATGGTAGCCTCTCCTTTTCATTTGCATCCAAACCCAAAGCATTTTAGTGTACCAAATACTATCACAAGCATAAACAGTGATAGCCAGAGCAGCTCCTAGCTCCACAAATAACACAAGCAGAACCACAGCAGCCTTTAAGGTTAACAGGAGAGTCATGCGTGCATACATCTCCAAACACCTGCCGGAAAACGATGGCGAGCTGCTCTAAGTGTAACCCAGGGGCCAATCTGAGAGAAGTGATTTATTAAATAAAGCCAATCACAGCTAAATGGATTGTAGCCAGCTTTCAATGTCCTCAGCTTGGGGAAGCCTTTCCACTTATTTTTTGGCTAATGAAAGTAATTGCATTCTGGTCAATGTGCAAACTAACTAACATAGGAGCGAAGATCCCTCTGGATGACATGTATGCTGTTAAAACTCAGATAGAGGTGCGTTAATCTGGGAAGTAATGATGAAATATTTAAAGGAATAACACTTATGCCTGTCTTGGAAAGGTCTATCTTCTGGAAGTACGGTGATAAGAAGCGAAATATGTCATTTCCTAGATTGTTGTGGCTGAGACTCAACTCAATCAGGTGGGGAGGCCAAAAACACGGTTTGTCAATGGAAATAGAGTTGAAACTCAAGTCAGGAGACTCTAAGAACTTCATATCATGGATGTTTTTGGCAATCTCAGCGAGGTCTTTTAAACGGTTAAGGGTTTAGTAAGAGTTTTCTGTGATGAACATCCAAACCACCAGAAGCCACTCTTATCCAAGAGGTTGTTTGACAGGTTTAAGATTTGTAGAGACTTTATGGCTGAAATTAGACTGCATGGAAGAATGTTCATTCCTGTTCCGGAGAACTTCAGGTTCAGCTTCAGTTTGTTGACTAGTTCCATGCTAATGTTAAAAGTGGGGTATAGTGGTCGTGATGGTTGTGTACACCATCAAGCACAAACACTCGTAGATTGGTGATGTGATTCTGCTTTGGTAGCTGGAAGCCATCAGGAGTGACCTCGATGTGTGTGATGTTTAAAAACACTGTTTCCTCAAAAGATGATTTCCTAATATTTTTGAACAGTTTCACCATCACAGAGCTGTTTATCCAGGTGTCTACGATGCACAAGTTCCTGAAGACACACAAATCTCTGAAAGCCTGTAAAGCATCAGTCCTGATGGTACATTGGTCTGGAAACAACTTAACCAGCTGAATTTTTTTAGCTTGGGTTTGGTCAAAATCCAAAATCATGTTATCGAAAATGTCGAAATGCTGGCAAAAAGAGCCATTTTCATAGTTTTGCAGTTCTGTTCCATCTCCAGATATGATTTTTTTTTCAAACTGATATTTTGAAGAGGAGCAAAGTCATCCACATTAACGGAACTAGAATCCTTACTACCAATTGCAAGGTTGGAAAGGTAACTTAAGTTACCAAATGAGCCTGGAAGTGCATAACTGGGATATGGATTGCTGGAAAGGTCTAGCATCCTTAGCTGGGGCAAACACAAATTAGGAATGACGGTCAGATGGTATTTTCATTTCAGAGTTGCTGCTGAAGGCATCAGGGGAGATGTATTGAAGTCCACAGTGTGTCACTTTGAGGAAGCAGAAATGGGTTAAACCAGACAGATCACCGTGATCAATGCTGGAGACATCTAAGTAGGCTACTCTATGCTGTTTGATAAATGTGATTGAATCCTTGTTAGATTATTATTGGAAATATCTTTTGTGTGCTCAGTCAAATTGGAACAATATCCAGATTCTTCGCCCTGTGATTTTAACAAAATCAGTAAGAGGCATGAGATAAGCACAGGCCAGATACTGGATGACATCCTCTGAAAATAAAAAGGTATATGTTAAATCCTGAATTAATTATATATGCATTCATTTATTTTGCTAAATGTGCAACGGAACAGCTAATGCACAAATACCTGTAAAATAATCTAATAAAAATATGTAAATATAAAAATAAAAATGTAAATACATAAATCAAACTATATATTAAAATGGAAAATATGATAAATAGATATTATAAAATATCATAAAATAACATAAAATATTCTATTTTACAGTTTCCTGTACTGCAGATTATTTTTTACATATAACAGTATTAAAACATTAAATGACTGCTGTGTACTTGATTATGTGGCCTTATAAAGACACGTCTGCACATGTTATTAACCATATTAACAAAACAAAACAAAACATTCACAACGGTATTTTCCAGAGTACTTGAACTTCCCTAAATTCACAGTACTCATCTTCTCTAAATGCCCAGAGGGAAAACCTTAAATGGGCAATAGTGTGCAATACCTCTAAAGTGATTTATCTTAAATGTATCTACCACACATTTAGTTAGTTTAGTTTTGTTACTGAAAAGTCACATTTCAGTATGACTTAAACCTATTGACTCCGCATTTGCATATTTAAAACACGCTTTATTCACTCATGTTAATGCTTATGTTAAAGCTCTAGTTGCAACACCTTCCATCAGTGCTCTCTATTCAATTTCTATAATGTGCATGTCTGTATATATATAGAGAGAGAGTAGAGAGAGATAGAGAGAGAGAGAGGAAGTGAGAGAGCGCACTTAAAAGTGCTAGGATTTCATTGAAAATGTTAATGCACTAATTAAAGGGCCATATAGGTCAGTCTAAATGGGATGAGAGGGATTTGTTTAATAATGAGATTTTAAATATTTAACACCAGTCACAATGATAATGGTTTCAGGAGGGAGAAATAACCAGACTATTGTTGTGGTGACATTGCTAAGGTCAGGTATAAAAAGGAACGGTGGAGGGACTTTCGTTACTACTGTCTTACAAGAAAATTGTGATTATGCACCTTTGTTTATATTATGAAATGAATTGATTAACAAAAGACGTTTATACATACATGTTTGTTTTGTTCTTGGGTGTAGTTTAGATAACTACATCTGTGAAACTATATTATCATAGTGTAGTAAGTTCGTGTGGCAAGGAAGAGGACAAAGGGGTCGGCTGGACTGCTGACGTATTTATTTAACCAAAACTAAACAAAGAACAAAGAAAATCACAAACACCCAAACGGTGACTCTTATTCTGACACGCTCTGTCAAACTTCCGGTTTACTCCTTCCGGTTTTCCGTCTCCGGTTCGGGTCAGCAGTCTGTCTCTCTCTCGCTTGCATCCGTTTCTCCTGGCGTTTTATACTCTCTCCACGCCAATTACTAGAACGAGAAACAGGTGATGATAATTTTTGCCCAAACCACTCACTTACCGCTCGTCTCCTGATTCTCTCTCCCGCTGCAGACTTCGCCAAACCACGCCCCCCCTGCCACATACCCCCACCGCCCGACTCAGGCCGGGGAGCCATCCGGCCTGCAGCTCCCCCCCCCCCCCCATTTCTGGAGAGGAAGTCGGCCACCGCCATCTGAACACCCGGCCTGTGGATCACCTTGAACTTAAAAGGCTGAAGAGCTAGATACCAACGAGTGATCCGCGCGTTGGTATCCTTCATGCGGTGGAGCCACTGCAGCGGAGCGTGGTCCGAACAGAGGGTGAACTCCCGTCCCAGGAGATAAAAGCGGAGGGTGAGGACGGCCCATCTGATGGCAAGGCACTCTTTCTCGATGGTGCTGTACTTAGCCTCTCTCTTCGAGAGCTTCCGGCTAATGTGCAGCACCGGCCGTTCCTCCCCCTCTATCTCCTGGGACAGGACTGCCCCCAGCCCCCTGTCCGATGCGTCTGTCTGCAACAGAAAAGGGAGAGAAAAATCAGGAGAGTGTAACAGCGGCCCGCCACACAGAGCAGCCTTGACCTGAGTAAAGGCCTGCTGACACGGCTCCGTCCACTGGACCGTATCTGGTACCTCCTTTTTAGTAAGGTCAGTCAAAGGGCTGGTGAGGTCCGAATAATTAGGAATAAACCGTCTATAATATCCCGCCAGCCCCAAGAACTGTCTTACCTCCTTTTTGGTCTTGGGTCGTGGGCAGGTCGCAATAGCGGCAGTCTTATCAATTTGGGGACACACCTGCCCATGCCCCAAGTGGAAGCCCAGATACCTTACTTCCACACGCCCAATCGCACACTTCTTTGGGTTGGCCGTGAGCCCCGCTCCCCTCAGCGACCTCAGGACAGCCCTCAGATGCTGCATATGCCGCTGCCAGTCATTACTAAATATAATAATATCATCTAGGTAGGCAGCAGCATATGCAGCATGGGGCCGTAGAATCCGATCCATGAGGCGCTGGAAGGTAGCTGGGGCCCCGAACAAGCCAAACGGAAGGGTAACAAATTGGTGTAATCCGAACGGCGTTGTGAAAGCTGTCTTTTCTCTGGACAATGGAGACAAGGGGATCTGCCAATAGCCCTTTGTTAAGTCCAATGTCGAATAAAAGCGAGCCGTGCCTAGCCGATCAAGCAACTCGTCAACCCGCGGCATTGGATACGCGTCGAATTTCGACACAGCATTCACCTTGCGGTAATCTACACAGAATCGGACTGAGCCGTCCGTTTTCGGAACTAAAACTATCGGGCTCGCCCAGTTACTATTAGATTCTTCTATTACCCCCATGTCAAACATAGCGCCCAATTCAGCCTGAACTACTTGTTTCTTGTGCTCAGGTAAACGATACGGCCGGCTGCGAACTACCACGCCCGGCTCGGTCTCGATATGGTGCTGAATTAGGTTAGTACGGCCCGGTAGGGGCGAGAAGACGTCGGCAAACTCTGCCTGCAATTTCGTTACATCAGTGAGTTGGGACGGCGAGAGGTGGTCTCCACCTGGAGCCAGGGCGAGGGATTGGGGTTTGATATTCGCCTCTGGCCCGAGATCATCCTCTCCGCCAATCACCGTTGCCAACATCACTGATTCCGCCTCATTCCATTTTTTAAGGAGGTTGAGGTGGTATATCTGACTGGACCCGTTCCTATCGGACCGTATTACCTCATAATCGAGATCTCCGACCTGTCGTGCGACCTCAAACGGTCCCTGCCACTTAGCCATTAATTTGGAGCTCGACGTTGGGAGTAATACAAGTACTTTCTCTCCCGGTGCAAATTTGCGTAACCTAGTTCCCCTGTTATACAGCTGGCTCTGGCGGTCCTGGGCTTGTAACAAATTCTCCATGGATAGCCGCCCCAATGTGTGGAGTTTTGTTCTCAAGTCCAGCACATACTGAATTTCGTTTTTGCCCTGAGACGGTCCCTCCTCCCAAGTTTCTCTCAGTACGTCGAGCACCCCCCGGGGCTGGCGTCCATAGAGAAGCTCGAAGGGGGAAAACCCCGTGGAGGCTTGTGGGACCTCTCGCACAGCAAATAACAAGGGCTCTAGCCACCTATCCCAATTTTTGGCGTCTTCGTGAACGAGCTTACGAATCATGGATTTAAGTGTGCGATTAAATCGTTCGACCAGGCCGTCGGTTTGTGGGTGATAGACGCTAGTTCGAATCGATTTAATGCCCAACAATCCGTACAGTTCGCGTAGCGTACGTGACATAAACGCCGTGCCCTGATCGGTGAGGATTTCTTTTGGAACCCCCACCCGGGAGATAAGACGAAACAGGGCATCCGCAACACTTTTAGCGGAAATGTTGCGGAGGGCCACCGCTTCAGGATATCGTGTTGCATAATCAACTATGACTAATGCAAAGCGATGTCCTCGTGCCGATCGCTCTAATGGCCCGATGAGGTCCATGCCAATTCTCTCGAAGGGGACCTGCATTAAGGGAAGAGGGCGCAAAGGCGCTTTTGGGGCGGCCGGTGGGTTTACCAATTGACATTCCGGACAAGACGCGCACCACCTGCGCACGTTGTCATGAATGCCCGGCCAAAAGAAACGGGCCATGAGGCGATTTAGTGTTGCGGCCTGTCCCAAATGGCCCGCCATAGGATTAGAATGAGCCGCCTGGAAAAGCATTTCCCGGCGGCTCTTTGGAATTAACAATTGGGTTGTATTCAATTTTGTCCGAGCGTCTTGGGTCACTCTATACAACCGGTCTTTTAAAATGGCAAAATACGGATAGGAGAGCGGGAGGGCAGGTTGGAGAGACTGGCCATCGATGGCGCGGACCTGTTGAAACGCATGTTTTAGTGTCTCATCCTGAGACTGCTCCAGAGGAAAGTCATCACGCTCCGAGAGAATTAGTCTCCCGATTTCGTTCGGTTCCCCTGAAGCAGACCACAGCGACCCTGGCTCAGTTTCTCCCACCTGTACCCGCACGGCCTCCTTCCGTGCCTTATTTCCCCAAGAGGCATCCGCACATAACGACCCCAATAAAACCGTAAACGCGGGCCAATTCGTTCCCAAAATTACCAGATGCCGGAGGTGGGGACTAACCGCCACCTCTACACTATGCTTTTGTCCCCGGAAATGAATGCTAATTGGGACAACCGGATACTCCACCACATCCCCGTGTACACACCGCACCTTAACCACGCGGCTTGTATCCAATGCCCCCGGTTGAATCAGGCTTTGATGGATCGAGGCCCCCGGGGCGGGACACGAGGAGGGCCGGGTGGACGGGACCTAGGGAGAGGGACAGGGCGAGAGAGAGAGGGGGGAGAGAGAGAAGGAGAGAGAGAGTTAGCAGGTGGGGGTGCGCCGACCCCTGGGCACGCCACCATGTGGTCCTCCGCCAGATGGATGGCCGAGTCCAGCGACGTGGGGCGGTGGCACTGGACCCACTCGGCCGTCTTCTTGGGAAGCCGAGCGATGAACTGCTCCAGCACCACCAGGTCGACGACATGCTCCACGTCACTTCCCTCGGCCAGTAGCCACTTGCGGCAGGAGTCCCGGAGCTGTTGGGCCATCGCGAAGGGCCGGCCGGCCTCGCCCAAATCCAGGGACCGGAAGCGCTGGCGATGTTGCTCTGGCGACCGGCCGACCCGCTGGATAATGGCCCTCTTGAGGTCGTCGAAGACCAGGAGGTTCGCCACCGGAAGTTGTTGCGCGGCCACCTGGGCCTCACCGGAGAGCAGGGGTATTAGGCGTACCGGCCACTGCTCGCGGGGCCACCCACAGGCCTCCGCCGACTTTTCGAAGAGCTCCAGGAAGGCCTCCGGATCGTCCTGGGCCCCCATCTTGTGAAGCGGCAGGTGCATGGGGGCAGCGGGCGGCCCGGCGGCCTCGGCGCGAACCTCCCGATCCATCCAGCACCGGAACCTCTCGCGGTCCTCCTGCTGGGCCTGAACGATGGCCTGGAATCGTCTCTCCTGATCGGTCCTCAGGTCCAGCAGGGCCTGATGTTGTTCTTGGTGCAGGACCGCGAGGGAAGCGATGATATCCGCAAGCGGCGTGGAGGACGGGCTTTGCATGGCAGCGGCGGTCCTTCTTCCTTCCCGGGTTTCGGCACCAGTGTAGTAAGTTCGTGTGGCAAGGAAGAGGACAAAGGGGTCGGCTGGACTGCTGACGTATTTATTTAACCAAAACTAAACAAAGAACAAAGAAAATCACAAACACCCAAACGGTGACTCTTATTCTGACACGCTCTGTCAAACTTCCGGTTTACTCCTTCCGGTTTTCCGTCTCCGGTTCGGGTCAGCAGTCCGTCTCTCTCTCGCTTGCATCCGTTTCTCCTGGCGTTTTATACTCTCTCCACGCCAATTACTAGAACGAGAAACAGGTGATGATAATTTTTGCCCAAACCACTCACTTACCGCTCGTCTCCTGATTCTCTCTCCCGCTGCAGACTTCGCTAAACCACGCCCCCCCTGCCACACATAGAAACTATAAATTAGCAAATATTACACAGAATATATGCACGGTTTTTCTTGTTATATAAAAATTTTCCATGTTTCCATAAGAAATGGGATTTTTTTTAAATGAATTCTAAACAAATTACTATATTTTTCTATTTGCTTTGGTATAAATGTGCTTTTCAAAATTCCCAGCAAAACATTACATTATCTGTTTGTTTTTTTCTCCCTGCTTTCTCTTTGCTTTGTTTGAAGTGTGTAATAAATAGTGGGTTTTGGGATTTACATGTAATCTCTCCATCTTGAGCAAGAACAGTGACAAGAAGGACTGGTTGATTCATGTGAAAAAGGAAAGGCAATATATAAATCTCTCTGCTTCTTTTAGAGAAATGTAAAAATCAGTCACTGGTTACTTAAGTAATATATGACATCATTTACAGTAATTAGCTTGCAAATTACCTTTTACATTTACACTTTAATTTTAAGATTCATATGCTATAATCTTCCTCCATAATGTGATGAACGATCACCCTACATTTTACGATTTTTATATCTTTAATAATTTACTCAAAATAATTCACTCCAAAAGACACTAATTTGTGTACGACCAAATTAACTTTCTCTGATTTAGAAACATAACATTCGAATACATTCTAAACATATTAATATCATTAATAAAAACAGGTATAACTGTTATTAAGTTAAGTTCGTAATATAATAATATGAGGAATGTTATAACAACCACTCGTTGGAATGTTTCATTTTAAACAGTCTATGCACCAGACTCGCGTTAGGTCTTCGATTTTCCGAAATAACCCGATTACGACGCGGGTAAAACTCTGGATCAATTACGGCGCATTCGGTTTTCCGAAAATGGCCGAACGCAGAACAGCCGCTTTCCGGAAGATCCGGGTGCTGGGGCTTCAACATAAACAGCAATGGCGGAGGCAGCGGCAGCGGCAGCGTCAACAGCGGTTATCGGAGGCTGGACGAAGCACGTAACCTGCAGGTTAGTGAAAATCATTCGACGGAAGTGGTTGTCGCGATATTAAACGGTCTCAAATACTAAACGCAGCTGCCTGTCCGTGCGTCGACGGCGAGGCATCGGATAGCGCCGCTGTCTTTGTGCTGAACTGGATGAGTGTGTGTTTGTTGTTGTAGCACACCGAATCAGCGATAAGTCCGACAGCGGCTGCTATTTGCGGTCCTTTCTTCCTCTGTGTGAGTGTTTATCTCTGCAACCTCCATGTAGTTAAAAACAACAACAACACGGCACTGAATCCTCCACATATGGCAGTCAGTTTGACAGCAAAGAGTATTTAAGGAAGCCGTTTAACAATTTCGACATCAGCCAGTGTGTCGGTGTAAGCCTTTATGATTTATGAATAGGAAATCATTTTCCAAGCTTTATTATTACTAAGTCTAGTCATGACTGTACCAAATAACCTTTTTTATTTATCAATATATCTAACGTTAGTAGTATACAGTAAAAGTAGTTGTTTTTGAGTTTTCAAACCTAAGCAATATGTAATGTTTACATTAACACTGTTGTCAAATGTAACATATGAAGGCTTATGTGGTTCAAGCTGTTTATACAATAAATGGTGTGAGCAATGTTTTATGAATCAGTCATAGGCTTTTTAAGGCTCTGATGCTTATTAGTATGACATGGGTATTGATCATTTTTATGTTAGAATGCAATAAAGCAATAAAGTTCATGCCTTCAGATGTGAAAAATCCTATGCAGGGGGTTCTGCATGCGTGTCAAGCTCAAAAAACATTTTCTTTTGTAGGTATTTCATGCACGGGCTTTGCAAAGAGGGTGACAACTGTCGATATTCACACGACCTCACCAGCTGCAAGCCAACCATGATCTGCAAGTTCTTTCAAAAAGGATGCTGTGCTTATGGAGACCGTTGCAGGTAAGTGAAACAATGCTGAAACGTTTAGACTCAAAATGTGCTTCAAAACCACCGCTGACTCTCTTGACTAGATCTGTGCAGATGTTACGTAACATCAAAGATAATGTAATCTGTATTTCTGTGTAATCTGTGTTCGGAGCCGTAACACTGGAGTGTTTAAATGTAGTAGTGGTAAGCAAGGCTTCTGAGAAATGCTGCCTGTAGCTTCAGTACGTACCCGTGATATTCGAGAAGCAGAATTTTCTGTTAACAAGTACCTGAGTTTGTCGCTTTCTTAAAGGGATAGTTCCCACAAAAACTGTGTGAGTATCTTTAATTGCAGACACTAAAGTGTCCGAACTAGGTGCCCCCAAACCGCGATTTCTATCAAGGGGGAAGACCGCGGATATGCACTCGTAATGACACTCCGGAGGTCTGTGCATGCCACTGATTTAATGCATTTACTTTACATTAAATGTTGCCATTTTTATATCTAAGCACACCAAGTGCCCTACAAACTGGCCTACAAACAGACTGTTTGTATTTGTGTTGTATTAATGCTGTCTATAGATATATGAATGCCTAAACTAATGCAACACAAATGCAAATGGTCTATTTGTAGGCCTTTTCTTTTTGAGTGCAACTACTGCCGTTTACATACCTTTAGACATTCAAAAAGAAATGGCCTACAAACAGACCGCCTTTGGCCATTGCAGTCAAATGCATCGGCACTGAGAGCAGTGCAAAAATTAGCCTGCGAGCCAGACAGTGCAGACGACGTTTGTCTCATATCTGTCTGCGGTCATGTGTATCCCCATAGTAACTGCTGCCCCCGGCTCGGCACTATGGGAATGTCTTTGTTTGCCGAGACTGTTCTATGACAGCATTACATCTGACCGAGATCTCCCTCTTGTTTGGCTTGAGAGGACTGTTTCCTGTGGTTTCAGGGTCTTGAGCTTAAATCTCTGAAGTCTGGAGTCCAGATTGATGTCTGACAGAGTTGTATTGTCAGCTTTGTCAGATGTATGGGGAGGTGCAGTGATGCTTTTGTCCCCATATGGGGTTTACCGCATTATTGTCCCTGTGTTTTTTTGCGAGAAGTGGGGGGGGCTGAGCTTTCATTAAGTGTGTGTTGAAAGGGCCTCAATGTATGCTTCATTATGGATGGATTCTTTTTTCCTGCTTTGTGTCTATCTCTTGCTGTCTCCTTCCATGTGCCTCCCCCCACACCAATCTGGGGGCCAAATAGAGCAGCACACTGCAGCATGCATGGCAATTACATAACCCCAGTGTGTTAACATGCATCTCTCTCTCTGTCTCCTGCTGCTGTTGCTACCGCCGTCAGGTTCATTCGGTTCATTCTGCCAGTCTGCAGCCACTTGTGCTTCCACCGCTGTCATTTATTCATGCGACCCCCACGTATAGACGGACACAGGCGCACAAACACATATTGGGCTAGGATAGGGCTGAAAGACCCAAGAAGGTTGAGGATGGAGAGGTCTGTGGAAGTTTAAGGAAAGCACTGAAGCATGTTTTGATGGGGAATAATGAGAAATATAAAGGTCAGAAGCTAAACTATGACGATGTCATCGGGCTTGTTAGCTATCGTCAATAATGGTATGCTACGAGTGCTTTTTTGGGGGAATGGTTTTCTGTAAGATTTCATTTAGAAATCGTATTTTCATTCTTGTTTTAAGTTTAAATAATTGATTTTTCAAAAATATATTTATAAAAATATTATTATTTATTAAAAATATACTTATTACTAAATTTACTAAAAACTAAAAAAAATTTTTTTTTTCCTGCAGCTCAAATTAAAGTGGTTTGATTTCCAGGGAACACATACATAATCGTAAATGCATACTTCAAATTCTTGAATGCATGTTGGTTTGAATAAAATGGTTTTTTTTTTTTTTTTTTTTTTTTTTAGAAAAGCAATATGTAACTTAGTACAAGTAAATCTACAAATGAAATACGCAGCATGTACATATTTTATATTACTCATATTACTTATGATATGAATTTATGATATGAATAATGATCAACACTTTATTTATTACAAACACTGTACCATGAATGCTGTAAAAAAATAACATTGAATTGTATTTACAATTAAAACCTTATCATTACCTTATTGCCAAATTAAAAACATGGCATCATCCTCTTGAGGAATTCTAATGGATTGGTTATTGTCTTAAACAATTACTGCATGTGAGAACTGTTCCTTACTAACAATTATGTTGTCTGTAACATGATGCAGGCAACCTAGCACTACATTTAAAACTTGTTCTTACACACTAGTAAGGTCGACTGGTTTATCTAGATTTGTTTTCTTGTATTGCTTTTGAAATGTTTAGCCATTTATGTTTCCATTAGCATGCTGAAGACTGTAGACCGTCTGCACTGTAAAGCCCACTCGGAAATGTTACATATTTAAATGAATCACTTCTGAAAGAAGCTAACTGCTGCATTATGATTGTGAATGAGACATGTACTCACCATGGTAACCAGACACACTTTTCAGGTTTGTGACTGTATCAGCTTGAGAAAAAAAAATATCACCATTGGGGAAACACTCGGACACCTAAGAAAGAAAAAACACCTAGGCGCTTAATGATTATAATGTGCTAAAGCCTGTCTAAAATGGTTTATCTGAAAACATTGTTTTAATAACAGCCAACACTCATTTAAATATGTTATACAAGTAAATAAGTAATAACATTTCATAACTATTCCAGACCACTGAGAACAAGTTTTTTAATTCAGAAGCTTTCCTTTCAGAGAAAAGCTATGTAGACCTAGGGGGACATTTTCATTGCATTGCTTACCTGGTGTATCAGTCCATATTTTATTATATTTTCATTAAATTTGCATTGTGCCTCAGGTATGAACATAGCAAACCTGCCAAGCAAGACGAAGTCTCTAGTTCTAAGCCGTCGATGTCGCTGACCGCTGCTCCCCTTGCTGGCACTCCTGATCCCGTGTCTGATGGGCCAGGTGGTACGACCGATGCCCAGGAGAAGCCCCAAGGCTTGGGGGCAGTGGACTGGGTCAATGCTGCCGAGTTCGTCCCAGGGCAGCCCTACTGTGGGAGGGGTGAGTGTAGCAGGGAAAGATGTTCAGTTGTCATTGCCAAGACAATCTGTGAAAACAGTGCCAGCAGATAAGCCAAGCATTCGGTGTACAACATGAAGGCTGTTTTACACTTAGGCTTTTATTTGATATCTGTTTGTTTGACCAGTGTTTTGGTTTGTCATAATAATGCTGTCACTGTTGTGGTTATTACTGTTTTTGTGGCACGCTTCTTCATTCCTGTATACAAGAACCAAAGGAACTGATTTTCACTTCCTGGAAAATAAATTAGAAAAAGTGTATCTGGAATTTCTTACTCTGATTCTTTGAAAGGCAGAGTGGGCTTGAACTAGCTACAACTTTTCAATACGTTTTGGTAAATAATTAGATAATGTATTGTTAATCCTCTACAATAAGATTCAATTCATTAACATTAATAAATGCTTTAAAAGTATTGTTCATTGTTAGGTCATTAACACAATACATTAACTAACAAATCTTATCGTAAAGTGTTACCAATTCATTTTACCATAGTTAGTGTTGCAGTTACACTTATACATTTGTCAAGTGCTTTTATACAAAGTGAGTACATTCAAGTGACGCATTTTATCAGTTATGAGAAAACATATCGTATTTACTTGATGTGCAGCGAATTCGATCGTTGGCACTCGATTGAGCCATTAATGGAATCAGTATTGCAGAACTCCAGACCGACACCACGCTGATATAATAGTATAGAAATTATACTAAAATAACACTGCTATGTTGTAATGTAGCCCATTAAATGTAGGCTTTTTACAGTTGCCAAGCAACATAGCAATTCTGCACATTCTTATAGAACATGTGGCCTCATGTGTGCATTTATCGCCATTTTATGACTACTTCAAACGTGGCGCATACAATCAAAACTCGCCGTTTTATAATGCAGCATAAATCAGCCCCCTTACTAAAGTTTGACTGACCCTCCAGACACAGGAGAGCTCAGGCTTTGCTCTACCAGTGTGCTCTCTTGTTCTTGCTGGCCCAGACCCTCTTCCATTTATCATAAAGGGTGACTTCATCAGCAAAGAGCTAAAGGAACCATGCTGTTTCTTTCCTAGTCTTTGGGTGGCGGCCAAAACTCCTACGCTCAAGAAAGCAGGTGCTTTTCTTCCAGCATTTACTGTGGTAGACCACATTACGAAACCGTCAAATACATCAATAAATCTTGCGGTTTCTTTCTTGCAAATTTCTCTCATGTCTCAGTTTTTTTTTATCCACAATAATGTGGTTGATTTCCTATCCCTATCCTAGGAACTTGGTCATTTAATCTTATAATATTTGTTGTTCCTTGCAGCTGACCCAGTGCCATTAGAGGGATCTGGACCTCTTATCGAAGAAGAGTACGAGAAAGAACTAGGTAACAAAGAAATGAAGAAACAGCTTTGTCCGTACGCTGCTGTTGGTGAATGTCGCTATGGCCTCAACTGCGCCTACCTCCATGGTGACGTTTGCGACATGTGCGGCCTACAGGTTCTCCACCCTTCCGACTCCTCTCAGCGCTCGCAACACATCAGGGTAAATAGCAGACTTGCATCTTTTTCTTAGACTCTTTTCATTTTGTGAAAGTTTTAGCGTAAAATGTCGTAATGTTTGTTTACGGCAGGCCTGCATCGAAGCTCATGAGAAAGACATGGAAATCTCGTTTGCCATCCAGCGTAGTAAAGACATGATGTGTGGCGTGTGCATGGAGGTGGTGTTCGAGAAAACCAACCCCAGCGAACGCCGTTTCGGCATCCTCTCCAACTGCAGCCACTGCTACTGCCTCAAGTGCATCAGGAAATGGCGGAGCGCCAAGCAGTTCGAGAGCAAGATCATAAAGTAAGACTCAAGATAATTAAATGTGTATTAAGTAAGATTCTGGGGAGATGATCTTCAATAATTTTTAATATATTATGACCGTTATTTTAGGATTATCATCTCTAATTGAAATTGTCCACCTCTTCTTTGAAAGATCAGTGCTGGTATAAAAAGAAGAACCATATTTTTAGTGACAAATCAATGTGTTCCCAATCAGGTCCTGCCCAGAGTGTCGAATCACATCGAACTTTGTCATACCAAGCGAATACTGGGTGGAGGACAAGGAGGAGAAGCAGAAACTCATTCAGAAATACAAGGATGGCATGGGGTACACAATTGAGAATTTTACTGATTAAAATAATAATTAAATACTGTCATTTACTCGCTCTATTGTCGTTTGCCTCCCATGGAACACAAAATGTGACTTTCTGAATTGCATTCTGGACACTCTAATCCATATGATGAAATGACAAAAATGACAAAATATGCACCATAAATGTTTTTCACTTTACTAGTGCACTATATTCCAGATCCAGATAATGAAGTCATACTACAGACATTATTCCTTGAAAATCCTTCCCTCCACTGTAGTTCTCAAATCAAATTTAATATTCATTTTTATCAGTTTTCATGATAAATGTGAGAACCAATTCTGTGTTGCTTCAGTGGTGTTAAATGGCATTGATGTGTCATTTTTGAATGCTATGCAGATTTTGTAGTCATTTGGTGGTGGGAAACTTTAAAGCTGCATTAGGGAACTTTTGACGCTCTAGCGGTTAATAAACAGAACTGCTTGCGTCTTGCGGAAGAACATCGTAGCCGGAACTACTTCTCTCTGTTTATGTCTATGAAGAATCCCAAAGGTACTGGGTTACTCCGCCGCGGTACCCCCGAAGCAATCTAAAATTGTCAGAATATAAACACTTATTATAGGTGCACCCTAGTTACTCAGGACAAGCTAAAAACACGGGTTGGAAAATGGATTCATGGTGTACTCACTTATTATATACATTTTTCTACATTTTGAACACAAACAAAGTTACGGACCGCAGCTCTGATTGGTTGTTTCTTAACGGGAGCAATGTATTTTCTGCAAATGGCAATAGGACCACTGGGAGGAGCCAGAGGAGCTTAATTTTTCCACAGATTATCTGTCTCATATTCTACTGTGAGGACATAATGACAGGTTTAACAAATATGTAAAAAATATATTTTTACAAAAGTTACCTACTGCAGCTTTAAGATTAGTAAATGACAGAATGGTAATATTTGGGTGCACTGTCGTTTTAAGCCTGAAGCATTTTATGATTCATTTGTTTATCTAATTAGCTTTGTCCATCTTCATACCCAGGAGTAAACCATGCCGATATTTTGATGAAGGCCGTGGGACCTGTCCGTTTGGAGCCAACTGCTTTTACAAGCACGCTTTTCCCGATGGACGCCTGGAAGAGCCTCAACCCCAGAGGAGACAGACCGGCTCCAACGGAAGAAACCGGGTAAAGCTTCTACTGAAGCCTAACGGCTGTTTTCTCCCAATGTTAGTGCCAAACTGAAAACTTTGTTACGTGAAAGCATATCGTATTTACTTAATGATGTGCTAGGAATTCGATCATTGGCACTCGATTGAGCCATTAATGGAATCTGTGTTGCAGAACTCCAGACGGACACCACTCTGGGATCTTTTCGACGAGCGGGAGAACAGCGACTCCTTCGACAACGAAGACGAGATGGTGACGTTCGAGCTCAGCGAGATGCTCCTCATGCTTCTGGCTGCCGGAACTGACGATGATGTCACCGACTCCGAAGATGAGTGGGACTTGTTCCACGAAGAGCTGGACGATTACTACGAGCTATACCTATAGCAGGCCTCCTTCCATCCTTCGCTAACTCCCTCCTAGACTAACCCTTGTCCCTATTTACTCTGTTTCTATCCCTATTAGAAACTAAACAGAACTGTCTTGTGTGACTGATGGGCAGTAGTGTCTTTTTTCCCCTGTGTTGTGGCAGTGCCTTCCAGCAGGCCATTAAAATGATTAATTCATTTCAAATTCAATAAATGAATATAAAACACACGTCAAAAGACATTAAAAAAATAGCTCTTGTGCTAAAAAATATTTTCTAGAAAGCCTTCTCCATTATGTGAGTCTGTCCATGTCTGGTTAATGTACTAGAAAAAGTATAAAGAGCAAAAACAAAAGTTATTTAAAAAGAATTGCAAGAAAGGACACTAAGTTATACAGTATATAAAATTGGAAAGATATATCTAACAAACCTTACTGAGTTCATCTCAGGTGTGGGTTTGACCTGTTTATCATTGACTGTGAGGATACAGCAACTGTGTATGACTTCACTAACTGGTGGCTGTTAATGCTTCTGATATTTTTGAAATATCCCTCTTCTCATGCACTGATTCTGACTGGGTGGGAGGTGGTGGTGGCGGGGAGCTTCCTGGAGGTCACAAATGCACTCGTCAACGTTCACACGGACAACTCGTGACATTAAACCTTATGTAATGTCCTTTTGTTTCTCACTCTTATTAAATTATCCACCTGTTTAGCCGTACCTTACTAGCTGTGGTATCCCATGGGAAGTCCCTATGAACTGAGTGTGCTGATAATTTGTGAATCTGGACTCCCAAAAGCAGACTTAAATGCGTTCAAATATGAAGCTGAATGTTCATCAGTTTAACTGTCTATTAATTGTAAATCTGTTTTGCTTCAGTGAATATTGCATTATTAAGATCAGCTGGCAGTAGTCAAACCACAAACCCCCAATTGTTATTCGGTTCTTGTCGAACTTGGTCGATATGCATATGTTTATACAGAAATGTGCTTGTTTTCTATGGTTCAGAACCATCCAATGTAACTTGAAATAAAAAGTTTATTATCAAATGATTAGATGTCTATGTGAATGTTATTGACGTATTATATAGTCATATTTAGGCTTAGAGATAAAGTATCCAGGGCATTTTAGTTGCCTCTGTAGTTTGTGTAATGGAGAATAGCCTACTGTCATGGTTTTAATTTAGCAGTTGTGCTGTGGGCTTATTGGAGGTTGAGGGCGGTTAAAGTATTATTCATGCATAAAGTATCGAATTTTTTGGAAATTAAAGTTATACCTAGCTACAAAAAAAAAAAAAAAAACATTTAGAAAACGACGGTTGTAAGTTTAAAGTCTTTTACAAATCAGCATTAAGAATACAGCTGACGCACACTGTAACAAACTACAGCATTTATAATGAAACAATGCTCAGACTCTTATAAATAATGATACTCATTAAGTTCATACCAGGCTTCTGATGTCCTACTTCAGGCTTCTGTGAGTGATTACGCTTGAATGCACATCATCTTTAAGACAAATGTGACTTGTCTATAAAAGTACTGCTTTGGAAAGGCATTTTGCGTTTTACTTGTTCTCCATTTTTATGGAAGCTGGTTTGTAAAAGACATTATATTCCTACATTATTATTATTTTATAAACATTATCATTCCAGAAACAAAGCATCTTTAAATAAAATGCTTTGCTGGTTTTATAATGAGATTGCACCCCCTCCCCCCCCCCCCTTTTTTTTTAAATAAATTATTGCTAATAAAATAAAATAAAAACTTTCAAATATGTATATTTTCACCATGGCTTCAAGTATAAAAGTTATCTTGTTAAACATCCAATATTTATTTTGTGAAGGTAATTCATACCTTTCTCATTTTTCCACATTGCAATTGACATTTTCTACATTTTAATTCATCCTAAAATCGTACTGATTAAAAAAAAATATATATATTAATATGCTTGTATTGTAAGGTAAATTACAAATTGGATGGGGTTTTTTTTTGTTTGTTTTTTTATTGTTGCATTTTGTATATTCTTCTATAATTTCTATACTGTAGATTTTTGTAATATTTAAGTCGCACCTTGGTGAAATCGACGTACAGGAAATACTGTCACGAAAAGAAAAAATATATGAATTCAGTAGCCTGCAATCATTTTAAACGTGGAGATGAAATGTTCACAGCATAAATCCATGTTTTTAACGAATATAAGATGAGTAGATTTAATCGTCACTTTAATATTTATCCGGTTTAATTTGGAGGGATTTTGTATGAGCACATTCCATTCCAACGCAATTCCATAACGGGATTTCCTCCTCTGCCCCCATGAGCGGCTATCATTACACCAGCCGAGCCAAAACAAGTCGGGAGGAGAAGGCATGAATACAATGACCGCTGAAATCATAAAAGACATCTCCCAGCCCGACTCACCTGTCTCCTCAGCACCAGAAAACGGACAGCTGTTGTTCATCCGAAGCGTCGCGTCCAGGAGGGACACGCAGACCACCAGCGGCAGCGCCAACCTCGAGGAGGGCAGCTCCCAGCCCCTGGTCTCCTCCTCAGCCACAGCTCAGCCTCAGTCTTACACCATGACATCGGGCGAATTCATGCAGTCCACCCCGCTGTTCGTGCAGAGGTCTAGTAAGAACATGTTTTATAAGATCCTGTGTTTCCTCGTGCTCGTTCTTCAAGGAGGCATGCTGGATTTCTACCTCATCATCTTCACGGATCTCTACTGGTGCTCGTGGATAGCCACGGATTTGGTGGTTATATCCGGATGGGCGATCTTCTTCATGAAAAACGCCAGGAGCAAGCGAGAACGAGCGTGTGGTTTCCACCAGAAGGGCTCCATCTTCGGATGCAACCTGGGGGAGTTCACCTTCGCGTACCTGGCATGGCTCATCTACGTGATCGCGTCCACCCCGAAAGTGGTGCTCGTCCTGGAAACGTCCATCCTCGATCTGATCGCCCTCAAGGTGCCGTTTGGCATCACCGGGTTTAAAATAACCATGCTGCTGTGCGCGCCTTTGCTTTACTGCCTCATCAACTCCGTCATCGAAGATCCAAACGGCTCCACGCGCTTTCACTCCCAAGGCTGCTTCATGAGCACCTGCTTAGACATCCTAGACAGCTTCACGCTGGTGGAACTGCTCCTTAAAAACGAAATCCCGAGCATATACCTTAGGTACACGGTTATATCGGTGTATTTCATCGCACTGGGCGTCCCGGTTGTTTGGCTTTACGAGTTGACGGCCTCAGAGATGAACTGTCGCTGGATATGGGCGAGGTTCTTCACCGGCGTGCTGCTCAACGGTCCGCTCTTGGTGGTCAGATGTTTCCTCGTCTTTGTATACAAAACGCCCATATCGGTTTTCATGTTCAAGAACATCTTCTTCTTGGGGTGTAAGTGCCTGGAGCTGGTTGAACAGTGCACGTCCTTAAGAGGTGTCCGACGGTTTGCACGTGGACGCGGGGGAAACCCATCCCAGTTCTCCCACTGCGTTTCCGAAAACGACATGTGTCCTCACGGCTATGTGAACACGCTGGCTGTCAATACTCAGTCGTAGATGCTCATTAGGGACTGGGTTTGACCGGCCGGGGGCCACGTTGGCTACTACACAGTGTGCATCAGCCCTTTTAAGGGAAGGTACTACAGAGGTGCTAACATTCCTTGATGAAGATAAAACACACAAACCAATTAACACATGCAGAAAATGTATTGCTATAGCAATATGCTATATATTTTGAGGTACGGTCAGCTGCGAGGGTTAAAATGGTCAAAACGTATTTTAGAATTACAAATCACAAGTTAATAGAAAGTATTTTGTTTATAAGGTCTTAACAGAAACTCAGTATGCACATTAGGAACCATGTAATTTTCACAAGTGTGCACAAGTGAACTCCACAAAAATGTGTTTTTGTGATGAACTCACTGGTTGCTAGTTGTCAGACTTGTTTTGCTGTGTTTTTTTTAATTTAGCAAATAAAAAAACAACAACAACAACAAAACGGGCAATTACCAACAATAAGCACAATTAGGGTTCTGTACAAAACTTGAAAGATTTGGTTTATTAGGCATTGGCCTAAATCCAAAATATAATTTGTGTCAGACATGCCCAATAATTAGACATTATTTGCTTGGTATATGTGTTCTAAAATCAGAATAATTCAATGGCTATGACAACATTAGCCAGTATTTGTCCAATCAAACCTAAATACACATTTATCCCTGTAGTACCTCTCCTTATGAACACCCCGTCGTCCTCCTCCACTCTCAACTGGTGCTACAACCAAGCCTCTCAATGTGCCAATGAAAAACTTTCCCTCCTGTGACCTCTGCAGTATATATGGAATGGGATGTGACTGTCAGCCAGTGCTTATATAATGATACGAGAATCTTTGATTTGCACTTGTTTTGTGAGGCACTTTAATTACGTGAGGATTATTCAACCGAGGAAAGGTTATAAGTGCAATGTTGTATAATTTATTTTCTATGTAAAAAATGTCCTTAACTGACACTAGGCTCATGTAGACACATTTATAGTGTTTTCAGACACCTTGAGATGTACCCGAATGCACTCGTCAAAAGTGTAAATATGCCTTGTGACTTGTTAGGCTTGGTGTACACTTTAAATTGTGAATGTGATGTAGTCCTTTCCTATTTGAAATATGTGGCAATGGTACTTAGGAATGGAAATCTGTCGAACAGTGTATTATATGGATTCATAATGTTCCTTAATGTAATAATAGGCTACTCTAAGCATAGAATCTATGAGGATAACTGAACTGTAATCCATCTTTAATGACCAAACTCCATTGCTGGTCCCAACCGGCTATAATACTACCAACATCAGTTTGTACAAGGCTACCTCTCTTTACAGAACCTCATGGTTGAAATCACAAACTAGTCTGTTATTTATGCTCAATTTCAGATGCTGTTTTATTCATGCCAGTAAATGAGCTATGATTATCACAATTAGTAACATTTTGATCATGCAAATTATAGTGCTGATAGATAGACTTTATTAATCTACATGCAGTGCATTTCTGTCTAAATGAGAATCTACGTAAATATGTATATTTCCAAGCTCACTGCTTATACTATATTTACACCAGGAACTTGAACATATATGTCAAAGCTTAATATCCATGTTTCTCAATCCTCCACCAAAATGGAAAAACCGGACATCATTTACACACCCTCATGTCGTTTCAAACCTGAATGACTCGATTTCTTCTGTGCAACACAAACAAAGATATTTTAAATAATGTTTTTGTACATATGAAGAAAGTCCATGGGGTCCAAATAATGTTGGTTTGGAGCCCACTGAACTTAAGTGAATAGAAAAAAAAACATTTTTTTTCAAAATATCTTCTGAATAAATAGACGCATCCAGGTTCAGAGTGACACGAGTGTGAGGAAATGATCACAGAACAGTCATTTTTGGGTGAGCTATCACAAGCTTGTCCTGTCACTTTTAGTTTTAAAAGAGAGTATTATGTAGGCTAGTCTAATATGTAATTACTAACAAATGTGCATCCTTATTCTAACATATTATTACTATTGTGCTTTGAGGATTGGGGTACAGGGTGAGCTAAATGTGTTAAATATGCAGGCCGAAAGTGCATTATGGGATTTTTGTGCCTCATTGCGCAGTATTTAACCTGACAAATATATACCACTACATTCTACGCATGTTTTTTAAACTACAGCTTTTAGTGTATGTACAGAATCTTTTTGATAAGGAAAGCGACTTTTCAACCCCTCCTCTCGCTATTTATCCACATTAATGTTTTACAGAGAATTTTCTTACAAGGGCTTTATTTTGCAAGTTAATTTATGTTTACACAAGACAGCTGCGAGGGTTAAGAAGCATCCTGGTTAAATTGGTCATAAAGTAATTTGAGGTCCAAAGTTGGATGTAATTTGATGCAAGTTATTCTTTAACTAAATGAATAAGTAAAAAGCACACAGAAAATTACCAAAGAATGCTGCTTTATAAATTCAGAAATGTACTTACATAATATTATATACAAACTTCGAGAGTAGATGGTTATAGCTGTTAAACTGGAATGAAAAAAAAGTGCAATATAATACAACAAAAGATTTCATCTGAGCAATTAATATGAAAAGAGACTACAAATGTAACATTGCAAGCCCAACCAAATTACTTAGACGTGTGTTCAGTAGCTAACATAAGCTTAAAATCATGTGCTTAGCTGTTCTGTATCAAGTTGTTTAACAAGGTACTTGTTCTGCGCCACAGTAAAAGAGCTGATCATTGAACTTGTCCGTCTAGTCTGTTTCCTGTTTCTGTTGACACAAATAGTATGAATGTTTTAGGTGTGACGACTAAACAAAGACTGTTCAAGAACATCCTGCCATGGTGCACACTGCAAATTAAATAAACAGCTAAAAGACCTATAAGAAATTTAGATCTCTGCTGTTTCGGTGAAGAAACCAGAAGAGATCGGGCTGTTCAGGAAGAGGTTCATTTGTAACTTGGCCAGAGAGGAAAGGTCTTGCTGAAACTTGGGGTCGTCTCTCACTGTGGAATACCTGGAACCATATCCCTGATCGGACCCTCGTGATGGTCTCGCCTCAGAAGCCCCCTCCATTTCACTTTCCTCCATCTCCACCGGCTGGGACGTGTCCATCCCCTGATCCAGATTGAAGCTGTGTTCCATTGAGGGTGGAGGCGCTATCAAAAAGCGATTTCTGGTGTCTGTCAGACCATTATCTGATGGTTCTCCCAATGGAAATGCAAAAGAGGGATGTGAGGGTTCCATTGGTCCTGGTTCAGCGAGGAGACATGGATAGATTTGTGGGTCTATTGGTGTCCCAATACCAGCCACGCTGGGTAATTCGAGAGAACATTCCATTGGGGGATAATAGGAAAGTCCACTGTGCTCTGGCTGGACTCTTGGATTAATAATCACCACAGATAACTCTTCAGGGTTCTCTTGAATCTGGGGAATTACAGAGCAGACACTCTGGGCCTCTTGATTGATGTCTACCTCCTTCACAAGGATTGGGAGTCCGATGTTTAGCACAGGTGTTAATTCATAGATCGGCTGCATGGGGATCTCAAGAAGTGGATCAGATTCCCCTCTTACTTCCTCCTCACTGGTCACACACTCTTTCTCAAACCAGTCTGGATTCTTTAATTGGTGTGCCTGGAAAGCTTCGATTGCGTTCCGCAAGGCTTCCCCCGAGGGGCAACTGAAGTACTCGTCCTTTCCGATACCCTCGATACAGTGCTTCACTCCCTGCTGATACTTCTCCACATCGAGGATACGGAAATAGAGCTCCTCGAAATGCTTCATCAGCTTATATTTGACCGCAATGTCAAAAATAGACGGCACATCGCCTTCACTGCTTATATCGTCAAAGTAAGCCACCAAATACTTCCCGCAAGAAGCCGGACGCTGCATATCAGGTGTAATCAGCTGAAGGGCTAGAGTCAGCATATCACCGACGGGAGAGCGCACGTCTTCCCGGAGGAGGATGCGAGGATCTCCACACATCGCCCCCCACTTGGCCTGCACTCCTCGAGAGCAAAGGACCAAGATCTTGTTTGACGACTGCTCAATCTGTCGCTTTTTTTCCTCAATCCACTGTAGCCGGCCGATGGTGCCGAGCCAAGTCGTGTCAAGTAGGTCCAGCATGACCTCAATGCCGCATTTGGCCCGCAGGAAGGCACAAAGCTTCAAGACTATGTCTGTGTAAAGGGGATGATCTCTGGAGTAGATGATTAATATGGATCGTGGGCCAGGTGCAACTGGTGCTTCAAGAGGTGGTGGTTCCTGTTGCTTTTCTTCACCTAAATTAAAATCATTTTAAAAATTAGAACCAGGGACATTCCTTGAAAATGATTAGTTACTGCATATCAGTTGTATTATTTCAGCCCTAGCACTATCTGTGCTAACTTCTAACCACAGGAAGTTGCTCTTGAAAGATATGACTGCCACTGTTGCGTAACACGATTAAAATCAGTCTTCAAAGATAAAAACATCCATCTTAAATGTCACTGCTTACCTTTCGGTGGTTTCCTGCGGCGAAAATAAATAGCACAAATACCAATGGCACAAATTAAGAGGCACAATCCAACACAAATGATCTGAAGTGCTGAGTTATCCTCAGGAGGGCTTCTTGGTACTGTGGAACATACATACAGTACAAATCAGTAAAGTGGCATTATGTTGTTGTTTTTTTAACCTTTTTTGTTCCTCAGTATTTTAAAAGGTGATGTTGTTCCCATACACACCAGGACCACATATGTTAAAACTGAGATTTTTTTGACGACAGTCGCTGGCACACTTCTGGAAAAATGGCTGGATCTAAATAGCAAAAAAAAAAAAACACTATTAAATCAATACACTAGAACATAAGATTTGTTTTATATGTAATATTATTTTAGCAATGATATAACATGTTTGTTTAGACCAACATACCTGAACATCAAAAATACAGCAAGTACGTGACCAGTTCTCCAGGTTATATGTCACATTTAGTAACGACTTGCTCTCCTAAACATAAAAAAAAACAGTTTTATATGCAGTCATATTATCTAGCCTTATTCATTTGGATATTTTTAGACAGACATACAGGTACAGTAAGATGTCTTACATTATAAAGAGTCTTCATTTCACTGTCGCTATTGCACTTAAGAACAACATTGTATTTTTCTGCATTTTCTCCAGGATTAAATGCAACATACAGAATATCCTTGCCGTTTACACCTGTGGTCCTTCCTACGGTAACATTGGGTCGCCATGTATCCCCTAAGCAGCACATCAAACCAAATGAATCTCATAGGATAAGAAGTTGATACATACTTTAATACCTAAGGGTTTAGGGTTTCTAGGTGTATACATGTATCTGATTTGTAACCATTCATAAATAAGCTCTTCTCTCACCTCTCTCAAAACAGATTTTGGTCGTTCTCATCAAAGGATCGTCACAACCTGTGGTCACAGATCAAAACTGAGGTATAATTCGGAATATGTAGAAATATTAGATTTTTCTTTTGTTTTAATTTGTCACTTACCTGGAACACTAACTTTACTGTAAATATTGTAAGTGGTGTGTTGTAAATTTGGCTTGGGAAGGTTGGAGACCGTCACTACATACGAGCTGTCTGGATCTACCACAACTTTATCTAAAGAAAAAGACCACTAGAAAAAATTCAGATCATACATTAGTATCTGTGAGAATAAATAGAATAAAAACTAAAAAATAAATAAATCAGTCTTGCCTTTTCACCAGCACTATTTCTCATGGTTTGAAAAACTCGGAGGAACTTGTAATGAACACACAGATGTTCATTGGTTGATGACTTCAACACAGCAAGCTCTGTTCCTTTCAAATGAACTATGCTTCCTGCAAAAATTGGGAGATAAATACTTATTGATATACAAAATGAAAATAAAGATCCGTTTACCACTTTTTTGAAATCATTAAATATAGAACATTTCTTAGTATTGATACATTTAACATTAAAAGATGTGATTTCTTTATTATGAACTTCATTATGGTTTTTTAATATAGGTCTAAATGTACAATTTAAAATGGTCCCTTAGCATTAAACTTTCAAGAATTTGTCCGATTAAATGGATTTTCACATCATCTAACACAGAGATCTAAGACTTATCTGAATGACACCCACCATCATCCCTTGCTTTCCATTCTGCCACAATCACTGGCTCCAAATCACCTTCCATATTGCTTCTTACATCAACATACACCGACAAATCATCCGGTTCACTGGGAGTGAAATCTGAAGGAATGAGCCATTCTTTATACAGGCAGTTATCTGAGGAGGGAAATGATCAAACTTCAGTTAAAATATAACTCGCAACAACAAAGAATACTAAAGAAAAATGAAAGCAGGACTCACTGAACTCTGCAGTGCACTGTACCTCCTGGAGAACGAGAAAGAAACAACAATGGCTCACACAAATATGACCCTCATTTAAAACGTGAATCCCCAAAGGGGCCATATCAGTGTCAACATAAACACATTTAACATATCTAAATAAATATCGAACACTTTCTGGTATCGGCAGGGCTTTATGTATTATCTTACCTCTTGTGTACAGTTCAGTGAGCGTCCATCATCCAGAAGTCGGAGATTCAGCACTACAGGTATGAAGGTGAAAAACACAACACCTTTCAGGTACAAGAACTTCATGATTCGAAACTACATAAATAAACCTCACTACAGCTAAACGGTACGTTTGAAAAAGTTTTTAATAGACGAATGAGTTCGACAGCGACAAAGGAGCACGGCAAACAAGGTTGCGTGGGAGCAGGAAACTGCCGATTTATAAAAGCTTCCTGGAATAACTGTAATATGCAAAGCAGCTTGACTCACACCTCCTGGTTGCGTCGCGTCGTAGGCTACTGTACAGTTCGCGTTTTGTGCGTCATAGCAAGACAGGTAAAAATAGATAGTTTGTATTATTATTATTATTATTATTATTATTATTATTATACTAAATAGCTATAATTCACAAAAAAAAAAAAAACAGAGAACGAGAATAAAAATATGGCAGATCATAAGTGCCAGTATGACTTTATATTGGAAAAAGAAAAGATAAAAAGGTAAATAGGAGAGGAGTAAATTACTTTAAATAAATTAATACATAACCGTTAAAAACCTTTTATAAATATTGTATAAAAGTAAAGGAACACATTTTTAATAAACTGTGGTTCCTTTTTGATTTTGTTTACATAATTTAAACGGTTGCTTTTCCACATGAGGGCGCTAGTTCACCACTGTGTGTACTGTATGAAGGCCTGTTAATGATCAGTCTGCTAAAATATTTTGTTTCTAGTTTTCGTGAAAGCACATAAAAATAGATATTAACCTATACAGATGTCAGTCCTGATAAATACCTATGCCAAAATCCTGAAATATTAATCTTTTTTTTTTATCATCATAACACACCTCTTGCAACATGGAGGCAGCATCAAATAAATAATAATAATTATATATATATAATATTTAAATGAGTGTTCAAAAAGACACACTATGAAAATGTAACTATGAATGGGATTACAAAAGCCACAGATTACTAAAATGATGCACAGCTGTATGCAAGCAGAGTTGACATTCACTCAGGCTACATGCTTTTTGTGACTCTATATGTTTAATTCAAACACAATTCAACCTATTATTCTCAAAACGTCTCATTATTAGACCTTCAATGCTGAAGTGAATGAACAGAGATCATTAAAGCTGGAGTGTCTGCTCAGGTGATCTGTAACAGTCACAGTGTCAATCTTTGCAGTGTGCAACCAAACCCAGAGTACAGATCAGCCAGTCTAGATGAGGGCCAGACAACACACTGTCCCAGTATCAAAATCCTCAGATTAACCATGGCAACACAGAATGAGGGCTACCCACACCTAGCCCAGGTGTGCACGCTCCTGTTTTCAACTACTGGCCGGAGATTAGAGGAATTTAGGGTGCTAACATGTTGCATCTTGGGATTTGAGGGGAATTGTTTGGATACTTCCATGCAGGTTGGACAAAAACGTTGACTTCTATTAAAAAAATACTGTCTTTAATCTCATCCATCATTCCGGCACCTAAGAAGTTACAGTCAAACTTTTGTGAAATCATGACAAATAGGCTAGAAGCATCATTAGTCTCAGTAATCTTGTACTGTTTTACCATCTAAATAACTTTGACTCAACTTGTGTAACGTAAGTTTATACAGAATGCAGGCTACTATATTTAAGAACAATATGAGCTCAATATTTTTTTCCGAACATCAACAAGAAATTAGAGGCTTTTCTATAGGTTCAGTGTTTTACAGTCATATGAAGTTTATTATGATTGCTAGTCATGCATTGTCAGAAAATGCACCTTTAAAAACAGTTGGGTTAAAACATGTCACGTTTATCGCTTCTCTGTGATGAGATCACCTGTTTAAGTTAAAATATGGAAAAAATTGTGGACTGACTTTGACTGAACATTACAGCAACCAATAAAGCGCCTGATTAAGACTGACAAGTCTGTGCTTTGACTGAATGTTGCTAACATACTGGAGCCGGATCTTCTGAAATAAGAAGATATCCTTTTTTACCTTCTGTCAGATGTGTACGCCACTGATTTCCAAACGTATGTTCCACTTAAACTTTATACCGACAATGAAATGTGGAAGGTGTCCGAATCTGAGAAGCTGTGATTGCTTTATAATGCCAAAAGTGTACTTAGGATGTCACTGGCATTCAGACAAAATGGAAGTCGGCCATACGTGTTCTTCCTTAAGTGCCCTTAAATGTTCGAAACACTGCCAACAGTGATTTTACCTCTCAGATGTGTAGATGAAGCATGAAAAATGCAGCTATGATCACTTTTAAATGAACACGCCATGATTTCATTAATCAAAGATAAATACTAGGAGGAGCTAATTAATAACACAACCTAGTTTATCTTTCTGTATGAGAATCCAGCACATAAAACAGAGAGTTGTTTTATTTTAAAACAAAGAAGTGTACTAGTTTTTAAAAATGCCAGCAAACAGCAAAATACTTAACAGTAAAATAACTCAAAGCAGGACACTGGGGACTAGACGAACAACATAAAAGTAATATCCATGATCTTTTTTAGGGCCAGTGTCGGTGGTCCGTTTATGAGATCCTCTCTTTTTATTTGGAATACTATATTCAGCGTTCAGAAGATTTATCGTCCATAGCAATGTTGTATACCAGATTGCATATCCATTCCACGTTATTGAAACTGGTGCTACTTTCACTGCACTGCACGGACCTGATTGTTTGCATTTCTGTTATCAGTGTTACCAAAAATGACTGTTTATTTAGCAGAAGCTTTATGATAATAAACAGGTAAAATGATAAAAGTCAAATCGATCTTATCCAAATTTGAATTTAGTGACAGGATTGTAGCCTTCATTATTCCTTATCTCACAATAATGTTTATCTTTAGCATAAAAGGAGATGAAGAATGAGGACTCTATTGTGTAAATGATTTGTTCTGCTGTGCACAGGGAAGGACTAAAATTGGTGACTTTCAGGAACAAACTAAGGCTTTGAGAGTCTCCAGATTTCTATCAGTACATTCTGTTATGCAACCAGACATATTTCACATATGTGACCCTGGATCACAAACCAGTCTTAAGTTGCTTTTGGTATATTTTAAGCAATAGCCAAAAATACATTTTATGGGTCAAAATGAATGATTTTTCTTTCATGGCAAAAATCATTAGAATATTAAGTAAAGATCATGTTCCATGAAGACATTTTGTAAACTTCCTACCATAAATATATCAAAACCTAATTTTTAATTAGTAATATGCATTGCTTAGAACTTAATTTGGACGAAGTTAAAGGTGCTTTTCTCAGTATTTAGATTTTTTTTTTTTTGGCACCCTCAGATTCCAGATTTTCAAATAGTTGCCAAATATTGTCCGATCCTAACAAACTACACATTAAATGAAAGCTTATTTATTCAGTTATCAGATGATGTATGAACCTTAATTTCGAGAAATTGACCCTTATGAGTGGTTTTGTTGGGGAAGTTGTGGCCTGGTGGTTAGAGAGTTTGACTCCTGAACCTATAGGGTTGTGGGTTCGAATCTCGGGCCGGCAATAACATGACTTAGGTGCCCTTGAGCAAGGCATCGAACCCCAAACTGCTCCCCGGGCACTGCAGCATAAATGGCTGCCCACTGCTCTGGGTGTGTGTTCACAGTGTTTGTGTGTGTGTGTGTGTGTTCAGTGGTGTCTGTGTGTGCACTACGGATGGGTTAAATGCAGAGCACGAATTCTGAGTATGGGTCACCATATTTGGCTGAATTTCACATCACTTTCACCTTTGTGGTCCAGGTTCACAAATTTGATGAAACCATGACAAATATTTATCAAGTTATTTGATTCAATTTTTCCAATAAAATTTAATTCACAACATAAAATTCCTGAAAACGTCCAACGCTGCTATCGTCTCAACCCCTTGTTTGCTGGAATGGAACAGAATATTATCTTGATGGGTATGAGTGGGTCGCTATAATCTCTGTACCCTTGCCTCCTCCCGCTGCGCTCTGCTCAGGGCCCGGAGAAGAATGGAGTCCCACAAGATCTCCTGAAAGTAAACTTTGTGTCCTGAAGGAGACTTGGCAGGGATGGCAGAACTGGATAGGACAGCTCACACTTTGGCTCCAGTAACTTGCTGGCCTTTCAAAAAGCACACTTATATAACCAGCTTGCATGTCAGGTTTACCTAAATGAAGTTGTTTGGAAATAAATGTGCCTCAACCTCAACAAAATCTTAGCTTCTCCACCAATGGCATTAAATGAAGTCTCAGCTCAAATCTACAGGCTTCCTCTCTTTATGCTGTTACACTCCGCTACATTCCCAGCATACCTGAGCTGGGTTAAACCCACCATAACGCTGCTGAGAGCCACTGTTCCTTATCTCAGCACACATACCTGCAGTCTGGATGTGTGGTTGTGGCAGTACGCTCCAGTTCGCGACTGGGTCTGAATGGCTGCGTGCTATCTGTGCCATCTCTGCACTCGCTTCCCGGCAGTGTGCTAGATTGAAACGCAGCTGCTGCCAACAATCTTGTGTCCGAAAATGTCTCACCTGCTTTTAGTTGATGAACAACCACCTAAACCAGTTTGAAACTGCTTCTAATCCTAAATAAACACTTTCAACCAGCTAGAAACCGTGTTAAGCCAGCTACCATGCGAACTTTGAAGTATGTTAGCAGCATTACATCACGATGCAGTGAAAGAATCTGTAATCTCGCTGTGTATTCCCCACCACACTCTCCATCTTCTTATTGTCATGTGAGCACACAGAAAGTGCGTATTCTTGTCTCCACTTTGAGTTCCACACACATGCGCTAATGTGATAATGTGTCTTAAACAAATCAACCTCCCTCTGAACTTAACATATATCAGCTTCTCATGCCGCCAATAGAACATACATGAATGTGGTAAAAAATGCATCAAATGTGGGTCAAAAAAAGTTTAGAAAAGTCCAGTCCTTTTGATGTGGGGGCCAGAATCTGTTGCCCCATTCATCCAGACAGAATGGGATGCATTTAAAAACACTGCAAAGATTATCATTACAACATCAGTACCACAACACACTGAACTCAAGCACTGGGTCCTCTGGCAGAAATGAATCAAAGAATCATTTTTGCCTGTGCTAATCAGATCCATATGTTAGGTCTTTATTCTGCAGGCCTCATCAAAGAGATTCCAGCCTGCTTCTGCAAGGCAATCTCTTGGCTCAACTATGAATTAGCTTTCAGCTATTATGGTTTATGGTGCGCATGGTACTTTCTTTCCATCTCCTTCTCAGGCAACGTGTTGTTTTTGTAAGAAGAACACACGCAAGGTGCAGTGACGGTGGAAATGAAAACACAATCGCAAGTCTCTCTTTACATTAACAATCCAGACGTTCATGAATCCCCACGTCCAAATCACCCCACACTGAATTCCAGCGGATGTGCTGTTAATGAATGGCTAATCACTCCTAGCTTTCATTAGCATGGCTTGTGTAAACACGTTAATGAGAGACTGATTGTTACATGTTTGTGATTAATAATTACTGTTACAAATACACATCAATAGCTTGTTTATCATAGTCACAATAAAAGTTTTTAACAGATTTTAGTTAGCCCACTCCATAAGATGGTGCATATTTTATACACAATCACAAATTCAGTTTACAATGTGATTACAATATATATATATATATATATATATATATATATATATTAATAAAAACTCAACATTTTTATTTTTATTCATAAAAAAATGTAAGAAATTAATTTTAATAAATACATACAAATTTAAATTAAATATATATATATATTTAATATTATTGAGTATTCCTTTAATTTACTGATTCAAAATAACTATATTAGGTCATACCAATTATAACTAAGTGATATACAACAAATATAATTAAGTGCATGCTAGAAATAGAAATATAGAGAATACTGTATGGCACAGGAATTAACCCCCTCTTTTAATGAAGATGGAGAATGTGATATAGTAACTATAAGGATAATGATTTTGTTTAAAAAAAATCTATCTAAATATAAAAGAACAGCAACAGCAACCAAATCACAGCTATAATGATACTGACACAGAGAAACGACATTTGCTGGAATCACTTTAAGAGGTTTTTTTTTTACTCAAAAACATTGACAGCCAATCAGAATCCAGTTTTATTGTTCTTGTTGTGAACGGACCTTTAAGATTTAAGACTTAGATGATTCATTTAGAAGCACTGAGAGGGAAATGTGAGAAACATTTTTACATCAGCACACCTGCTCTGCCAGTGCGTCATCCTCTATGGAGGTAAAAGACAGTACTTCCATCCGAGATGGGTACACGCTCTGTTGCGTACAGGTAATTTTGCGTGCCGGCCCAGGCTGTGTTTTGCTTTGGTCAGGTGTTGAGGATCTGCTGAAGATCCAGCGTTTGCCAAGAACACCTGAAGATGGGTCACGCGCGAGTTCACATCTGAGGCTTGAACGGCAAATCTCCCATAACTGCTCCCTTGCTTTCCAGCAACACCACTTTCTTTTGAGTTTTCTGCTGCTCATCCTTCCACATGTTTGCACATGTAAACACACACACCACCCATCCACTCCATGGGCTCTTCTCCACCTGCGCCAAATACCTTCAGTGCCACTTTACTGGGTGAGTGATGATAGCATGAAAATATTATTTATAATGATAACGGAGTTAAAGGTGGGAGGATAAGTCTAAGATATGACAGCATGTTTCTCTTCTTTTTACTCTTTTAACAGTACAACAAAATAATAACAAGAGTATTAAGATGACTAACTATGCCGTTCATTTTAATCTTCATAGCTAAGACGTGAAAGCTGCGATAGAAGAAAAATCGAGGTGAGTTAATGCCACTCTGATCAAATGTCACTGTTGCAATCATCAAAATTTCAGTCGTACTTCCATAATCATAACCTTATCCCTTACTGCAAAAACTGAATACAGTGTTGTTATTAAATATTATTATACACAAAATCAAATGTTAAAAAAGCACCTCGACAAATAAATTGAGCAATTCGACTACAGCTGCCGATGGAAAGGCCAAAGTAGTTGAAATTTAAAGGTAAAGTGAGGTATTTGTGCACAACTAGTGACAACTAACCTAGTAAAGTCAATAAAGACTGTCAAACTAATTTCAAAAACTACCCTTGTCAACCTTTGTTTGGATAAACAGACTTAATATGTTGGGCCAAACTGAGCCACTCAAACAAATAGATTGCAGTTCCATTTGGCATCACTAGAGGCACTAAAATGGTATCCATCTACTGTATTCCAAACAGGATAAATTCGCCTCCAAAGGCCACTTCAGAGTGAGGACAATCACTTTGAGCACAAACCGAAGTGCTCAAAACTGGCCGCTTGAAACGTCCCTTCGGAACTAAGGATTTTAAAACGTACAACTGTAACTATAACATTAAATTCTGTTTGGTTGACAGGCCCAGTAGATTGGTCCTACTTGACAAAAATAATGGTAAGCTTGAAAACACATTTAGATATTAATTGGAAGAAAGTGCATGGTTTTTCTCCTTAGAAGAAAGGGGAGTTTGCAATACACTTAAAAGTGAAATTCCCAGCATGCTAAGCTGTTTGAGAGTGTTTATCCAGGAATCAATACGTGATGACAAGACCCTTATAAGCAAACACCTTGTGTTTCATATCTCCTTTTGAATCAATGCTGTACAAACAGCCATCTGCTCCTCTCCCCTATGTTGATAAAGGGGTTTCTTGTCTTCTGCAGGTATGAGAACTAGAGGGACCCGATCCACAGTCTGGTGCTCTAATATTACTCATCATAACTTGCTGTTGTTGGAAACTGTCATGCCGGATATTGGCCAGATGTCCAAAGGGTCAACAAAAGACATAATAGCTTGTCTTGGGCATTGTCACTTGCCAAAATAATAAGAGTTTAGACCTTCTATTGCCAGTGTGAGGAGCCAGAAGCAACACAGGTTGACCTTCTATACCATCAGTTAACTGCGTCATAGTTTTAATAGCAATAGTTCATTAAACAAATAGTTAAAGGGATAGTTCACCTAAATATTATCTGTCTTTAATTACTTAGCCTCATATCTTTCCAAACCCATAAAACCTTTGTTCATCTTCGAAACATAAATGAAGATATTTTTGATGAAATCCAAAAGCTTTTTCTGACTCTGCATAAACCGCAAGGGAACTTCCACATTCAAGGACTAGAAACGTTGAAAGGACATCGTTAAAAGTCCATATGACATAAGAGGTTCAACTTGAGTACCTTGCTGATTATGCAAGGACAGAAAGCTCTCGGATTTCATCAAAAATATCTTCATTTGTGTTCCGTAGATGAATGAAGTTCTTAGTGGTTTGGAATGACATGAGGCTGGGTAATTAATGACAGAATGACAGAATGGGTTGTTGGGAGTAAACTATCCGTTTAAGTAATTTACAATTTGCACAGTATTGCTTGTAATGTGTATCTGTTAATTCGTAGAACAAATTACAACCAGCTGAGTGATTCATCGTTAATTTTATTGGTGCTTTTCAAAACCTCCGTCTGTTCATCATTATCTCCTCACTGTAATGTCAACTGTAAATCAATTTGCCGAAGCAATTCTGTTGCATAATATTAAAGATAATGCCATTCTGGTGAACATTTCAGAAAAACTATTCAATAAGACATATCTATCACTTATTTTCTGGTCAGGGCCGTTGTTCAACTTTGAGTAAACAAATACCTTTCAATGTGAATTCGTAGAAAATGGAAAGATATTTGGTGAAAATGGTCACATTTTAATGCACAGATCCATAAATCATTCAAAATCGATAAACATTATGGCTTGTCATTGTCACATCATTTAGAAAGTGTTTAAATTACATCTAACAGCAAGGGAGGATTTTCATATACTGCACAAACAAATGGTACGTAAAACACAAGAAACATTTGATCTATGACTACACAACAAGATAACTAACAGTTCACAACCTCAGAGTTCACTTTGAATTGGCAGCTGAAATATCAGTGATGTTCTTAGTTGTTCTTTGAAATCTGACATTTAAACATCCTTAGAAGCGATTAAAGAAACATTTAAGGCAAAAAGCTGTACACAAAAGGAAGAAAATTATGTTATTATATTTTGCATTAACAAAATTAAGCCTATTTTAAATGTTTTACACTGTGACGTTATTTTTGATAAGAAATGGGCACATTTTGTCATTGCCACAATGTAAAAATCTCATTACCATAATGAGTCCAGATTTATTTTATTTTAGTGCAATCCTAAAATATCATACACACACACACATGCACACACACACACACACACACATATATATATATATATACACACACACACACACACACACACATATATATTTATTTTTTTCATTGCAGTAATGAGAAATTATGAGGTAAATGACATGAGAATATTTTTCCAAATGCAAAATGGTTTTAAAACAGGCCTTGCCCAAGTAAAATAAATCTGGACTCATTATGGTTATGAGATTTTTTCTTGAAGCAAAGAAAATGTTTGTTTACTTTTGATTTTAGGGTGAAGTGTGTTCATGTTCTTGATGTGTTTCATAAGATTTACCTGGTAATGACAGTGTGGCATTAACAATAAGCAGTAAGGAATTATATAAACAACGGCGGCACATTTCATACGTCAGTCCAGTAACAATTGTCCAAGTTGATTTTTAAACAGATTTCCGCCTTTTCCCGAAGACATTGTTGATGAGTTTGACCATAGACTTTGAACCGCTAGGGCGACGGCGCCGCTCCTTGGCCCAGCCTCCTAGACTGGCATTGCGCACGATCTTGGAGAACATGAGTAGCACCTCCTGGTAGTGCTCCGCAGCAGACAGCTCGTAAAACTGACAGCGGCGCTTGGACGCCAACTTCTGGCCTTCCTCCCTGTCCACTTCCCGCATATGGCACAAGTCTTGCTTATTGCCCACCAGGAAAATCACAGAGTCTGTGTCCCTGTTGTCACAAAGGAAAAAAACATCACTGAAGATGCTTAATTTACAATAACCAATGTGTTAGGAGCAAAACAGAAACTCACGAAAGCATATAAATGACGAATAAACAAATGTCAATTGTGAATAGAAAAAATCCTAAGTGAAAACAGAAGGCCATTCAATATTCCACTTATTTCTGCTAAAAAAGTGAACTTCTCAAATGCATCTACTTAATCATTGAAAATTTCTCAATAGCCAAGGCTAGACTAAAAATAGATTGTTTTTCAATGAATCTACAGCACGAGTCCCTGAGTCACCAGCTCATCCGCCCATCAGTACCACCCACATACTCAATTCAACAATCTTCCTCAATATGAACCGAAGCTGGTGAATTATGGGGATCCACATAACACCAACACTCATATGGACAGAAATAGGCTCATGTTCTGCTGCCTGAGGGTGTTGTTGTGAACAGCATGTACTCAGAGTGACCACTACCTTTTAGAGCCTCCCAGGTGAAGCTCTCGGATCAGGTGCACTATGGCTTTGGCTGTGAGGAAAGAGGAACGATCGCTGATGTCGTAAATGACCACAAAGCCGTCGGCCCAATGGATCTGATCGTTGAGCGTGGACTTCCCCTCGCATGGCTGCACAAAGAAATCAGACATCCAGATATGTTTGATAGTCTTTAAAGGAATATTGCTCATACTTTAATCCACACAACTCCAGTCCATCAGTGTGTTTGTGAGAAACAAATCCATCATCAAGGTGTTTTCACTTCAAACTTTTGCTTCGATCCAAATACCAGTCCATAATCTATGATAATGCTTAATAATCTCCCGTTGTCCTCGCATATAAAACCCACCAACATATTTATGTAGAACAGTTTTGGACTGTTTTCCCCTTGTAAAAGGTGCTTAATCGGTGCATATTTTTTATACCTGAAGAATTATAATTTTTTTGGCCAAAGAAGCAATATTATAGGTACAGGATTGATTTGAAGTTTAAAAACATCTCCATTGTGTATTTGTTTCTTTCAAACATGCATCTTTTCGCTTTAAAAGACATTAATTGATGGACTGGTGTCATGTGGATTATTATAATGTTTTAATCAGCTGTTTGGACTCTAATTCTGACGGCACCCATTCACTGCAGAGGATCCATTGGTGAGCAAGTAAAGTAATGCTAAAATTCTCTAAATCTGTTGCGATGGAGAAATAAACTCATTTACATATTGTATGGCCTGATATTGAGTAAACGTTCGGCAAATGTTCAATGATGTGTGAATTATTCCTGTAAATCATCCAAAAATTGGCTCCATTCACTTCTATTTTAACCTTGATTTCTGCTGCTTTAACGAAAACTAAGGACAAGACTAAATTATTTTGCCTGGAAATCGACATTTATGCCACAAATACTGTTGATTAAGCTTAATGAACCAGCAATATGATTAAATGGGATTGTGAGGAAAAACAGGATAATCAACCGGACCCCCAAGACGCACAGATGGTATCCAATCACATAATGGGCAACAGATTGATTAAATAATTGGATTTTATCCAAGTGGAAAACACACTCAATCCTCCTAGACTATATTTACTGTATTTTGACCACATTAATAATATATACAAAGCTCAGGGAGGAAAGATGTTTTAAAAATACACACTACATCTTTTATTAACTCACTCCTGTGTGGTAATGTGAGGTTTATTTATATCAAGTAATAATATAAGCGTTCAGGCCTAATATAATCTTACAGGGCAGAGATCACCGGAATATGCACAGTAGTCATGCTCACTTTAGCATACCAAACCATATGGTGCTTTATCAAGGCACTGCCTTGATTATGACAGAAGTATATATACACATTTGCATGTCTACATACCTGAGAACAGGGGTCATACAGTTCAAGATTAAGTTGTCTTCCATCTATAGACATGTGCTTTCTGTAAATGCACTCTAAAGGCAAGAAGAGATCACATCAGACACAAAAGATTCCTGCACACACAGTAAACTGCTGTGATTCACTGGCATGCTGTGTGTATCCAACTTGGCACTGCACCCATTTGTGCCAGTGCTCTTATTCCTGGGTGGTCGATATCCAGACATAAGAACATGCATTCAAACTTAAAACACACAAGTGGTTTTTTCAGTGACCTTTGCAAACGTTTGGTTCCACCACCCACTATATATGTCATGAGCCCTGCACACATTTTCAATCCTATAAATTGAACTTCTCTGCTCAACAATAGTAAAAATATGAAAACAATTATACCTGATGATGATGCATATTCTCCAATAAATCTCCTGGTTAGAAACCGAACAATAAGTGCTGTAAACGTAGAGAAGAAAACCAAATAAGAAACATATTATTTTTGTAATTTGCAATGCATGGCTAACAGTGATAAAATACGAGTTTTTATAGGCTTTTTAGGTACAGAAATGCACAAATATAACAGAAATATATATATATATATATATATATATATATATATATATATATATATATATAGACATACCTGATTTCCCGACACCCTCGGATCCCAGAACTGCAACTTTTATGTCATTCATTATGATTCGCTGAAACGCTTCCAGTGCGCAAAGGAATGAAACTCAAACGAGTCGATTCTGTTCAACGCACGCTCCACATTACAGTCACTGTGCCGAACGCTTTTAAAAACAGTGGAGACTGAAAGAGAGAACGGCCCGATGCATCCTCTGGTCGATCAGGTGCTCGTCTGACTCGCACTGTACGCTCGCGCTGCCTCTCCAAGGCTGCTTCTCAGCTCGCGCATTCACAGGATTCTGACGCCACGGTGACGCAAGCCGCAGCTGGTGCCAAAACATCGCAGGATCCTGTATGTGGACGGCTGAAAGGGGCGCGCTTTGTTTTTGTTTTGCCAATTTGCGGTTGCATTTGATTCATTGTTGTCCTCACCAACTTTTAGTTCTTGTATGAAATGCGAAAACCATTATGATATGAAAAGACTATAAACATTTAAAAGGCTAAATACAATAACAAATAATCACTTTAAATAATGTTAATGCAAACTGAACAATTTAGTTGGAGCTTTAGATTTAAAGAAGAGGTCTCATTTATGATGAGTAAGACCAGCCATTAATATTATAGACGACCTAAATGTATAATAAACAGTATATAGAAAACGATAACAGTTATACATTTTCAAAAACAGATTTAATAATGAAAAGTGTCACACTTTAGATTGGGGACAAATTCTCACCATTAACTAACTATTTAACTATGACTTTTCCCTCAGTAAACACCTAATATGCTGTTTTGTAATAGTTAGGTAGTTGTTAAATGTAGGTATGGGGTTGGATTAAAGGATCTAAAATATGGCCATGCAGAATAAGCCTTTAATACGTGCAAAAAATATGTACTCAACTTGTGAATGCAAAAATAGATATTTTAAAGGGGTCATGCCGTTACAAGTTTTGTCCACTGGATGCAACAAATGCCTTGTTTGTAATGGGTTTCATATTCAATCATCACAGTATGGTAAGGGGCATATAATCTCCGTCACAAGCTTGTGGTATTCGGCCAATCACAATGCACTAGACAGCTGGCCAATCAGCATACACCTCGCTTTTCAGAATGATAAGCTTTGTAAAAATCGACACATATTAGAAAGGCAGGGCATAGAGGAGAAACAATAATGTACACTATGTGGAAAATGTGTTTTTGATCCTTAAACTGCATAAACGCACTGCATTACATCAAAAAAACAAAATAATGTTGTTTTTAGTTTCATATGACCCCTTTAAGATACAATGTCTGCCAAAACTCTAACTAGCTTGGGCTGAAACAAACAGCTTCACTAATTGTGAGGTCTGTGCAGTCTGTGGGTGTTGTTTTGACCATCACTGATTGAGTGTATATGCGGATCTGTTACATAAGATGGTCCCCCACATAATGACTCACACATAATAAACAACGTTTAGCAGGCAAATGTGGTTTAAAGCATATCTGCCACATTATCTCATACAGAGGTTTGCTTACCAACAAGTCAATCTGATGGGTTGAAAAACAAATGCAGATAAATTACATTTGAGTTCCTGTGTTGGCACAGCTGATGTTTGATGCACGTCTGAAAAAGCAGCACTGCAAGGCCAAGGGGATCACTTATCAAGAGCTATTATACAAGCAACGCAATCAGTGAGAGCAGAGCCTGGATGTGATTACAGACTGTTGTATCAGCAGATTCATGACAAGAGCAAAACATACTCAGAAATGCATTATGCATTGCATGCATTATGGTCAAAATGTGCCTGTTAAGTCTCATTGTTAAGACAGATCTTTCATGATTAAGAGAAAAAACAGAAAGAAATACTAAGAGTTGTAATTAAGATTACAAATTACAATGACATTGCTTAAACCTAAACCTCTAGAAATGCTAAAGTAATTTAAACAAATATTATTTTAATTTAAACAAATATTAAAAATCAAAGTTAAGCATTTGAGTAGATGACAACAAAATTCTGTCAAATAACATTGATGATATAAATTTTCTTTTTTTTTAATGAAATGAAAATGAATTTGCTAAACAGGGATATTTTGGAACATTAAGGAGATATACTTGCAAAGAATATCAGTCATTATTATTATTTAATATAATGTTATATTATAACTGTCAGAGTGTCCTACATTCTTTTAAAATAGTAACAAATAAATAAATCGATGTTAACTATATCTCAACTAATCTTATGAAAGGGCAAATTCAGTGATTATTATAAGAGTAGATGGATGCTGTTAATACATTGTTTTCCTCTGCTCTATCTCTTTCCAATGCAATCTTTTCAATCATTAGCAATCTTTTTTTTTAATATAAAAAAAAATGGGGTGGAGGGTTTTGATTACTTGTGTCTGTGGAGCGTTAATCAAAGTGGATTATACCTAAAACTAGTATACTTATAAAAATCAGCCAATCAGCTGAAGTCAGCCTGGAAATCTCTCAAAGCAAAGTTTTCCAGTTTTTATCTTCAAGAGTTCACATTGAAAAATAAAGACCCGTTTGTGATTTATAATGCTTTGTTTGATATTTGAACAGAACGTTATTAAAGCTGTTGCCACATCTGAGGTATGGCATTGACAACTTTGGTGTTGCAACACATGGCTTAACCAGAAAAACATTTTATTTTGACAGGCACTAATGTACAGGAGGAGCTTGCACATTCTGAGTATTTTCAGTATGAAATATAGTAATATATAAGTAAATATAGTCAACCACTTTCTTAAAAAAATAACATGGTGTTCTTATTATCTCCAAAGTCTGCACAGAAAAAAAAAATATATATATATATATAGTTTTAATATTGATATTAAAAACACAAAAATAAGACATTTCTACATCAAATAACAATAAATAAATAAGATAAAAATAAAATATTAAATATTAAGCTTTGGAACTAGTCAAGAGATAATCTATTTCCTCTAGGATTATAAAAGTTGCACAGAATATTTTTCATATATAGTTTTGTTGTTATTAAGAACACAAAAATAATATGTTTATCCCCCCAAAATTTAAACAAACAAACAAAACCAATTTGCATTAATTATATAAACCCTGGTATTTGGTTTCAGTTAAAAAAGAACAGTGATCAAGAGAATGTTATAGTTTTCTCTATAATGTTATATAATATGCACAAATATAATAAATAATAAATTCACCTTAACATAAGAAAGCTTATAGATTAACTATATATAAAAAATGTAAAAATATATTTGAATACATTTATTTGAATAACTTTTATTACTTCTGGTTCATTCATCACACTGGAAATAAAAGGTCAACCTGAATGAATGGCTTACTGAAACAATATTTCACACAGTAAAGCATATTTAGAAAAATATAGTCACCTGGGTATTGTATGCATACAGAAAATTTGTATATTGGACAGGTATACATACTTCTGCAACATTAATTTTAAATTAGACTCATCTAGCAGGGTCTGACAAGAGGTGAGAGTTACTAATATAACTAATCTGACTCAAGATCAGATTGGCTTGGATTGATGGAGACCTCGGAATTAACTTAATGCATCACATCAGCAATATGTTGTTTTAAAAATGCTAAACAAAAAGGGAAAGGACCAAAAAAAAAGAAAAAAGTAAATTAAGGTTAATGTGCCAAACATGCACATGTGCACTTAAGAAGAAAAGCTGCAGTATGTCAAGGTGAGGAAGCTCTCAGAGAATGAGGCTTTCAGTTGGTTTGGCCGGAACCTGAAAGCACGTCTCTAAATAAAAAATATCTTTGAGGAAAAGTAAAAAACAATTCATAGTAGCAGAGGCTTTTTATCTCTGCGCATATTTTTCAAATTAATCCACGTAGATAGTGAAGCTCAGGAGGCCAAAAACACATCAAGAAAGTGAACACTTTCTGTATTCTTCATTGGCTTTCGATCAATCTCATTGTTTTTGAGAGAAAACTAACCCTTCGACTAATCTATAACATTATTCATTTAGCCAACCCCCCAAAAAATATGTATTTCTCTACATATCCAAGTTTTTGCTTTCCATTGTGTCTTAACCGAGCGATCCCCCCACTGAAGGGAATTAATATGTGCAGTGTTTGACAGAACATGCGTAATGTGCATTCCCTGGATCTGCAGGGATCAGATCCGATCAGGAACGGACGGGTTGTGATCACAGACTATTCAAAACAAGCAAAAATCATCTGGGAGGAAGAGAAAGGCCAAACCGACGCCAATCAAGAAAGAACATGATACGAGGCAATTAAAAAGCAATTCACCACTAGAAATGAAAGACAAATACTCCGCCTGTGTTAAGCGAGAAGACAGAAGGCTGTTTATATTTATGCAACATGTTTAAAACAGGCTTTCTGTCACATGCTGAATTCTCAAAGGCTGCGTGTCTCTCATAGCAACAGGCTTATATGCCAGAAATGGAATCAGTCTTACCAAAAGAGAAGCAATATCTGTAACATTTTCCAGCTGGCCAATCAGCCCTGACATGTCTATTTCATATCTAGTTTGGCTCATGTCGAGGAGAACAATATTTATTCTCAGCTGATGCTCCTTATTCCTGTATTTTAGAAAGTAAGCTCTACAAAGGTACAGTATCAGTTCTAAAGAAATTGTGGGTGATTCCCGTTAACGTTAAAAAAAGATTAAAAAAAGTGTTTATTCAATGAAATAACTTTACTTTTACTAAAACGAAAAGTGAAATAAAAGCTAAACTGAAACATTAAAAAGTATTTGTAATATTTAAAAATGTCAAAAGGTAAGTAGGTATTGTAATAATAAATTATCATTTCTAGCATGTTTTAAGGAAATGCTTACTGGTCCAAGTTTAAAAAGTCTTTTTTAGATGTCTTTTTAAACTTTTTTTTAAATTTTTTTTATTGTCCAATAGTTGAAAATTGTACAGGCTGTAACAGGCTGCATGATTTGACAATTATAAAAGAAGCAGGCCTATATGGTTATAATTATTATTTTTCATAATATGAATACTATTGTGAAATGTGACTTTAATTACTATTAATTGGCAGACTCAATTAAAAACACTTGTGTGTAAAATACAACACACCGTACCTGTTTGGTCCTCTTTAGGGGTTCCTTCTTTTAACATTGTGTCACTAAAAGCCATTTTATGGGGTAGATAGCAATTCCTCAGCCAGTGTGTTAACAGAGGCCAATCTCTGTGAGATTGAATTCAAAGATCAATCCATAGTGTGGATATACTGCTTTTCATACAGAGTGCCAGTGTAATACACAAAAATCCATTTGGTCTAAATGTCAAGGCTCTATTTTTTTTCCTCTCGACATAAGGATTCAAAAAGATTACTGGTAGAAGAAAATATTACATTAAGGCTTACAAATACAAATGTCAAAAATTTGGCATTAAATCTAATTTATAAACAAAAATGGGCAAATAATCAACCAAATTGTTTCATAGCCATTTTAACATTTTTTCCACTTTCTCTTACGTCCAAAGAACAACTCAAACCATGGCTGCAAAATCACATAATGAAGCCTGTGTTGGAACAGAAGCCACACAAACCAACTCATACCCAAACAATACACCCAGCTGGCCTACACAAACAAACGTGGATGTTAATCTTGCTCACTTCATTTTGAGAAAATCAGGCCGTACGCCATTACAAACATTTGTAAAAATAGCACGAGGGGTTAGGACAAGAAAGTGAGTGAAAGTGCGTGTTTATGCTTGATGATTTCAACATTATATAACTGTTCTTACACAGAACACTTTAATGGCACATCAAAAGAAAGAAAAAAATGGCTAGGATGTGACTCTTATGATGCTTTTTAAGAAAAGGAAACTTCAAATGCGATTATGAAGGTAAGCAGACTGAATAGTGGGTTATAACTTAGCTATAGCTACCAGGCATTTGGTTGCAAAGCAATCACATTAAGTAAAAAAACATTGTTAGACCACAAAATGACCACACTCAAGACAAAAATACAGAGGTGTTACATGCGCATAACCGGCCAACCAGCTTCACAAACCACATATGATGTTTTTTAGAAACAGACTACACAACAAATCATGGGAGTAACAGTTATTGCAATATCTGAATGTGGTTTATTTACCATTCCAGACCAGGTTTGCCGTTTACTGGCTCCAATTTAAACGATTGGCTGCCTAAAGCATCAGTACCGATGCAGTAGCCCGAATAAGACCATGGAGAATACTGTGCTTATCTGCAGTATCACAAGATCCTTCACAAAGGCAGGGCATTTCGCCATCATAACCTATTTTTGAGTGCTATTCATCAAACCTGTCTCCAAACAGAACTCCCTACAGATTACGGCCGAGAACAAGCCTCCTCACAGATGATATGTGGCATATTGTATCAAGGCAGTGGCCACTGTAAAAAAAGAAAGAAAAAAAAAGATTGATAGAATGTATATTTTTTAAAAGTTTGCTGCACACAACGTCCTTCTTCAAAGCATTAAAATGACAAAAAGCCCACTCAATACAATGGCTATATTTTTCTTATATATATATATAAATATAAACAAACCAGTATATTGAGGTCACATCTTCAATGAACTAGAAGCTACTCTTGACCTACCTTTACACTCTTTGATGCTCCAGCGATGCATTGTGGGATATCTGCATCACAGAGTTCATGTATTGCTGGTACACTTCATCACAGGCTTGCTGGAAAGGTCAACTGCTGTGATCATCTGCAAAACTTCAAGACACTGTGTTCAAGCTGAAAGGTACCATGACGTAAGTATTTAAATATGACTATACACAAACAGAGAATATGCCCTTAACGGAAAGTGTTTGCATGAATGAAATATGATTGAATAATGATTGACTAATCAGGAGCATGTATTCTTTATAATATTAAAAAGTTATTTTACAAAAAGTGGAAATGAATAGAACATGCTCTTGTTTACAGGGAAATGCATGTATTGTATGCAATGCCATGCATGCAATAACATTGAACCAAAGGGACGCTAGGGTCAAATCCCAAATGATCTAATGTGAGTATCCATAATATTCATTCATTTTGCTGCTGCAATGGCAACAGATGGGGAGTTTTGGTTTTGTAACTACAACATTACATTTACAAAGAGGACCAGAGGGGTTCACATTGAGTCTAAGACAAACACCATTGCTGATGGCTGCAGATGTGGATCTGACCTGAGTGATGTTGCTCTGCTTAAGACTGGGTTATTAATAGAGAAGAACTATGACAGAAACAAAATGTTCCTTTGACATGAATAAACAAGGCTCAGTGAGAAGCTGATGGCTGCCGAGGAAGAGGCCGGTCCAAGCGGATTACGTAACAAACTAGATTTACCATATGATGGTGCCATAAAAATCCAGCAGGAATAATATCACACATCTGGATCTGTGAAAACACAGCAACAGAAATAAAACTCCTCAAAAAAATTTATTTTGATTTTCCACTTGCGATGTAGACCGTTTACTTTTTGTATCGTATCATTTGTTTTGTTTGCATGTCAAAAAACAAAAAGGAAACAAAAAGGAAAAACAAAGCAAAACATAAGAATGATAAACAAAACAAAAAACAAGAAACGAATACATTGACATACAAACAAAACAAAAAGTAAAGAAAAGAGCAACACAAAACAAAACAATAACAACCTTATGTAAAATGAATCACTAGGAGTACAAAAAGACTGAGGGAACATTTGAAACAAACAATTTCAAGTCAAGAGCAATGACTTTGCTTGTTTTCAACAAGTAAACAGCGCCAGACAGTCTGTCCTTCGTTTCTTCACGTGAGCTCCAAAACTGTAATGTAAGGTCGGTTTGAAAAGCCAAACATCTCTCCATGACAATACTAAATAGTCTTAAAATCACTAGAGCTCCTTAGGAACGTTTCACAAGAAAAGAAAGGTAAGCACGCTAGTGTTTAATGCATCAGTCCTCACGCATGAAATGCTCCAAAAGCAGAGGGACTGTCAGGGTCAACAGCACATGCTATTCTGCCAGGGCCTCGCGTTTTAGTGTTAATGCACCATTTCCAAAACAGAAATAAGAGACCGGAGACTGTAGCAAGAGTAAAGACTGAGATATCAAGTGGAAGTGCATGTAAATCCACAGTAGCACGTGAGATATTTTTATTAAATCATTTATTTTTTATTAAAACAAAAACACAAAAACAAAATGAATCAAAAAAGGACAGCACAAAAAAAATACCCCCCCCCCCCAAAAAAAAGATATTTAATGCACTTGAACAGACATAGGCTTGCAGGGACAGATCTCAAACTGTGTTACCAATCTATGAAAGCATTGAGGTCATCGAGCCCTCATTGGCCTCAGCATCTGTCACCCCGTCCCCTTTCAACTCCAGTTATGGAGCAATTAAACAGAGCAGCCCTCCAGAAGAAGCGTGCCAGAGACCCAGATAAGACCTGATTTACTGCCCAGTAGTCAAAATGTAATCCAGAGAACACGGAAATGTTATGTATTTGATTGATTGCCCCCCCAACAATGTGCATGCATTTTAGAAAGTATTTCACACATTTGATTAATGATTAGATTTTTTAAATATTTTATTCTGCATTTTTATTGGAATATTTCTATAGATTTTTTTATTCAACAACATTCTTTATTTTCTAACCCTAAAACTATATTTTAAACAATTGTTTATTTTAAGATTATATTCAGATTTAAATTAGATTGCGAATCCCAGATTTTCACTGAGGTCCAGTCTGTAACCCTGCTTCAATCCATCAAAAACACACCGAGACACACAGACCATGAATGGTATTCGGAGTCCTCCACCACCTGCCAACAGAATGTAAGGCAGGAGCGAGAACCATCAGCAGAGAATCTGGCACCAGCATCGAGCAAACGTGAAAAGATGAGGTGCAAATTGCAAAAATTGAGCCAAGTATTCAACCGGGTAATTGCTGGCAGTTTCAGAAATTAGATGCTGTTGCATCAGCCACAACAGAGTGATCCAAATGCCTGTTTTGAAACCGTAAATGGACTCTACCTCACAGCTGTTTAGCGTGCAGTGATGATAAAGGCCAAAATGAAGATGAAAACAATAATGCATGAATTTCCTATCCAATATAATATAACAGGAGTCTAAACATAGACAGGGTCAAAGCTTTATAAAAAATTACAGTAAAAAAAGCAGTGTGCTGCCACCATGTGGCCAACGGATCTTTCTTTCATTTTTAAATCATGTATAATAATTTTACTACAGAAATTTCTGATTTTAACATGACTTGGAAATCAGTTTTCAAGCTCCCTTATATTTCCAAGATTTTTATGATTGTGTGGAAAGATAACTACAAATATAGTTAACATTCATTAACAAACAAAGAACTAAGAAATACTTAAATATACTCTTTTCTGATAATAACCTACTACTGATGCTGCAACTGATTCTATCTAACATTACAAACAAACCACTACATGCATGCTGGACCTGAGTGATCAACAATATTCCAGAAGAGGGCAGTGCTCACCAAAGCATGAACAGTAAAAATAGTTGTAGTTTTAGATTTAATGAAGCTTGTTTAGAGCAAATCACTGAGCTTTTATTAAGTCACATGCAAAATATATTATTGGCCAGTGTAACAGAGTTAGTAACAATCACAACCCTAAACGGATCTAACAGTAAAAGTTTAATTAACACAAGCAGACAAGCGTGTATATATTTGCATTAGTATTGAGAGTATAATTAAAACAACATTCAGTATATATAAAAACAGGTTTTCCCTTTTGTCCAGTGTCTAACAGAGCAAAATCTCATGCAAACCAAAAAATCGTATTGCACCAAATTATTTCATATTAAAAAATGGGATAATAAACAGTAATCTATGGTTTTGCACTAAAGTCATTTCTATTCAGAGTCTGTGAGTGGATAAAGATTCTGTTACTATACATGATATTTCTGTATTTTTTGTTCGATTTTTGCCATTAATTCTGTAATTCTGCATCGAACTACACTTTAAATAGTAAGACATCTCAGTATAAAAATCTTAAAAGCATTGAGCCTGCATTGCACCATATTCTTTGGCATATGGAAAAAAAAATGCAGCAGTATGTAGTAGATGTACATTGCATTCATCCTAAATCACCTCTACTCCTTCAATCCGTCAGTGGGCAGACCTTTCAGCTCTTTTCCGAATCTGAACCTCCTCACAGTATGACGCAGCTTGATCCAGAAGACTCCTGTGATCTGCATTAACAATGTGAGCGGGATTATGCTATTCAGATTTCCAATGCAGGTACATGTTTTCATATATACACAACATAAAAAGACCTTTTCTTCAGACCATCAAAAATATCCTTACAAGTTTGAGTAAATAATATACTGGTTAAGATAATAGAGATGGCACAGTATTGTTATATCAGAGTCTGCTCACGTGAAACATGCAGTAAAACTACCTTGCAGCAGGAGCTTCATTAGGCTTCAGCCTCTTGGTGGCGCTCTCCCCTGTTAAAGGGACGGAACTGATGCTTTGACCCCCTCTGTGTTCCCAAACCTCTTCATCCAACATCTGCATTAGAGAAGCCACAAATGTTTGAATGCATGTAATTAACTACGGTAATAACATAAAGAATTTTGACATTAGTTTTAATTAACCATGAAACAACAACTGACCACGTTCCGTTTTATTCCACGTGTTTGCTGCAGTTCTGGAGTGTTCTGACTGTCTGGATCCGATCTGATTGGCCTTCTACACAGCTCGTCTCTCCTGTGCACCACTGTATTCTTTGACTTCAGCTGCCTGGGATGGAAAACGAGACCATCTGTCATCAACTGAACCAGGGAAACTGTTAAGATCAGTCATTGAAACAGGAATCAAGAAGCTGGAGTATGAAACCACATCATTAGCTCCTCTTTCATGTCATACCTGATGCTAATCTGACATTTTAATACAGATGACAAACTCAGAGCACCTCTTCAAGCTGCAGCTCTTGTTACACGGAGACGTGTTGTACATCGCATAGAAAAAAAAAACCCTTCCAGCTCTCAGTACTGCCGTTTTGAGATGAAACCCAAACAGTATTAACTACTTTTTAAAAACTGATGAAGACACAAACATAACTGTATTCGAACATGAAATGTGCATTTTTAGGTATTTTTGGTATGACTGCATGCATTTTGCTGCAACAGAGGCACAGTTCACCCAAAAATGTTTTTTTTTTTATTTATTATTATCTTTAGTTAAGCACAAAAAAATAATTTTCCCCTTTAAAATGCATATAGTATGAAACACAAATTACAGTTAATACTATATGCATTTTAAGGGGGGAAATTAAGCTGCAGTATCTATTACATCTTTTGTGTTCGACTGAAATTACAGGACAAAATGATAGACGCCCACTTTTTATAATACTACTCAAAATAAAAAGAATAATTAATTTAGCATTTAAATTATAATTTAGACACACATATGAAATGTAGGATTAAGAAAGTGGCAGAAAAAACAACAACTAAAAAGTATGAGAAAGATAAATTAAAAATAATGTTTAAAAAATTCTTCATATTATATTCATTATTGTTAATAAATGATTACAAAAAAACGGATGTATTTTCACTATCCGTGGATCAACAGTACATTATTTTTTTATGGATCAATATATATTTTTTTTAATAATAATAATAATAATTATTATTATAAAAAAAAGACAAAGAAAGTGACAAGAGTGTTAAACTGGGATGGTTAACTAAATCAGAAGTAGAAGAATATAAAAGTTAAGTAACTAAAAATGTTCTGAATTTCAGTCCTCTAAAACACACTGATCATTAACTTCATTTTTTTTTTCTTTTTTTTTTGATCCGACACGAGACAATGTGTCTATAGTGCAGGATATTTGTGTGTGTTTTTTTCTGGTGCCATGAAAGGGGAGTATTTGGTTTGTATAGGAGGCGTCTATCTGACCATAGAGTCGAGTGGATCTGCCTCGATGAGAGATGCTCAGTTTTGTCATAAGGCTCCAGCCGCCTTCACCTCATGTCATCGAAACCATCGACTGCAAGCTGATTGAGTCCCTATGGCAACAACTCATACTGGTGTGTATCTGCATATGTGTGAGTGAAACTTAAACCATGTTCATCTTGTATAATAATATTCCTCTAGTGAGGAAAACCCCCCAAAACATCACAGATATTACAAGTAAAACCTCTCAGCTGTAAAATGTATCATACTCTGGCTAACTTTTTTTTTGTATGACTGAATTGGTGATGTTGAGTTTAAGGCATATGGCAAAGGAAATTGGAGGGAATGATATGTTCTTAAGTTACAGATGGCTTTAAGGGCCTCGATACATTTGTGGTCTTGAGTCAATAATCAGTGGCATCAAGATTACTGGTATGCAACAACTGAAAATAAGCTCATAGATTGTATTTCCCAAACTAAAGCAATAGCAATAACATAATCCCGTATCGATAACGGGAATCTGATAGCGTTTCATGAAAGGAAACGATTACATTTTCATTGAAGATAATCATGGAGTGGAATGAATACAAAATCTGAATGGAAATTGAAAGTCATGTGACACGGATCAGTGTCATGGCTTGTGTCAGATATGAAGGTAATTAAAAAAGGACACAAGTAATGGATCCCACAATCTAAATGGGTCAAATAATGATACATTAGGTTTCTATACCACAAAGAAAAAATAAATAAATGAGGACAAAATTGTAAAAACTGATCAAACATCTGTCCATAAATGCAGTGTTATGAACACACCTCTCCTATAATAATGTAAATTTCTGAATTTAAAACAATTGTGTTTTTTTTTTTGGGGGGGGTTTGGGGTTGTTGGCGGGTCCATTTCTCAAATGTCAGAAATTTCAAGGTAAAACAACCGTCTTGATAATATAAAGTGAATTGAATTCAAATAAAACTATATTATATATATATATATATATATATATATATATATATATATATATATATATATATATATATACATATATACACACACACACATATATACACGCATACATACATGCACACACACACACACGTTTGTTTTTGTGAAATGAGGGGACATCCCATAGGCGTAATGGTTTTTATAATGTAGAAACTGTATATTCTATTGCCCTTCACCAACCCTACCCCTAACCCCAACCCTCACAGGGAACTTTGTGCATTTTTACTTTCTCAAAAAAACTCATTCTGTATGGTTTATAAGCGTTTTGAAAAATGGGGACATGGGTTATGTCCTCATAAGTCACACTCTCCTTGTAATACCCATGTCATACCCATGTCATTATACAGGGTTGTGTCCTGACATGTCACAAAAACATGCCCACACACACAGTGTTCCCCCTCATACAGTAGCGATCACCTCTGACCTCAGCTACCACATCCTGTCCAGCTCAGTCTCTAATTGTGTTCCCCTGGGCCTGTAGGTTGGGCAGAAGGCCACATGTGAGGAGCTCCCCACTATGAAGATGGCACGAGTTGACAGTTTATCCCTCCCAATCACTCAGACAGTGCTAAACTAATTAGCCTAGCCTTAAGAGTTGGGACAGTCTAGGTGGATTGACATTTTTGGGCTGGTAACCTGAATTTTGTGTATCCCTGTGTTGACCGATATACTCACCCGATTGCCAAGCAGAGGCTACGGTACCAATCATTAATGTCCACCTGATCATCGGACATCAGAAGTAGTTTGGCCCTGGCGAAGGTCAACTAGAAGAGAGAAAATATTCAGTTGGAGGAAAAGATTGGGAGTCTGTGTGTGATAGAAACTGCTGAAGGACACTGAAAAGCAGTGAATTTGGTGAGATCATTTTTCAACTGATTAAGCATTTGTTTCTTAGGTATAAGGGTCAATGAAATATGCTCATGTCATATATTCATTTATTCAGAAATGCATTAAACCTCTTCTATGATGACCATGCTTTTAATTTTTGAGAAACTGACGTTTTTGGTGGGCACAATTGCCAAGTAATTAAAGTCACAATATTATGAAGAAGAAAAAAAACTTAAAATAATTACAAACGCTTTTAAAAGTTGGCATTATGCATAAAAAACACTGTACACTCATATATATTTTAAAATATAAAATTACTTTTTACTAAAACTTTTCAAAAATGGTCTTTCAAAGGCGGTCTCAAAATTTTAAACATTTGTGATCTTACAATTCACAGTTCTCACTTCACAGTTCTTCAGGCATATAGCCTAAAGACGTAAAGAACGAACAGCCACAATTAGGCATTCTAAAGGCTTAACTGGCCTTGAGATTAATTTTTTTTTGCACACAACATTGTATGTGAGACAACTTGATCCATCCACAAAGCATTACAGAACACTGGCGCACAGATGTGCCAGTTGATGTCCTCGAAGTGCAGATCATTGCCAAATTAGCAGCTGAGAGCAAGTTTTGTGAGCTCTGCACATCTCAGATGGCTCATCCTTGAGTCAACAGCAATTACCATCACTCATCCGCACTGAGCAGACTTTACTGCTAGATTACACATGTCAAACAAGACAACGGGAACCATCCAACCCCAAACAAAGGCAGAGGCATTATCCTCAGAATAATTACAACAGGGACCCATTAGCGGATTATAATTGGGGCCTTGAAAATATTAAATGACCTTTCACATTTACCTGAGGCCGCCCGAGTGGAGGAAATGGCAGCAGTTACCGACAGCATATCAATAATCAGGCTTAATCTTTATTACGGCTGGGGACAGAATCGCAATGATGAGCAGAGCCAGGTCTTTAATGGACACCTGGTAAAAAGTAATGACGGTCCGGGGTGGGGTGGTGGGGGGTTGGCTTGTTTCTCATTAGGTATTAAATAGATTAAGATTTCAAATGAACCATTATCAAAAGTATTATCTAATTACCGAGTTCAGTGAGCGAGGCAAAGCGGAGCGCGATATTAGGGGTCCGCCGCATGGGGAGACGGGTGGCCTGATCTATGCACAAATATATTCCACTTCTATTGCGATGCGGTAATTAGGGATTTGTCAGGAAATTTGACCCTCTTAGGTAGAAATTACTTTGTATAATGCATACGGTGGAGCACGGAGGCTCTTCAACGCACATAATTTCACTTGATTATTTATACATCAAAGGGAATGGATGCAGAATAATATTCAAGGAGGCGGAGGAAGAAAGACGGGGAGCCGCGAGAGGAAGCTGGAGAGACGAAAAGAGAAGATGGGAAATGCGAGAGATAGAGAAAAGGAGGGAAGAAATTATCCGTATACAAACATTCTCTCATCTAGACAAATGGATAGAAGAGAGGGAGCCAGAATTTTCATAACGCATTTTCCTCTACTACTACTACTTTCAAACTTTGCATATAGATTGCCATGGCATTTCCAGCTGTCAAATTTAATTTTGTTCTAATTCTTCACGGCCTGGCTGGGGTGGGGCCAGAGAGCGCTGACAGCCTCTTTCCCCTTCGGTCCTGGTGGGAGGCGGGTGGATCAATAATGTGTCCTTATGAGAAATTACACCTAATGCTATTGAGTATGCATTTGAGGCCTCTGTGGGATAACAGGCTAATGAAATGCCATTTCTAGCCATTAGATAATATGTTGCCTCAGCCGCGGCCCAAGCGGAGGAGAGGAGAGGAGTGTGGAGCGCCGACAGGCTTTCGGGAAGATGCTTTTTCACAGTTCTTTAGAGCTGATGGCCTTTTTAGGTCTATTCCACATGCCAAAAAAGCATACCTGCAACATGATAGTGTGGTAGTTCTGGGACCTTAAATGTCATGAAATATTGTAAAACATCAAAGGGCCAAATTGCCATTCAATCTTTGAGCATTAAACACATTTCTCAGATTCATGGTATTTTATAACCAAAATAAGAGAATACATTTCTGTATACTGATCAGACTAGGCACTTCCAAAACCCAAATTGCATCACATAAACGCCTTTGTGGCTGAATGTTTTATGAGAGTGCAGAGATAATTTAGACAATTTGTCACACAGCAGCAGCAGCACAGAGACCTGGAAAGAGATCAAGCCATGTGGAGACATTAAAACTTGAAGCCTTATGAGGACCTCGAGTAATTAGTGCAAGAATGAGAATGATAGCTTGATCATTTTTGCTAACTTGAAGATCAAGGCATTATGAGAACACCAAGTGTGGGGAGGGACATACTGTACGGTTCTTATATATTTGATGGATTTCAACAGTGCCTATGAGGAATTTTAATGGATAAACGTGTTATACTACACAGAATTGGGCTTGAGAGAATACACTGATCCACCAATAAAAATGGAATGCATTGATTAGATAAATCTAAAAATCAATTATAATTATTCCAATAATATCTAATGTATTGTGCATTCAATCATTTTCAGTTCACCCAAATCCCCATCTGGCGGGGATGCATGTAATGAAGCAGGAGATGCATTTTTTAAACCTCCTGCTTCATTAGGAGAACCTTCCGTTATTAGGATAAATTTTCCAAAATGCAGAGATAATCATAAGTATGCCAGTAGTAAGTTGATTTCCAAGAAAAGTGTGAACACTGTCATAAGTTTACCTTCACATAGATTACTTTTAGTACAGTTAGTGGTTCAGGAGTACCACACTTCATACCAAAATATCTGAACTGAATTATTAACCAGATTCAGATTTTAATAAAATAAATCCATCTGACTTATAAACATGGCAAACTGCATCCGATTGTTTAAACTTACACTAATAAGGCCTCCCTGGCTTTTGGTGTGGCCGAAGACTTTGTCCACTGTGCACTCTTTTAATGGGTAGATTCGCTGGCAGGCAAACTTATCCCCATTGGTAGGATGTATGGGACTGCAGGGTTTGGCCTGGAGCAGGATGTCAGAGAACAGGTAAAACATCTTAGGTTTTGCCTCCGTGCCTTTAGGGGGCACTGTCTTCAGCCAGCCTTCCCGAATGTACCACCTCCCTACGACAAGAAGAGATAACAGGGAAATAGTTGAAGGACTTACCTATTGTCTACCTTAAAAGTCAATTTCAAGCAGAGAATAAAAAGCAGAAGGTTTACATGACACGGAAAAGAGACAACCAATCTCCCTTCTCAGTGATTGGCAGTTGCATGATGGAAACTAAATTAGATGCTGACATTTGGATAGATAAGATGAAATTTCATTCCTGCAACTGATTCCTTAATTGCCCCAGTGAACCTTGTGATTGCAGCTCTGGCGATAGCAAGAGTGCGGAGCTCAAGTTGGGGTCAAACGGCTTTTTAAAAATGCCACAGGTTTAATATGAGGCAACAATGAAGACATTCTGTGATACTGCCAGGTGACATGTGCAGATTGGATTTAATGGTTTCTTTGGCTTCTTTTAAATTGGTAACATGGATTTACATGGTCAAGTTCCATCTGGATCATGCAGGAAAGTCATTCCTGATGATTTCAGTTGCACATCCACAATACTAATAAGTGTACAAACTCAATAACAAGTACCCAGTGCCAAAAAAAACATCAGGTAAAATGGGAAAGAAACCCAGCTTCTGTTTAATGTGAAACTGTATGCCTCTTCCTTAGATATCCATCCCTGGTTTGGACTGACATATCCAAGGAAGGCGTCATCAGCTCAGTTCAAAGAGCAGGAACTTGAGATCTCCCTCTGCATGTTGAATGCTTTCAACTTTCCCTATCAAAGAACACCTCCGCCCAGCTACAAAGGACCTAGTGGTTTGCAGGGTGCTAAACGTTGCACTACAAACTGGCCGGGGTCCTCCTGATGTGACATGCCAAAGACCCAGAGACACATTAAAGCACTTCTTGATTTGAAAGTAATGGACGGCAAGTCAGATCATTGTTAATTTTGAGAAGGCTTTGTTGGACAGGTTACCCTTTCATGCCAGTTAAAAGGGGATTCAGGTGTTCATCTACAGTATTCAAAGCCCAGGAGCCCTCTTTAAAGTTGTGGTCTGATTCAGGTTACTCAACTGTACGAACAATTGTGACTTTAAGGCCGAAACACTATGTGGGTACATGAATGGAGGCAATCGTACCAATGTGAGCTCGACAATCACACAATGCTGGATTCATTGAACCAAAGTAGGAGTAAATGATGGTCTTCTATGGTCATGGTGCATTCATGACATGTTGGAATTACTGTAATTACGGGATGTAAAGTCTGCACATTCTCAGTCTACAAGTTGTAATTTCAAGCTCTATGTGGATGTGTGAGTCCTTTATCCAAGTCAGAATCCTGTAATTATGGTAATTGGTCACTCTTCTATTTTGGACCAACAACTTATGGCAGATAAGACAATACAAGATACCTGAACAAGAACACTTCTGGATTAATGGCAGTGAAAATTGTCATAAGATTTGCACTTAACTGACTAAGGGTGGGTGTTGGGGGGGGGGGGGGGGGGGGGGGGTTGTAGTGCCAACCAAAGGACATGGAATGGTCTCATCTTTCGCTCTTTGCCTTTCTATTACGCTCTGCAGGTCGAAGAGTTCCAGCTTGGCCCTTGGAAAGCTGTGGTGGCGGCAATGTACTGCCGTGGACTCCAAGGAAACAGACAGTCTGTCTGCCGTATCAATGTCCCATTGATTCAAGCTTTGCGTCTGAGAATTACACTGCCCTTATCTCCAAGCCGGCCACTTAATATTGTTCGGGGGCTCAGAAGCCTCTCATCTGTCAAGCATCATTTTCGTTAGGGCACATTTGAGGAAACGGAGGGGTTGGGTGAGATAAGCTGGGATGGCCTGGTTTGGTTCGGCCTTCTGAAGTCAGAAAAAGTGCAAGTGGAAGAAAAGAATCCTTATTGGACAAGAGAAAGGACCTCTGTAGAATTCTAGAGTCCTGGAAAAACTGGATGAGAGGGTTTTTTTTTTTTACACTCTTCCTACATCCGGCAATGTGTGAAATGACCCCAGTGCTCGTTGAGTATTCACCGCCAGCCTTCCAACCACCTTTGTGCAAATACACACTCTCTCTCTCGCTCCCTTTTTTCCCAGCTTCCTTTTTATCTCCCGGCCCACAAGATGAGGAGAGGCACTAATTGGTCCTGAGGGAGATTGGCAGGCCAAGTCATTCAAGACAAGGCCCTCTCTGTCTTTTTCTGGGCATTGTCCCTTGGGATAAATAAGAAGGAAGAAAGGACCTCCACTCCACAAGTACCAAAAGAGAACAAAGATGGAAAGAACTGACTTAAGACACACTTTCCTTCCATTACCAATTAGCGGTGAGAACTTGTCAATAAATTCAGTTGATTCTCTCAATGGAGACTACGATTGTGCCTGGCAAAAACAAACCCACCTCTATTGATTATGGGCAAACAGCTGGGTCTATTTTAAACAAGACTACTTTTCAAGAGTCTTCCACCTAACCTCCTTTATCCGCTTAACTCTCAGGCTCTCCACGGAGCTCTGGGAGATAAAAAGAATGGAAGATCACAGTCTCTAACCTGGAGTCAGGATTCTGGTCTTTCGGCCCTTCAGCTGTTTCTGTACTCTGCGCAGCTGAAGGTGGTTCTCATGGCTGCGAGCGTTGTCCTGGATCCGCTGGACCACCTCTGAGATGGCTTTCACTGCCTCTGCACCGAGAGGACACATGGCATAAACAGCAGGAGGGACTGAATGGACACATAACTAAACTGTGCAGGCACAACAAACTAAAATTTCACCATATGCCAAGCACACAATGAAAGACTGAATCATGTCACACTGTGTACATTTAAAGACAGTTTTTTAAGTTTTTATGTCATGTAGGTAAACACTTCACATGACTAAATCGCAGATAAGGCGCATCAATGAATCCAGATTTCAAAACCTTTTTTGACACCAAAAAGTGACAAGCTTCAGTCTTGTGTGTTTGTTCACAGATACATTACTGACTCTACATTCAGTAATGAACATCTTCAAATGCATAATTGTTTGTGTTTACTAATGGCATTGATGTAATGCAAATCTATGATCTATTGTAAATAACAACAATATATGCACTTCTTTGTAGTGTTAAATTATTACCATAACTGTATAATTTGATGGTTTCACAAAAAAGAACACATAGTTCATTATGAACACGAGTGTCCCCTATTCATGCAATTTTGAATTTATTACAAGTCTCAAACGAGTAATACAACAACATGACACACTAATAAGTGCACACCCATAGGCAGTCATGCATTATGCAGACTGCATTATTGCATATGATAATAACGGTTTGTTTTTGGCCTCCACACAATGTTTGATTTCACCATCAACCCCCTGGAGAGAGATGAGGGTGCATTAACCACTGATTAGGTGAAGACCTTGCCATAGGATGTTGTGCTAGCCATCAAACGCACAAGGCCTACACATCTGAAACTTTTGTGTTTGCATCTGTCTGATAAACATGGTTTCTGTACAAAACTGATTTCTGCGGTTCATTGGTTTATTGGAAGCAAGCTGTTGCAATAAAAAGCATCAAAAAGCATAAAAGCGTCAAAACGTTATCTAAAAGTAAATTGAACTTGTTTTCAAAGTTTCAGATCGTATTTGTTTAGTTTTCAACCAAAATTTTTGGAGAAAACATTTCCCAATTACCGTGCCGGGAATTCATTAACTAATGTAGACATCAACTCATTAAGAAAAGAAAAACAAACAAGAAGATGGATCCTAAGTTTAAACCCAGCTTTGGTCTCATTGACTAACAATTCAGACAATGAACGCAGCGCTCGGGGCGTTTGCTTCATAGTAAAATAATCTTTAGAACAATTACATGCAAAAGCAAACAAAGTGACTATTTAGAGATGACTGGGCCTCTCTCTGTACGTCTCTCACTCCTTCCCTTTTAAGAAAACCCTCTCTATAATTGTGTTTCAACAGAGCTATGGCTGATGCATTATTAATCCCATCTCATTCCACATTCTACGAACACTTTCTCTCGGTCTTCTTATTTTAGACATTCAGTATGTTTAAACAGAACTCGGTCCGAGGAGTTCTCGAGTGTTAACTTTTTTAAATTAACCTTTGACAGTCTTTTGCGGACGAGTTCAGAAGATACTTGGCTGTAGGCAAATACAGAAGTTGGAAATTCCAAAACGCATGCAATTGACGAATGCAGCAACTCTGATAATAAAAACAGTGGCGCTTCGCTACATACGAAGAATTAAAAAAATAATAATAAATCAACACATAAAAAGAAAACTGGAAAACAACAACAAAGGCTGTTCAATAAGATCAATATAATTTGTATGGGGTTGTTTTTAAATAATTCCCTTTACAATATGCCCAGGCTAGTTGAGGAGACCTTTTCTATTTCTCTCTCTTCAAAAAAAAAAAAAAAAAAAAAGCTAGTGAACTTAAAAAGCAGCTCTAATGAGAAGAGGAAGAGGCAACGGAGGGCCAAATCTGGATATGTACCTTCATCTTAGAATCAGGGGCTGTTTTAATTTGTAAGCAAAAGCAGCAAGCAACCAATGAGATTTTAATTGATACACATAAATAATTCCTTGTGTACACTGGCTCTTAAGTGGGATTTGCTGTTTATTTGACGATAGAAATGAGTCATTATCGGGGCTTCTGTTGATGCCGGAGATTTTATTTATTTATATTTCACATGGTTGATATCCTCAGATCTGGTCCCTATTAATTATGTCAAAATCCACATTGGGAATTTAGACTCACGTTAAGCTATGCCATACTTTCATCCTCGGCAAGCAAAGTCACCCGATAACCCAATAACAATGCGTGAGGGCTACAACAGGGGCCCAGAGTTGTTCTTTGTTACCCTAACAAAGACAAGGGAGGCTGTCTTTTTTAGGCTGCCAGCTTTAAAACTTTTTTCCTTTTAAGACACAGGTTTGTTTTGGCACCGTATGAAACAATTTCAGCTTTTGCACCTTCTTTAACAGGCCATGGTATCCTCCGCAATGCTTATCTCTGCAAAGCACCTCATCATCACAAACACGTTGAGTGATCTCTTTTTAGATTGCTCTGTAAGTGACAAACTAGAGTGGAAAGCAAATTTGACAAGCATAACAAGTGTGACTGGGTGAATGTGATTCTGCAGCTTGATATAGATCCTGACAATAAAGATAAAATAAAATAAAAATCTAGACAGGCTAAACCCATCAACATTTTTGTCACAGAGCGCAAAAAGGATAAGAGAGTGTTTGTCGAACTGCGAGACGGCGGTGCCTCTTACTTGAAAGCTGCTGAAACTCTGGGTTGTCTGGACCGGTGTTCTCTGTCAAGTCCCTCAAGAAATGCTTGTACCTAAAAAAGCAACAAACAAACAAAACACGGCACAGGCTTAATGCAACGTTTCTATAAATACACCCTTAAAGCGCAAGAGAAGGTAAGGTACGGAGGTCGGACAAGTGCTGTCATCGTAAGACGACGTTACTCGCGTTAAGACACGTTTAAGAAAAAAAGCTTTTCTTTTTGAAAAGGAATAAAGAGCCATTCAGCCTACAAAATTACACTAATGTGCCGGATTTCTGCTTCCTCCAACAATGCAGCGGAACTGATTTTGTGCTATTTTATAAGGATGAGGAAAGGATTTGAAGAAGGAAAAATGAGAATGTATTTCTTTCTGTCAAAGTCGCACAAACAAGTGCACGGGGTCAAACTTTACATTCTCCTCTGTTCAGAATTTTTTTTTATATTGATTATTGTGCTATTCTTCTGATGACACAAAAAAAAAGTTATAAATGGCTGGGCAAATCAAGGGCCCAATTAAAGAAATGACCCCTATTGCAAGGTGAGGGCCAAATTGAGAGAGGAGAAAATTTGGTGGTAATTCATTTCATGTTTCAGGGGTGGAGATAAAGACTGGAGATTACGGTTCACTTAAGCAGAACTCCAGCGACTAGAGACATCAAAGGCCTCTTTCAAATGAGAAGGCTCTCAGAAAAAAGTTTGACTCTGTGGTATCGTCACAATTGGGAATATGATTCTCTACACTTTTCTCTACTTCGATTGCAGTGGAACTTGAAAAGTTTTGGAGGGAGTGCATTAGCATTACACAGGTGTATGCAGGCAATTGCTGTAGCAATCGAAGACACATTCCAGCAAAAACCAAGAAACTAAATATCATACGCATTCATTAAGCATAATAAGAGCGATTTATTTAATGCTAGTAGCTTGATCAGTTGTATTCAAAATAAAAATACAGCCAAAAAAAGGAAATAGATATTAAAATATTTGGATCCAGTATTACTTCAACCAAAAACTATTCACAATAAGATGGATTTTGACTTCAAAAATACATTTCAGTGCTCGCAAAATATTCTCGGCATTTCTGGCACCAAATTTCACGTCACGTCCACCATTTTAGATGTTGTCAGAAAAACTGGGGCATCTTTAGTCTGTCTTAAACGTCCTCTCAACTCCACCGTGGCATCTTTCTTTGGTGCCGATCCCCGCAGGCTGAAAAGTTAAGCTCGAATATTCCCGTTCCCTGAGAACTGTGCTAAGTGGCAGAGCTGGGGCCTTTTTAATTGGAGGAGTGTGAAGTGAAGATCGTTACAGCCGTAGTCTCTTTTTCCCTGCGGCCATGTCGAAATTATGTAAACAGTGGTGGCAGCCGTCAAGACGCCAATGTCACCCATCACCCATGACAACCATAGAGGGGGGTAGAGGAGGACAACTTCTGACACGAGATTTTAAGAGGGTTGCGACTACAAGGCCAAAGAGAGAGAGAGGAGAAATGTCTGATACAGGGCTTTCTGACTTCCCCTTTTCGGCCCTCCCTCCCTCCCTCTCAGGACTTCAGAGGTGATTTGATAAACATTTTCAGGCAAAACAGTCAGTTTGAGTACAGGATGTGTATTTATTCACAGCAGGGATTGTGGGATATCCTGCAAAGCTTCTCATGTTAAAAGCTGAAGTCGAAAAATGTATTCAATTAAAATTCATGATAATTTTGCCACATGCAAGTGTTAAATGGCCTCATCTGATTACATTTTAGATCCCTGTTTTTATGAAATATATGTAAGATTTAAAGATCTAGTATTTAACAAAACCCAATGCAAGGAACTTGTTAGATGCAAAGAAATTTTATGTCGAGTTTGTATGTAGCTTGTTAAAATCGAAATAAAATAATAATAAAAAAAAATCATTATTATCATATATTTATATTTATATATATATATATATATATATATATATATATATATATATATATATATATATATATATCTCTGATTAACTGAAAGACTGGAGTTTTGAAAAATCTAGGCATCATCTAGAAAATAAACAAATAAAAGAAAAACTAAATCTATTAAATTAAATTACAAAATTAAACGATTACCTGCAAAATCTTCAGTAAAACAAACAAACAACAAACTTTTCTGCTTGTTCTGTTTTTAGATATATTAAATAAAAAAACTGCCTAAATGTAAACTAAGTAAACAGGCTTACTGAACACGAGAAAAACTAGAGCAGTAGTGTATTCCTCGTTAGAAATGAAAGAAAAGAGGAAACCAAACAAGCCCCAATTAAGCCTCCTTCTATTAAAAGGCACTTAAAAAGAGAAATAATCTTACTTCTTTTTCTTCTTGTCTCATCTTGTAGTAACAAATACATTACCGGCATTATCAACCACGGATGCCCTTATTAGTGACAGGGAAAGAAATCTAATTAAAGCTGCAGAGTAACAAAAAGGGGAATGGCCTAATGAGCATTATTAAAGCACATTCCAAATAATGTAAACGGAACTTGCTCATTTAGCTGCCCTGTCCCACTCATTAGCGAGCAAAGCAAAGAAAAGATAACAAGACAATCACGTAATCTGAAGCGTATTTATGACAGTTCAGATATTCTAATGAAGAGGAACACTAGCCTAGTTACCGGCACTTGCCGTGCTAATTCCTTTATAATATGCAGATGAAACAAGCTTCACGTTTTCCTTCTCTTCCTCCAGAACGCCACTCCCCACACCACCGCAGCAGATACGACGGGTCACCTGGTATTTACACACGTCAGCGCACGAGAGGATGAGGAGGAAATATTTGTCTAATTATTTGTCTTTAACCATGTGCATTAAAGATTCAAATTCCTAATTAAGAGACAACGGTCACTGTCAGGCTCCTGCATGGGTTATTGAACACTGCATTGGCTGGTGCACAATTACTGCTCTTTAATAGCTGCAGATGTATGAGCATTGAGCACATCGACTTTGAAGGCTCCAAGACGTCAACTTCTGCAATTAAATTATAACAAAACGCATATTGTGTTCAGAGTACATTGGGATTGTATGAAGAATGTGGCTTTTTTTGAGTTGGGATGGGAGTCACAATATGTTGGATTTGATTGCATGAAGTTCATGCATAAATGAATGTCTTTTTTTTTTTTTATTTATTTTTTTTTTTATAAAATCAATCCAATCTTGAACATCACATGCTGTAAAATTATTTTTGTTGTAAATAAAACAAAGATGATTGGTTTGTTTACCAAGAAAATATGATTTAAGTTTTTCTACTTCGAATTTGTGTATTTAATTCAATTTGTTAACTGCCATTTATATACAAATATATAAATAATCTGATGTTATTACATATATAAAAAGATTCTGATGTTATTATCTGAAAAACATCAGGAAAAATAAAACAAATTAAAAAAAATCTGCAGCCTACAGAAAGAATTTACCATTTCAGTTTTTCTACTACAATTTTTTTTTTCCAGTGTACATGAAATAACAGAAAATATCTTCTTACAGGTTGGGAACAACATGAGGATTAATTTTCATTTCTGCAAGAACTCTCTCTTTTAAAGAACCTATCAATTATAAAACTGAGTTACAGTATCCCACAAACAAGTCATCTTGATTGGATAGTAAGAATTTTCAGTGTATTAAACCTGCTAATTGGGGCGGGGGAGTAAAAAGTTCCCTCTGAAATGATATGTGCTGAGAAAACTTGCTATGCACACAAACAATGATCTTAATAAACAAAATAACAAGCTTATATGAATATAATGCCACAGCAGCAGTTTTACAAGTTTTTCACCGCACTTTGACTGTTCCCGAGTGCCTGAACCTAATTAACAAAAGCCAAGACATAAAGTAGATTGTCTGATAGCTTCCAAGAATTTCAATAAGTCTTCTCTGCTTGAGAGCCAAGCATTGTAGTAGGCTGAGGTCAACATATCAAGGATGACAGGATGAGGGTAATGTTATATTTAAGGGATCAATACTTGTTCTGAGAGTAAATATATTAAATAAAAAGTGCTTTTACAAGACTGAAGAAACCTGTAGTGCTCATTCGAGTGATCTTTGGCATTACCCATTTGAACAGATCAAAAGAAGAGAGGAGGTGAGTTCACCCGAGGTCTTGTTTTAAGACTAAACCATAGATATATGAAGGATGCGACCTCTCAACTTCCATGTAAAAGCGAGCGACGTCTCAATAGCACAGGAGGACAGTGCTACAAAGCTGCTTTTAAATGAGTTCAATCAACACCTTCGCAAACAAACACAAATGGTGTGAAAACCTCCTGAACTCCTCATTATGTTGTGTTTGAAGCACTGATTGAATTGAACCCATCTGCTGTGTAAGCACAGGCCCATATAACAGCCCTGACACTATCGGATACATAATGGCTCAGCTCCATTAACACGAGTCCTCCTCCGCTTTTTGAGGCTCTCTGCATGTAAAAGAGACACGTCCATGACCTTCTGACCCGCTCCGAGAGACGAGTTCCACCACAAAGTGAAAGATTAACCTCTTATATGGCACTTCTCTACGTCGATTTTGAGGACGTTCAAATCCATTATAGAAATGTAGAAGTGTGTTAAACAAAACATGCCGTTTTATTACTATAAGGTTTAAACTGCCTAGAACTGATGCTAGACACAATCTATGCCATGGTCAGAGACAGGGACATTTCACAGAAACATATAAAAAAATGCAAACGGCTTTTAGTTTTGGAATGTAATCAGTTAAAGTGTAATTTACAATACTACTTCACAGTGCGATGCATACACTAATATATTACGTGCAAAATTAGTCTCTGCATTTATAATAATTCTGGATTAAGGAAGCAATTTTAGAATTAAAAGGAACTTAAATTCAAAGAACTTTGAAGAGAGTCTTTTTTACTAGAAAATGAAAGTTTGTCAAATTAAGTTTTGATAGACGGAACGATGGACAGACAGACAGAATAAGAGAAGCAGATCAAATGAAAGATAGAACTATAGACTGAAAGAATGATAGATGGACAGACAGAATGATGGAAAGAATGTTGGAAGACTAATACAATGACATAAATAGACAGGCAGAATAATTTAAAGAACGACAGACAGAACAAAAGGCAGACACAATGAAAGACAGAATGATGGAATGCTAGAAAGAACGATGGATAAAACTATAGATAGAATAATAAAATGATGGATAGACCGATAGAATGATGGTTAGACTGATAGAATTATCAAAAGATAGACAGAAAAAAGAATAGAGTGTTGGATAGACAGAATGATAGACAGAAAATAATGGATAGACCGAATGAAAGACAAAGATGGATAGACAGACAGAACAGCACATAGAAAGAAAGACACACAGAGAATGAGAGACAGAATGACAGAACACTAGACAGAATGATGGATAGAACTAACTATAAATAGAAAGAATGAGATCATAGAATGTTGGATAGAACAAGACAGAAAGACAGACAAAACGATGGACAAATAGAACGATACAGAGAATAAAAGACAGAAATGAGATTTAGGCCCGTTTACATAACTGTGTTTTCATTTAAAAAACGCATAACTTTTGCTACGGTTACGCCTATCATTTACACTACTCCGGTGTTCTCGATCCTCAAAAACTGAGACTTTTGAAAACGCAGCAGACCCCGTTTTAGTCTGAAAACTCCAGGGTTGCGTTTCAGTGTAAACCGACCAAAACGGAGACTTTTGAAAATGATGCCGTGGCTACCCAAATTTGCTCTGCGTATCCTTGACGACCGTTTAAACAATAAAATAATGCGCATTGTTGTACTGATAGATGTATAGGTACAGTAGGTACCCCATTTAATCGCTCCAGCACGTAAAAGCGTCCGCAATCTAAATAATAGGGAATCTAGCTATTTATATCTATGGCTGTACTTGCATGCATAGTCACGTGACATACGTTTTAGGTTGTGTAGTGTAAGCACAGATCGTTTCTGAAAAGCAGTGAAAACACCAGTGTAGACGAGGATCGTTTTCATTCTAAAACGCCGTTTTATAACGAACACACACTAGTGTTAATTGGGCCTACAAATAAAATGACAGAATGCTAGATAGAACTGAAAGAACTTCTGTAGATATAGTGACAGAATGATGAACAGACAGATAAAATGATGGCTAGACAGATATAATACTGGACAGACTGATAAAATGATCATGAGACCGAAAGACCAATCAACATCTCTTTTCATACTGTAACTTCCAATTTACTTTTACCACTTAAAATAACTGGTTTTAGTTTTTGATGTTTTATTTTACATTTAATGTGACAATTTTACAGAATTTTAATAATGCCCATAACAGAAATAAATATTTGCTTGTTGACTTAATTTCTCTGTCTGACACTTGACAAATTGTCCAACTGTAGTCAGGCAAACCTCAGGGAGGAGAAGAAGGGTTGAGAGGAGAGCGACTCAACATGAATCTCTTCTCTGCAGCTGCAGTAAATGGCATTTAATAATAGGAATGATTTTATCCTCCCTTCCGACAGTCCCATGTCTTAAGTAGCCACCATGATCCACACACAGCCAGCCTCGCCATCCATCATCCTTCATCCCAATAAGTGACAACAATTTCCTCCCGAGTCCCTGTTAGAGGCGGTACTCCTGATTATCTGCACTCTCCGAGAATGGAGCTCTTCTGCCGTGCCACTTAAGATCATCATATAATTATGCACCCCCCCCATGTGTCCTCGCTTTCCGAGAACAGTAAAGGCAGAATCGATGAGGGGACAATAGGAAACACGGTGATCAGGGCCTGAGAGGATGAGATCAGATCAAGGGCATCTTTGAACATGCTGATTGAGATGTCAGCGCTCAGCAGTTCCGAGGGAAATTAGAGAATATCTCTGTGATAACTGGGTGGAGAACATTCAGGGTGCGACACAAAGATCAGAGATGGTGTTTAGCACAAGTCCTGCGGTTTGCTGGATGACAAAAACAGAGAGAAAATACCTTGCATCCATTTGAAAGGCAGGCATGTTGTGAATCTGGTGTTAGGTGATCTTATAACAAGTGGTCAGTGTTGAAAACAGGTGTAAATGGAATACAAAAGTGTAAAAAAATACTGAACACTACTATAATATAAAATAACGGTTTCCTATTTGAATTTATTTATTTATTCCTTTGAGGACAGAGCTAAATTTTCAGTAGGGGTGCACAAAAAATAATATCGGCTGATAATTAATTAATGTGCATCTCATCAGTAAAGCCAGTTATCTAATCAGTCTAATCAAAACACGTTCGTGGATTTTTTCAGTTTGTCAGTTAACAAAGCCTCTGTGTAGTAACAGCTGCTCTATTTGCATATCATGCACCTGATAGAATTTACCACTGAGATCCGCATTAATTATCGGCCGATATTTATCATGCACCCCTAATTTTCAGCAGCCATTATTCCAAAAAACATTCTAATATGGTAACTTGGTGCACAAAAAGCCATTTCTTATTTTTATTGATGTAAAAAAAAACAGTCGTGCTGCTTCATATTGTTTGGAAACAGTGATATTTTTCAGCATTCTCTGATAAATAGAAAGTAAAAAAAAAAAAAAAAAAAAAAAAATACTATATCTGAAATAAAAAAAAGTATATATATTTTCCATTATTATAGGTCTTTACTTTCAATTTTGATCAATTTATTGCATCCTTGTGATAGCTAGATAGAAGGATGGATTCAAGATTCAACCAGGAGTAAAATCATGTAAAATCATGATCAAATCACCTATATTGGATGCACAAAGACACATAAACAGGGCCTGTAAACAAACAGGTCTGTCATTTTGCATATGATGAAGCTTAGCCACTGAATGAACAGGTGGGCGCTATCTGAGGAATGTTTTTATAAAGAATAAATATAAAGCCACAATTATCGTCATAGCTAGAATGACATTGCGTTTGTTTTTTTTCATGTTGGAAACTACATTTAATAACTAGGAGTGACACAAAAGCCTAATTAAGATGGACTCTAGCTGCTTGATAAAGGAATGCTATGTAATTTTCACTGGTTCTTAAGCATGTTCTAGTTCATTTCGCACCCTGTTACACTAATTAACAGCTGAGACCACGACCGCATGAAATTACAGCCAAGAAAAACGGCGGCTTAACAAAAGGGATTTTGACAGTTCTTGGACAGTCTAAAGGCAGGTGTGAGCATGACATCAAACAATAATTACGTCTGTCATTGAGAGGCTTGGTACGCGGCGTGCACTTACTCCTCCAAAGCGCAGAAATACAGATGAAGAATTCAAGCATGAAAACCATAACCCGGTGGCGACAGTTTTCTGTTATCATACCATCAAATTATTCCCAAAATCCGTCTTTAAAGTAAATCCACACATCAGTGCGATCAACAAAATGTGACGTTGTAGAGTGATTTGACAGCTGAGCAGAAGACTGTGAAGTAGACTGGCCTGTGTCAGAAAATACTGATGCATAACCAAAACGCTTTACATTCCCATCAAGAACTGACTGCATTTCAATGCTGCCATCGTGTTGATGCTGTCGATCCCGTAATCTCTTCACCAAAGAAGATGGTTTAAACTTTAAATACACAAAAACATCCACTGACCAATCCATCTCATTTACTTGAAAATTCAATGGCTGAGGTACTCTGACATTTAATGAGATTTGAAGAAAACTTTGCACGTCAATTGCAATAAGTGGTTGAGGAGTCCATTAAACAGCACAAAATCAAAATATCTTTAGGTGAAGTGTGTCATTTATGCACCACTACCATCATCAAATGGATAGAGTATAAATATATAATAAAAATAAGTAATTAAGTTTTCACAAACACTCATGTCTACATCTACAAAACAAAAACCTGCTATGAAATTATTTTCCTTTTCAGCTTGGGATGCACCAATATAATAATTATTTCCCATTACAACAAGCTGATTAAAATTTTTTAATGTAATAGCTGATAACTGATTTAAATGATAATATTATAGAAATTATTTAAATAATTATATAAATAAATAATAAAACACTTAAAACTAAGAATCATAACTTTAAATGCAACAAGCTAATTTAGGCATCACAACATTATAAAGCATTAAAAAAAACATTTATATTTTTATATTTGCTAAAGAGTACATTTAACTGTTAAATTATTAGCACATTTTACACAAATATTAACTTGAAATGAGCATCAAGTGACCATCTAAATATGAAAATAAAAGAAATGAGCATGCACAATTAAATATTCTAATTCAGCTGATAACCAAAAAAAAAAAACATGAATAACCAAAAAACAAAAAAAAAACAACTATAAAAACTCTTAATATCGGTAAAATACCAAAAAACGATAAATGGTCAATTTTAAAATTTTATGTGTGTGTGTTCATGTATATATTTTTTTTCTTCGAAAATTGATATTTTTTACACAATATTATTAAATAAGCACTAGATGATAACAAAAGTCATGCAAATATAAATGTAGTGTAAATAAGCATGGACATTGCATAATATCCAATATTGGCCAAAACCAAAAACAAAAAGAGAGAAAAACTATTATAATAATATCTGCTGATAACCAATATCCGTTGACTTAAAAGTTCAAATACTGTTACACATGTACTTGAGGACTTACTGCTGGATACGCTGAAGTGGAAGCGTTAGCAAGTCCTCAAGTTTCTGCTGACTGAACTCAGGCCTCGACTCCTGGAGCTTTTTAAACCGTCGGAAGGCTTTGCTTTTCTTCACCTGAACCTGAGAAGGAAATGAACCATGAATCAAAAATCTGCTTCTGTGAAAAAAAACTTGATACAATAAGAGCACATTTGATAGAGCTAGCAATAATACTGTTTACCTCTAACCAACAGTATCACCTCCGTAGATGATGCATGTGTGGACGCACAATGAGACGAGACATCTCTGTTGTCTCTTATCACAACTTCTGAATAGAGCAACCCTGGTTTCATTATTAAATATACATTCACACAAACCAAGTCAGGCTAATTTTTTTTATTTTATGTCAAATTTGTTTTGAATTGTGCATCCATCTGAGAAAAGCATAGGTCGGTGCTACTTTTCTGTACTAAGTAAATAATAAATAAACCATAAATAAAAATAAATTAATCATATAAGCACAAGAAACAATCCATCATCTTCAAACGGCACACACCCTGTACAACACCTGCTCAGCAAACATTTATGGCTGTAGCAGCTGGGGTCTCCATCTGAGAAACACACCAACATTAAATCACAGCATCTCAGACGGACTGTGAGAGGAATCCATCATTCAGGACAGCCAAACAAAATAAAAAATAAAAACTCTGAATGAATCCTGTCAAATCCAAAGCTTTCCTAAAAATAATAGGCAAGTCATCAAAACTATATTACGGTAAACATATTAAAATTATATTATTAAAAACAACATCATTTTTAAACAAATTTATACATTTTGCCTGGAAAAAAAAACATTAAACATTTTAAATATTTAACAAAATATATTAATTTCCAGAGTAAATTAATTTTGAGAGTTTCATTATTAGTATTTTTAAAGATTACAACTGTTGTTTTCATTTGACCTTTCTATTTATCAAAGAATTATATTAAATATAGGAAACTGTAATATTTAATCTTAAAATAGAATTACTTTAAATTAATTTATAAATATAAATTAATTTATATTTGATCAGATAGATGTAGCCTTGTTAAACATTTACACCAGTAAAAAAAATTATTAATAAATAATATAAAAATAGCATAAAAAATTGGGTGGGGAATGGGAGGGCCTCATTGGCACAGAGATTAACCAGAAAAATTGAAATTGGCATTTTATGCCCAAAAGGTTGCAGACTCCTTGTATAGATATATTGTGCATTCCTAAAATAATTCAAAACCATCTAGATATCTTTTAAAAGCGTATTACTATATATTTATTAAAGTTATTATTGCACCAAACTTTCTAATACTGTATGTTCGGTCAAGGTTGAAGATTGTACTAAAATGGAAATTTTAAATATAAATATACATGTATAAATAATATGTAAAGAGAGTCTCATGTTGGGAAAACGTTGAGATCTTGGTCTAGATTGCTATTCTCTTAATAAGCTTCATGGGATGCTGGATTTTGAAGGACAAACGAGCCATGTTTTGAATCATGTGACATAGCAAACACACACCAGCCCATGTTCCAGCAATTACATCTATGTCTCGGCCAAGCGGAGGAATCAATGCTAACTTAAACAGCTCAGTCTGCAATCAATGAGAATCAGTCAATTGGCCGCACACACATTCCTCCTCTTAATTAAGACATTAATATCTGTGAGGCTCCAGGCTTCCCCTCAGATAAATAAAACCAGCATTAGCATGCAACTTGGAAGAGCTTTGCTGTGAGGCTAACTCTCAAACATATATTCAGTATTAGACACAATTACTGGCATAGGATGAAACACGTTACAATGCCCCCTCAGTTCACCATAAGCACATGGAAAACAGAAGTTAGCATTAGCCAGGCATGCCGATGATTCTTTCATGATGAATCAGTCATCCGTACACTTGGGTACAGGTGCCTTGCCGAGGGAGGAGCTAATTAGCAAAAAGAGAGACTGCCTATCTCACTTTTTTCTGGCTGACTGATGGAGGCTGCCCACTTAAGTCAGGCGTAATGAGATGGTAGTGTTGGACCTAATGGTACCGCTGGGCTTTGCCTGGAGAGATCTGTTTGCACAGAGTGTCATCCATAAGCCTTAATCAGGTAGGTGACTCCATGTTTTTTCACCGTTCCAAACGTCAATCATTCTGAATGGCGATCTTTGAGTTACTGACCTGACATTGTGTCTTCTTTTCTTTTTTCCCCCCACAAGGCAAAAAAAGGTGTCATAGAGGAGGAGTTGTACAACGATTTAATAGGTTTGGATTAAACATTCACTTATTAGAAGTAGAGCATGACATTCTGTCAATACTGCACATTACCATAGAATCTGTATTAAATACATATTCATGATTTCATTTCGATAGCTGTAGCCATCGGCTTTTGTGTAAGCAGGTGACCTCTATCCAGGTAAAAGAAGGCATTTACTCACAATAAAACCAATATCAGCAATGATTTTTATAAATCATAATCAAAGGAAATGGAAAGTGACACAATCAGTGAAATGTAATAATATTCACTTTAATTTATACAACCATATTCACGCACACATTACTCAAGACCATACAAATATGTCACATACTAATAGTCACAATTGTAAGCACGTTTGTCAATGCCAAACGCATAGCATGTGAACAGAAGTGAAAAGGGGTCAAATTTAACTAGTGAAACATTTAACTTCAACTTACCAAGAGGACTTTTTTAGCCGTCTGAATGTTGTCAACGTAAGTGTTATACAGCTGCAGATGAGCGCAGAACTCCTCAAACCCGACACCAAACCTCCCCAGCTCTAGATGAGTGAGTAGGGTCCTGTTAAAAACAAGTAATAAGTCAAACTATTATTTGCCTTATGCAATGTAATATAATCAGACTTCAATAAATTTTTCATACCTCAAATGTACAGTAAATTAAATAAATATTTAAATATTTATATACAATATAAATTATATAGAAAATTTATATATTTTTAAATTCAAATATTGTACATTAATTATTAATAAAACCATTAATTATACTTAATTCAAATAAACTCATACAAACTCAACAATAAAAATAGATAAATATAAAATTAAATACACAATAACATTTTTTTAAAATTAAAAATACTTTCAATTTTATATAAATACATACAAACACACACATTTATAAATAAATTAAATAATGCATTTGTTAGCCACTACTAGTAATACATAATATTTTATTGAAAAGGGTGTGTGTGTTTATAATTATATAATTATATATATATATATATATATATATTAGGGATGTCAACGATTAATCGATGATCGATTAATTGTCGATAAGAGATGCAATCGATTAAGGCTATCGATGGTCGGTTAACCGATTCAATGTTGGGCTGCGTGCGGCTCATGCGCACTCAACACGTGCGAGCGGCTGTGAGTGACGGTGACGATATATAAAAGCATCATCATTCATTCACAATGTACAAATTAAGCTTTTAATGTGATTTAAACTTTAAAGTACATTAAAATAGAAACAACATAAAAGTTCTTCAACATTAAATGCAATAGAAATGTAGTTACTAATCATTTCATCAGATAACTGTTTTATATCGTGCGCTTTGCAGGGCTGCGGGACACAGTGACAGGACAGGTAGTCTATTCATTCCTACAACTTGTTAATTCATTCCTACGAATTATTAATGTGGCAATTGTCCATGTTTGATTAATTTTGTTCCCCAAATAACCCATGATTTAAGTGAAATAAGGGAACAAATTAATAAATCGAACGAATTCTTAATTCATGAAATCTTTAATTTCCCTTCCCATGTTTACCACAGTAAGAGATGCGAAAACAGTTATTAAAAGCGAAAGATAATAAAATAAACCTGGGAAATTAGAGGGTTAGACTATGAAGATTTAGGAAAAGAAACAATGCCTAAATATACTGAATTTGTGGAAATTCGTGACCAACCGGCAAACCAGAACAAAGCCGCGTAAATGAAGACTATGGGGTCCAAAAGCATGGTCGCGATCTAACATTTTCCAGTTAACCTATTATTCCTCTAATAAACAAAGCTTTTATACCACACTTGTCATAATCAGATCTTATCATTTCTAAATAAATAATTGCTGGATTCAAAACAGCGATTAATAGGCGCTGTGACCGACACATTCCTGGAGCATTCAGTTTAAATAGACCGAGTATACCGGTCCACTCTGCTGTTATGCCAAGGACGTTTTTGCTCATATGAAGAGGATCATCTTTTCCGTCTATATGCGAATGCGTGTTAAGTACAAGCCTAGTTTACATTATAAATAATAGTTTAACATTCAAATACATTGCGAATATGGAAACATTTCGATTTGTGCCGAATGAGACATGAGCAATAACCTCCAAATAAATCTAGCCAAAGCCGCGCTCGCTCATCCTCGTCTGCACGCATGCACTGTCACGATCTAATGATTTTAATGATTACGGATTTTTAAAAATCTGACATTTTCTAGGACAGAATCCAGCAGGATCAAATTAATGTGAGCAACTGTGTTTTGGTGCAGCAGCGCCGATGTAGTTCACTTAATGTGCAGCGCAGTCACACGCGCTCCACATTTCGGATAATTTTATACAATAATGTCAGTTGAAAACATTGCAATTGTGCTTTAAAATACAACAACGAGCACCACAAAACCATTTAAAGATGCGCGTTCAGCGTTCTCCGTGCGGGATTGGAAACTGTCAACAAAGTAAAATGACCTCAAAAGTATGGCGCGCTCTCTTCATTTTATCAAATGATCATAATCGCATCTATTCATTTTATAATCCTGCTACTAGCATTTTATTCAGACTAAAACCTCTTTAATTCAAGTGAGAAAGCGTTTTGTGTGTGTGTGTGTGGCTTTTGCACATCCTGTCATACCGCTGACTGCGTGCCTGCAATAGACGCATTTTGCAGTATTATGGTTAACGATTAATCGATTAATTGATCGTTAATTTAAACGACGATCGATCATGGAAATAATCGAAATTTGACATCCCTAATATATATATATATATATATATATATATATATATATATATATATATATATATATATATATATATATATATATATATATAATAAAAACTGGAAAAACTTTTAAACTAAAATATTGTATTTTACGAAAAATGAATTCATTCAATAAACATATTGATGAATGTTAATAAAATATATATTTTTCACATTAATTAGTCTAAATTAATTTTTCCTGTCATGCAAATCCACAATTAAATATTAGGTCATACTTCCAAAGACCATCATCATACTGTGTCAAATCATCAACAATTAAGTGCGGTTAACTTAAAAAAATAAATATCAGGGCACACTTTAATGTTACCCTACCCTGCAGTCTTGCCACCGCACTCCAAACACAATGATAACTCTGATACAGTTTTGGAAATCAAGGCACTTCTTGTCAAAAATAATGAGGAGGATTAGTTCAGAGGCAGACGTATTTGCAAAAGGAAGCGTTTTTAGTCAGATTTGTGTGGTGTCATACGAGGGCTTCTCCCTGTGGGTGACACACTTATTTGAGACAAGGGTGCTGAGGCTAGCGCCCAAGGGCAAGCGTGCGGTGCTTTGTAGCGGGAACGCACTCATTGCAAAACCAGGAACAAAACAAGGTGTTCAAGAGGAATGGGAGAGCTGGTGCTCTGGCTGTCAGAAACATTAGGGTGACATGGGTATAATTCAAGGGTGAGGGTGCTGACACTTGTGAAGGAGCTTATTATCCAAACTAGGCAAGGTAGCTATTGCGCATACATACCACTTAGACCGAACAGAAATACAGATACGGATACACACACACACACACACACACACCCTAATAATGTTCCCTGAGACTTCATGGTTTTTAGAAGGAGCTTTTTGTGATTGAAGTTGATTTAAATAGATTTTAATGAAGTTGCAAGCCAAGGTAGCCTCTGTTCGTAATCAGGAGATGCTAGATCAGCCGAGAGAGTTCTTCTAACGAGGGCAAAGGGCGGGAAAAATAGTGTTTCCTTTTTCCTCCTCACAGCCAGAGGCTATTATGATAAATATGAAATTATGACTTACATTTTTTATGCTCTTTTTTTTAGGGCAATTAAATTCTCTGGCTATCAGAAAGATGACAAAGACAACATTAGCATTCCTCCTGCGTCACGTTAATCTACATTAATTCTTAGTGGTTGTGACATCTGGGCTCGGCACAGACTCAACCAAACAATGAAGGGACTATGTGGCTTCATTTGCTGGAAGTGAGAATTAAGGAATACTAATTATCGTCAATGAATAGTTAGCAGCAACACAGACACTCGGAAAAACACAAATATGTACAGGACCCAAAAGCATGGTTTGGGTTGTAAGGAGACTCCCTCCTCCCTTCAATAGCGACGAGGACCCTCTTGCTTCATATCGGATACCATTTGATCTATTTCCACACCACATTTACCCTCATTAAGAAAACCCCTAGGCGCACTCGTTTCGCTCTCAAATACGTTTTTGATTTTGTGCTACTTAAGTTTATGCCCTTTCAAGTTGGTGCTCACTGTTGCATTCTAGGAAAATTGGGTTCTTCCCACTGTTGCCTTACTCCACTCATCAGATAAACAGCCATAATTCTGATGAATGGCAGTGGCATGACAGTATATTCACAATTAAATCTTATTGTATGGAAAAAAGCAGCTTAGACAGCTAACTAAATATCATCTTTTTCATTTCACAGAATAAAGAAAGTCAAATAGGTTTTGAAAAACATGAAGAGAAGTATTTTACATTTTATTATTTTTTTTGGCCTAATCATTAAAGGTTCAAATCAACAATGGTTTATAAATTAAAATGCATTAATACTTATTTTTCTTTTATATTTCCGACTATAAAGTGCATATTGTGTGTGATAAAAAACAATCTACAGCGCAGCTCCTGTCCTTGTTATCAGTTTTTCTGTGTTTCGACCAGTCCAAGATAAAAAGTGATGATTTCAGCTAAGGATTCAAATAACCTTCAGCAGCCAGCACAGATATCAACATGCATCTGAAGAAGCTTCTTGATAATGATGTGGTTTTGGAGTGCGCAAGCACTTTATTCCTTTTAATTAGTCAGCCACTGCTGACTGTTCACAGATCTAAATTGAGAGACTGCCATTATGCTTCACCCAGCACTTCAATAACCGATTCTAATGATGATATATGGTAACCGAGCACCGATTTATCCAATACATCGGGCTCTGAAATTCAGCCCTCCATCTTCATTCAGCCTCTGTTTGTAGAGAGGCCCGTCAGTCAGGCACTGATAGGAGCCTCGGGGACCCACGGTGATTCATTATTCAGACAATTTTATGATTCTCAATCAACAGGGCCTAGATAAAGCCCTCAAAGGCAGTCCCCCTTCCATTCATTTGGCAATTCGAAATATGTACACAATGAAGCCACACGGCAGTAACTTAAATGAGAACTTCGGCCAATTTAGCATTAATGAAATCTCCTCACTAGGTTTTTCCTGTTTGCAAATGTCTCTTCGAGCTTGTCAGGTAAATTCTGTAAGATTGATCAGGTTGTTACATATATCAAACACTGCTTACCTGCACTTAGGGGCAATCATCTCTCTATTGCAAACGTGAAGGACTTAATAAAATGCTGGAAACACTATCAGCCTTTTATTAAGACCTTCAAGCTTGCAACAGAGAGATGATTGATCCTCAGTTCAGGTGAGCGGTGTTTGATATATGTAACAACCTGATCAATCCTTGCAGGCTATTGGACATTAGAAGAGGGCTTCTGCTTTTGCTTTCAGATGTAGTACATCAAAACACAGCACGCTTCACCATAGATAGCCTCAGATAAAATTAACAAGCACAGCCTTTTTGACACCGGTGAGTTAATATGTTGTTAGTCTGACCAGCCTGCATGGGCAGATCAATGCCAACTGTTCTTCAGGCCAGTTTTTCTGATGAATTATTTTTTGTTTCCAGCGGCTCTGGATCTTCATTTGCTCAAGCTGCCATAAAAGCCCCTCAAGCAGAGTGTCTAATCATTTTTTATACAGAAGAGTCACAGCTGGGTTTCACCACTTACCATGACCACTCTACCATTGGTATTTAAAAAATAAATAAATAGACTATTTACTGTTTTTTTTTTTTACATTTGTTGACAGAAACCCCCTTAGCTGTTCTAAATTCACTGTAAACCACGGCTTCGCTTTTATAAAATGCTTATTCCAGACACATAGTTTTCACAGAATAAAACCGAGAGAATAAAGTTCAATGATATAAATTAAAAGTATTCTTCCAACAAACAATGTAGTTCCTCAGAAACAGTTGTGGTTCCAAGAAAGTGGTTGCCAAAGGTATATGTTTGTAGTGTAATTCACCACAGCTTCGAACGCGGCTCAGAATCAAGGACCGGAACTATAAATTTTATAAAGAGCTTTTATATATATGTGATAACCAGTCCTAAGTCGCTGGGGCATATTTGTAGCAATAGGCAAAAAAACATGGTATGAGTCAGAATTATTAATTTTTCTTTTATGCCAAAAATCATTAGGATATTAAGTAAAGATCATGTTCCATTAAGAAATTTTGTACATTTCCTACAGTAAAGATATCAAAACTTAATTTTTGATTAGTAATATGAATTGCTACAAATTCATTTGGACAACTTCAAAGGCGATTTTATCAGGGTTTTTTTTTTTTTTTTTCTCAAATAGTTGCATCTCAGCCTAATATTGTCCGATCCTAATAAACCATACATCAGAGGAAAGCTTATTTATTCAGCTTTCAGATTTCAAAAAATTTACACTTAAGACTGGTTTTGTGGTCCAGGGTAAGAAATAAAATGCATATGTGACCCTGATCCACAAAAGGCAACATTTCTAGTTTAATTATTTTCATTTAATATTTATATTTTATTTAAGCTTGATTTCAGTTACCAAAAACAATTTTACAAGTTTAACAAAAACAACACTGGTTCATGTTCAAATGCATTTCTTGGTGTATTAATATTATTTTTTGTCTTAAGAGAATGTAAACAAGTCGGACACAAAAAAAAAGCACATTACAGCTACCGAAATTTTGGTATTATATAATCATATTCCCCTCCAGCCCTCCTCATCTCAAAGTTCTTACTGGATAAAATCTGACTTGTATTAAATAGCCTGATGCCTATAACTGGAGAATCCACTACAGTAGTTCAGGAGCAGAGCCGGATTATCCATAAGGGCACTTGGGCCGGTGCCCAGGGGCCCCAACCATTCACAACAACTAGTGGGGGCACCACATGTCACAAGCTTTAAAAATATTGTTTGTAAATTGTTTTATTATTAACTTGAAAGTCTTAAAAGACCATACATAACTCGTTTATGAACACTAACTTAACAACAACAATAATAATAATAAATTATAAATAAATAAAGATTACATGACCAGTATCAGTCCCCCCCTTCCGTCCCCAACCTGTCAGAGTTGAGCTGGTCCACAACAAGTACGCGCAAATGTGTAATTTTTTTAACGGCTACAGAAAATGAATCAAAATGGACAGACGTCAATTGAGTGGTTTTGCAAAAATAAAGTTAAAGAAAGACAAGGACGCTAGACGTTTAGCTACAATTCAAAATGTTCCAGGGATCGAAAGTTTTTTTTTAACTAGTGAAGAATGAGCTCAGGACGACAATGACACAGAAACTATTGACTGCACTATCGCTTGCTCTCCCCGTTTACCATTGAAGTTAAAGTTAAAACATTACCGTCTCCAGCCGCGAGAGGGCGCTCTATGCTGCTCAGTGCTCCTGTAGTCTACACTGAAAACATAGCGCCCTCTCGCGGCTGTAGACGGTAATGTTTTCTCTTTGTTCTTGGTTCTAAATAAATGCGAATTATAATCCAGTGTAATTTATATATGTTTTTTTCCTTGTCAGGACGTGTTTTTGGACTAATGCGACTTAAACTTAGGTGTGACTTACAGTCCGAAAAATACGGTAGTTGGACAAGTTAATAAATTACATTTGATTTGAGAAATCACCTTAATTATGTCTTGGGGGGGCAGGGGGGGGGGGGGGGGGGCATTTGAGGTATAGTGCCCAGGGGCACCACACTTTTTTAATACGGCCCTGTTCAGGAGGAAAGACTGAGTATCAGTAATGAACGCATGATAATGAACCCTTTCATTAAAAATCCATGTTTAAAACATCAGCGATTGCAAAAAGCTTATTTTTATCAACACAAAAGGCTTGGAAGACACAAACAACAAGCCGCCATCACCCATGATGGTAAGTATAGAGGGATAACATAAAATACTCTGAAGAAAGTGCAGCTGCAAGCCTAAATCCAGCATCCGCATCGATTCGCAATCCAATTAAAGAGAATAACATAAGATAAGGCACACCAGGCAATCTCCAAGTTCTCAAACTTGATTCTCCTGTTAGACCCAAATTAATACTCCCCTACCCTCTCGTCCTTTTTAAACGGTATCAAAGCCAGCCACCCTCAGCCGTCTCTCTCCCCTGAGCGTGAATATACACTTAATTATTTAAAGAATACTTACTGGTTTATTAAATGAATGGATTTAATTGAACTGAAGATGCTTTCTCTAATGTCCTGCCTGAGGGTTCCTTTGGCCTTCAAGATCTCCACAAAGTACTGGAGAAAAGAAAGAGACATGAAAATTCAATTTTCAGACTACCATCGTACATGACTCTTCATCTTACCGAGAGTGTCACCTCTCGTCACACACCCTTGAGACAAAGCGAGAACATATCTGTGAAGGGCTAAGCATTTTGCAGCAATGACATCTCAATTACCTCCAGCGGGTTAAAATGAGCCGCATGTCTAACACAGCTCCACCAGAGGCGGGAGGTGACGTGGTTTCTCAAAATAAGTTTTAACGTTGTTTAATTAGCTGCGGCATTCAAAAGCAATGAGACTGACGTGCGAGTTCTCCATGTTAGCTTTTCAAGTTCAAATGCCAATTTTGATATTCAACACAATATGCACAGAAATGATATGAAATCTCAGCAATCTTAAAAGTAAAACTAATTAGCTGCGAAATAAATTCCTTGAATAGGTTATAAACCATCAGTTTCAAAAGAATAGCCCTGTGATGGTGTTAAGGGCCACTCAGTAAACAGAAAACCTTGTGAAACAGTTCAAAATATAAAGCGAAGATAATTCGAATTTCAGACTAGGATTTTCTGATGATTAACATGTTTTTCTGTTTCTATGACTGAATCCAGCCCTGACAAGTGTTTCTCTATCAGCATATTGTTCGATGCAAGATGGACCAGTGCAGCCCATGGGTGTTTGTGTTTTGGCCGGTTGAGAGACTAACCGTGACGATTAGATCCAGCTGGTGGCAGTAGCTTTTTTCACTCTGGACTAGCTCGCGGGCTGTGCGGCTCCTCTTCCTCTCCCAGCGGTCCCGCTGCTCTTGAATGCTGCGAATGCCCATGGGGGTGAACGGACTCGGAGCAAAACTCATGACCGACCAGTGTGCTGATTCCAGATCAGTATTACTACCTACAAACAGTAAATCACTGTTAAAAAAACATCAAAATCACTAGTTGACCAATACAAAAATTTGATGACAAATAAAATGCATAAAACATATCCAGTTTATAGTTTATTTTTCATCCATCAGCAATGAAATCTACACATTATATATATATATATATATATATATATATATATATACATACACACACACACACACACACACACACACATAATTGAAAATATTTAAAATATTAAATTACTTTCTAAAATTATTTCATCCTCATCTTTCACTGAGTTTGTTCATATTCAGATTTTTTTTATATAAAATAATTTTTAATGTACATTTTTTTTAATGTAAAATTCATTATATTCTTATGCATTATTTATAAGTAATTACAATATATTAAAAAGAATGATTTGTAAATAAATTATGATTTATTAAATTATTTCAGCCTTATTTATTTCACTGAGTTTGCTTAGTTACACTGGTATTTTTATAATTCATAATTTGATAAAATGTTATAATTTTTTATAATATTATTTTTTTACTTTTATTCATTGCATTTGATACAAATAATTATATGTAGTACTGATTAAAATAACAAAATGAAAATATTTAATATGTTAAATGATTTTACAGCAGCCTCACATCTTCTGACGACTTTATTTTTTTATTTTTTTTATTATTATTACAGAAGTACGTATTTAGCCAATTTCATCACTTCTATTATTAGGGTGTTGAAAATCCATATTTTGACATTTGTAAATTACAATCAATATGGTACAATTACTAAGCAAATGCCATTGGCTCCACAGACCAAGTATGAGGGACGACCAACAATCCAGTCCCCTATGAATTCGTAATGACAAACAAACAACGTATGCAGAGGATAAGCCACCAATTAAGAGGAGCCAAACCTACACACACATCCCAACAACACTGAACAGCACACACTCTTGATCTATGACTTAGTACATGCTTTCTCTCTCTTAGCTAAGTAAAGTCTCTCCATCAGCCGGTGGTGCTGTCCCTCGACTCTGGGGTGTCCTCTCTGCACTGCCTCATTAGTGTCAGCTCTAATGGAGCATCAGGGCCAGAAAAAGGAACGAGACCAACACTTTAACAGCAATTAACCCTTGTTCCCTCCCGAGGGAGACTGGCGTCAGCCCTTCTATAACACACTGTAAACAGGCAGCCCGATCAACCCGAAAAGACAGAGCTGCGCATACGGGTATCCACGAGGATCCCAATCCCATCCCATCTGTCTTTGTGGTGTGGCCCATCCCCTTGTTTGTACAAAACCTCCACAAAACCAGAGCGAATGTGAAATGAATCCCCTGAAGTTGCGCGCGCCCCATGCAGCCTCTGCTAAGTGCTGCGTGTGAAGCCACGGTCCACTTTTACCAGCAACTTACTGTAAATTGCATCACTCTCGACGCTCAAATAAGCAGTCAATTTTGAGAAATATTGCAGCATTTTAGGCCCAGTGAAGCCAATTAAAAGCCAGCTGAAGAGGATTGGGGTCAGGAGAACCTAGTTAAAAAGACTAAATATGGAGCAACTGGCAGGGTTTGTTTGCATAACTCAGCGCTTATATTAAACAAGACCACTTTCTTTTGTTCAGGATAAGATTTTATGCATACATATAGAAAATTACACATGCAAACCCTGGTTTTCTTTACAAATACTATTGTATCTAAATGTAAAGGTGCTGGGTAACACTTTAAAATAAAACAGTGGAACATGACCAGCATTGGCAAATCCACAGGTCTGTTTCCCAGAAGAGCCACATGGATCAGGGGTGGAGCTGGAGCACCAAATATTCCCACTCACTTTTATTGCAATGATGGTTTCTAGGATCTGCAGTGCCATTATAATTTATATATAATAGTTTTTGTTAATATTTTGAGTTAGAATTTACATTTTCTGTTTCTTTTCTGTTTCTGTCACTTTTTTTAAATTTCACTTTCATTTATTAGCTTTAGTTTATATGGTTTTGTTATTTTCGTTTATTCAACAACTAACTGATTAAATATTTCAGAGCTAAGCAAAAGCATAAACATTTAGGCTAGATTCCCTATAGAAATTTCCATGACTTTCGCATTACTTTTTAAGACTTTAATCATTTCCATGATTTTTGCAGGCCCAAGAAATCACAATTCACAGGGGGATTGTATAGCATATATACAGTAGCCTAAGTGATACTGAAATTATTCATATTGGGCTCTGTTTGAACCTAGCAACAAGGCATTGTTAAGAAGAAAAAACTAATTCTAATTTAATTATCATTATTTTGTTATATATATATATATATATATATATATATATAAAATTTAAAAAAGAAGAAGAAATGTGCCTAATAGTTTAGCTGCATTTGCTTTGTATTTTTGCCGCAGGGGTGTAACTTACTTCTAAAGTTTACATTTATTTCTTGCTTAATATATGGGATATCTGAGACTAGAAGTAGACTTACAAGTAATCTAGCCAATGATATATGATCTCATCGAGTAAGAAATGTTGTTTATAATAAGCTCTTACAATTCATAAAAGTATTAAGTATCAATCTTTAGTATACACATAACATTCTTCGCTTTAAGGGTCTCTTAGATCCTAAACAGAACCTTAGGGTTAAATAAATAAGTAGCTTTACTTGCTACTTGATTAACAATTCATTATTTTTTTACATTAAAAACTCTTAATGTCAACAGGCAGTGGGCTGCTTTTATGTTTGTTAAAACTTTCATATCACAGAAGATCAAAAACACAGAATTGTGGATCCTATTTTTGTATAACGTTAACGATTTCAAAACAGATTATACACAAACCTACGAGGTTACCCTTTTGAACGCAAAGACAGACATCATTAGCTCACGGTTAAACGCAGGGGACTGCATATTATGTATGACATATTTGAATAGAGTTAATAAAAATAAAAAAACTTTTTCTGATGACTGAACACAAGAACGTTGTAGAAGTAACGTTACACTTCCGTTGTCATGTGTTTTTCAGATTAAAACTAGACTGAAGTAGTCTACAGTTTATAAAACTTCGTGATACGGTAACCATTTTAAAAAAAAATCGTTTAAAAGACGATATAGAAGAAGGTATAAATATAGAAACATTTCATACCTGACGTCGTTCGTTCTTTTCAAATTGAATGCAGGCGCTCTTTCTTGCACTCTCAGAAGTTCCGGGTTTTTCTGCGCTCTGATTGGTGCTCACAGACATCGAAACTAGGCCGCCCCCGTGACGTCATCACGATGCAGAGTCAAGCGCTAGGGGTCATTTCACCGAAAGGCTGCTTTCTGTACCCTATGTGTCATTCAGAACAACCATATAAGTGTAAACAATTAAATGTATTTATACGTGGAAAGGCTGACATCAACAATTAAATTAATAATGATAGTCTATAGCTAAATAATTCATCTTATTTCTAAAAAGAAATCGATAATATTTTATATATAAATATAAATATATATATAATTTTTTTTTTATATAATACTCATAGTGAAATTTACTTACCCTACTTTAAATCATCCTTTCAAAATAAAAAAAAGATAGAAATAGAATGACCCCTTAGAAATGTATAGTAGGCTATTATTGACTGACCTGCCTGATCTTACTGACATGCATGTTTTATACTCAAGACTAAAACTGGACAGATTATTTATAACTTATGTTATTGTTTATGATCATCAAGAACAAGCTGGAGCACACATGAGATGAGAAAAATGCTTAAATTGTGAAGCAACACAGTTTTTGTCAAATCTCAAACTTATGGTATGCCCCTTCAGAAGAGTCTAAGGCATTTTAGGTGAATCCAACAGCTTCAAAGTGCAAACAGAAAATAAATATATCTTCTAAATAAGTTGAAACCATAATTTTACCTTTAACTTTTGCATCCTAGGAGTTAAGAAGGGGAGATTACTCCTGATGATTCAACTTAGGAAATGAAGAGAGGAGAAAACACACCTCAGCAAATTTATGCTAATTATACAAGTGTTGGCAAGATGAAAGTGATGCCCTGTGATCAGCCTTGGCACAGTGATAGCCCCTAACTCCTCATAGACAGTCCCTCTAATAGAAGGAAACCCATTAGGACCCCCAAGTTCTAAAGTGCAAGCAACAACTTCTCAAACTATGTGCTTCTCCTTCTCCTTCCCATAAAACAAAAAGCTTGCAGTCCGACATCAGCGAGAACACTGACATCTAGTGTTGTCTGTGTGGCAATCTGAAAGTGTCAATCCTCTGACCGACATGACAGATCCAGCATCTGCATGTAAAGCATTACCAACAGGCATGATTTTATAGTCCTCTTGCATTCTGTCCAGTTCTGCCTATATATATATTTACATAATCTATCTGTATATTATGTTCATAGTACACCTATCTGTACATCATGCTGATAGTATTTATAATCTGTAAATTATGCCCATAATACTTATCTGTATAGTTATTACACATATTGTACACCTTGTATATTCTGTACTTACTGCTTATAGCTCTTCTGGTTAGATGATAACTGCATTTTGTTGCTTTGTACCTTACATGTGCAGTTACAATAAAGTTGAATCTAATCTAATTATGAACTTTTTAATAATTAGACATGTTTAGAGTGCATGATCTTCTCTTAAAAGGATAGCTCTCCCAAAAATCATTTACTTAAGCCCATGTGGTTCCAAAACTATATGACTGACTTTCTTCTGTGTTTTTGTGTAATGAACGTCAATGGTATGAAAGCCTTTTGCTGCCATGAGATAAAAAAATATAATTATAATAGTAACAATAAAAAGGTAATTGCGACTTTTTATCTCACAATTCAGACTTTTCTTCCTCACAATTCTGAGCTTTTATTTACATTTATATTTACATTTAGTCATTTAGCAGATGCTGTTATCCAAAGCGACTTACAATTGAGGACAATAGAAGCAATCAAACCAACAAAACAGCAACAACATGTGAGTGCATGTGACAAGTCCAGGTAAGTTTCATTGTTTTGTTTTTTTAACCTCACAATTCTGACCCTTCTTCTCTCAATTCTGAAAAAACGTCTGAATTAGGTACTCTAAGAACTCTAGAAGTTTCAATTGTGAGATAAAAATTCTAAATTACATTTTAAATTCTATATTCTATAACAGAAACAAAACCACAGAATAGCAAGCTTTAAAATCAGAATTCAAAGAAAAAGATTTAATTCTATAAAAACAGCCAGAATTCTGATATATAAGTTTTTTTTTTCCAGAAAAGCCTTATTATTAAGAATTATTATTATTATTATTAATATTATTATTATTTTAAATTCCATGCTGGAAGCAGGCTTTATACAAGGAGGTCCAAAACAACAATGGATTATTTTCACATAGTTTTGGAAACGAAACACCTATAAATCATGTACTGTATACAAACCATTAAATACACTTTAATTGGATAGTTCAGCCAAAAGTTTTAATTCTGTCACCCTCATGTCATTCCAAACCCATAGGACTTACTTATTTACTGCCAATACAATGAAACTCAATGGGGTCCAAAACAACACGCAGCCTGGAAATATGGAAATGTCCTCTTTTGCATTCCACAGAATTCCAAAGTCATTTAAATTTGGAACAAAATAAGGCTGGCAGAATTTTCTTTTTTGGCTGAAGTATCCTATTAAAGCCATGCAGGACACCGTGCACATAGAATCCATTATCACTCAACATGTTCATAAATACGACAACACTTACACTGTGCGATGTTCCCGTTTACATAAGGACTTTTTCTCGAGCGCCAGATGAGAACTCGTCCTTGAGGTATATGTTTTCTTGGTGAGCTGAAAGCTTTTTGTGAACATACCTAAGACATCAATGTCAGAAGCAATAACATCTTCAGTTAGAACTAGAATAGATAAACTAAAACATTAGTTTTGGTGTTGGAAGAACAACAGGCTGTATATTATACATATATGCTATTAAATCTTACAATTACACTCAAAAGGTGAAAAATAGGAGCACTGCAAATCGCCAAACTGTTAAAATACATCTTTAATGAGAGATTCATTAAAATGTCTGACAATATTGGCGGCTCTGCTCTTTATTGTTTTCAATTGTATTGTGTTTCCAGAACATTTGGTATTATAATAATTGGCCCCCAAAACAGACCTGTGCAAATTAGGCCCCATTTTGCCTCCAGGCTACTGAGGCATGAACAGTCAGAGACACCGCAGACAAAGGGTCCTTTTTCACCTGAGGAGAGGGGAAGGGGGGAAAAAAGCGGTAGGAGCGTCAATAATCTACACAAGTAAAGCAAGTCTCCCAAGGTTTTTCAGCCCTGTGGTGCATTATACATACTCACTGTAGCCAGAGGACTCTTAATTGACCCTTGCTCCTCGCAAAACTTCATGAGATGAAAGAATGCAATGTTTTGTAATTCAGTCCCCCTCACTCCAACTCAATAGTATTGGATTGCTGTTCATGAATTTATTCAGAAGCACAAAAAAAAAGAGAGGTAACCCTAAGCTTAGAGATGTCATAAGAAACTATGCTGCAGCTGCAGAACATATCGAATCACTTTGACAAAAACAAACACGGGCCCCATCACAACAAATAGTGTTCGGGCCCTGTGATGCTGAAGCCTTCTGAGGAATTTACAGGTCAATATCCTTATTTAACAGCTGTGATAAGAGCAAGGAAATGGACTTTTCATTTGTAACAAATGAGGCCTGCTGTGAAACCGGACGTTAAGTGGCTTCATGAACAGACTGTTTGCTGCTGAAGTACATGATTGTTCTCGTTAGTCTTAATTAAAGGGATTTGTAATACACTGAGGGCATTAGATGCTAGAAATTGTTTCAAACGTCTCCCAGGCAGTTTCTCTAGTGATTATAAACCCCATGAAATCTTTTTTGGGGGGTTTTGATCCAAATCTGTTTACTTGGAGGACAGTTATATGCAATTCTAGTTATTGTTTTTGTCTTTTGATGAAAATTTCCTTTAAATGATTAATAAAATACAAGAATAAATAAAACAACAACAAGAATTAACAGCAAAATGTAAACAAATATTAAAAGAAGTTAAACATTAATTTAACCTAAATCAGACATTTTATAAAAGCAATACTTTTTCAGTGTTTCAGTTCAGCTTTTTAATTGAAATAAAGCTGAAATAAAATACATATTACATAATAATTACTTAAACTTAAAAAATGAAGTGAAAAGTGAAAATGTTGCCTTTGCAATGAAAACTACAATAAATATAGAAGACTGGAAATATATATATATATATATATAAAAAAATATCAAAACTATTTAAAAACATAATTAAAAAATACAAATGCACATTACATTTCTAAAATTTAAACAAAAATATGAAAATTGAAAATAATAACTTATTTTACATCATAATAGTATATAAATAAATTACAATATTTTTAATTGTTTAATACCTTGCATGTTATTTTTCTTGTCATATTTTATCAATATTTAAAATGTAATTACCACCTTGATGTGCACTTTTCATCTCGTCTTGTTGTTAATGATGAAATAAAAAAGTAATTTTTATGAAAATAACATTTCTAAAGGTAGTCAAAACTCACTTTCAGCATGTAGTTGAAAATTTGTCTCTCACAGCCAAAAAAAAAGAAAAAAAAGACTGAGATAGATATCTTAAAAATACTGTCTCATCTTGTGCAGCAAATTACTGTCCAATCAAATGCCCTCTAGTATGAGACTGCCCAACTCCCTAATATCTAACTGATTCTTTAACAAATCCCACCCAGAACAGAAAACACACAAACACGGGCCCTTGAGAAGCCTTTTTAATCTCTACACTTTAAAAGCCTTATCTGAACCAACTTTATAATTTCCCTGCTTTATTTGAGCTTAAATTCAAACCTTTAAAGTGTGCGTGCACTCATTAGCTTATAAGGTAAATGACAGATTAAGAGCTAAGTCATGGACAATGCCAAAATCACATCAGCAGAGAAACGAAGGGAGTGAACAAGGCAAACAAATTGAAAGAGTGCTGCTGAGGATTTTCAAAAGCAATTTATTGTAATTGCCTATTGGTTGCCTTGATTAAAGTTTTCAATCGGCCCCCGCAACCCGACTCTCAATACTTATCGCATGTTTGAAAACGGTGAGCTCATTAAAGTAAAATGACTGTTTGGCCCTGGGGGAAAAAATAATGACATGGAAACAAACAGACACAAAAAAGTGGATTGACTCTCCAGTTGAGAAGGGCCATTGAAAAAATGAGTGCAAAACCCAGCGGTTTTCATGGATAATGATAAACTGTCATGCCTGCAATTACCGCAAGCACATGATGGCAGGGTTTTATGTGTGTCAATGAGGTTTGCTCCTTATTGAAAATGGGGGACAGTAACTCTCTTGAAAGCTGTCATTCAACCATCAAACAATGTGACGAAAGGCTCACCTATTGAATTTTTGCGTGCGAAAATTCTCCAGGTTGCGCGAGGGTGTTGTGTTTGTCATTTGTGAGCATCTATCACCAATACATTTGTTCTCTGGTGTCCACTTTTGGGAATGGAAATTAGAGCGTAAAAGTTTGCTCTGTGCACGGAGGGCCGGCTGTCAAGTTTTCACTGGAGATGCATCTAAAGTTAAACTCTTATGACACTAAATGTCCACGCCGCGTTTTACCTGCGGGACAGAGTGAATGTTTAGAGTTATGCTTGGGTTGTCACTGCATGTGTTTAACCAGTACCCAGACCTCTGGGATCCCATTTAAGTCAAAGCTGTGCTAGCAGTGCAGCAGTGCAAGTCATAGTGAACAAACAAGAGGCAGCAAATTCTTTTTCATTGCAACCGTATTTTTAGCTGCCTTTTATCTCATTATAATTGGTTTATTCTCTTGAGATGTTTTGTCTTTTATTTCAAAGTGATTAACTGCAAAGAGGGTCTGGTGGGCTCATGTTGCCTGTTTCATTTGAACATATTATTAGCACTCTGCTGTTCCTAATATGTCTGTTTTCATTATTGGGATTCATCCACGTTCAAATGTGACTTGACAATGCAAACGCACTCTTGGAAATGTCAAAAAACGACATATTAGCTACTTCCCAAGATAAACTTTTGAAATGCAGTCACAAATGCAGCCTTTATTCATGGTGATTTTTGCCTGTAGCAGCTCAGCTGTTTACCAGAATCCAGCAACTCTTTTGTTGATGGCAGTATGGCTCAGCAGGCGAACCGTGATGAACTGATGTGTGAGGTCAGCTCAGTTACCATCATCACCCTTGTTTGCCATATTATCCACCTGCTTTACTTTCTAGCTGCACATCCAGAAACAAGGTGCCTCGTTCATCTAATGATTCACCTTCCAGAATCCCCCCACAGCTAATTCTCCCAACGGGTGCCATGCTTTTAAACTCAGCAGAAAGCCTATTTACCCACAAATTAAAGCACTGCATCAGTGTGGCACCAGATCCGGTGCATTCAGAAAAACAGGGCAATTACTTGGAAAGAGCGCACCTTGGGAATAGCGCTCATCGCAGGAGAGTGGGTGCGAGGCTCGGAGTGAGCAGTCTCAAACTCCAGGCTCGCACTGAATATGCAGGGAAAAACTTTCAGCATGAAGTAAAAACAGAGGCATATCCAAAAAAAGAGCGAAGTCGGAAAGCTGCAAAGAGTTTTGGGAAGGGGGCAAACCTTGCTCGTTCATTACATCATGGGCGTGGAGAGTTTCTTCTCGGCGCTACGCTTCTGAGGATGGTCTGGTTCCAGTGGGGATTCCTTTGTTGTCTTTGTTTTGGGTGTGGATTGACAGGCTCTTGGGAAAGGACGGAAAAGGGAATACTGCTGGAGAGGATAAGGAAATATCAGCTTCATGAGTTTCATGATTCTTCACACCCACCCTCATCTTCCCATCCGTGTTAAATGCAAATATACTTGCAAGAAATTCACAAAACTTGCTACCTTCTTGTGGTCCCTCTGGGACAGCCGGCCTTGGGGAGCTTCAAACTCCAAATGGAGGCACTGGATACCAGTCACTATGGGAATGGCAAGATGTGTGCGCTGGTTTATAGAAAGTTTATGATCACTCACAGTGGAAGTTGTCAGCAGGGTTCTCTGTATGCTACTTACCACAAATCAGAGTCATTCGTATATCATGGTTTGCGCTTTTTGTTCACTGGGGATATTTTACCTCTCGTTACTAACGCTGAAGTGTACGTGAAACTCGCTGGCAATAACTTTCAGTAACCATCTCGTGCTTTCACATCATTAAAAAGCTATACTGAGGTAATCCAACTAATTCAAAGGGTTTGAGAAAAAAGTTTATTTCTTACAGCAGACAAATATTTACCAGAAAGATCTCAAATAACTTCTTGAATGCTAGTGCGAGGGTTTAAAGTGTTGCTCACTTGGGAAATACATTTTCCAACCGCTTCATGCATAGAAATTATCATTTGCAACCAATTATTCTTCCGAAAAGTGCAGTATTTCACTCATCAATGAAATAAAATAACAATAAACCAACAGAACCAATATAATCACAATAAAACCAAGAAGAGGCTTGAGTACGAAGTTGAAGTACTAAAATAACTCAAACTAAATAGACTACTAAATAAACTAAAGACCAAAACTAAAATTAAATACTAAACATACATATTTAAATATCAAACTGTTGTGAAAAAAACACACAACAAAATAGCTAAAATGTAAACTACAATTAAAAAAATAAAATAAAAATACGATAATAGTAAATACTGAAATAAGGTCTATTTAGCCACGTTGACTTATAATGACAATACTTAAAAATATCAAATATACTAATATTTCATGTTTCCATTCTGTCCGAATTCAAAAGGTGCATTATTTGTTATGTCCTTCCTTTAATATGCCTTCAACAGCATAAACCATTTTGATTATAACGGCTTTTAGTTTCTTTTAAAGAAATGAAAAAAAAAATGCTGATCATTTGCAGTATTTTTTTCCATTAATCTTTCATTAACTAAACTTAATGAAAAGGTAAAAATGAAAAGCAGATGCCTTTGAGCTTGCATCAGTGGCCTTTCTGTCTTATTATTACAACATGTGCCATTGCCTCAAATTATATTTAACCTGCTGCCCTCTGTTCAGATAGCTTTTGACTGTAATAAATTGCCTTCTGAGTTTTCACCTCATAAATGGCTCCTAAATCGAGATGTGGAGTGGTCTGATGATGTTTTAATTGTAACTTGCAAAATGTTTTTGCCGTGACCTACAGACTTTTCGTGGCAGCTTCTATTCAATATGTATGTGTGCTCTGACACCTTGGGGTTTAAAAAGGTTAATTAACCTCTGGTGGTAGACCTTTCCTTTGCACTTAACTTGGTCTATGTCCTGATAGTACCATTAACCCATGCCCTAGCCTCTTAACCCCCTCTATCATTACCCACATAAAATCCATTAAAACTTCCTTATTGATCTTTCGTGTTCTAACAAGACGTGTTTTTAGCAGCTGGTTTGCAATTGCAACTAGCTCACATATAGGCCGTAAGTGAAGACACAAACAAAGCTTTTAGAGTTTCTATGTGTGAAACTTTACCACACTTAATTTGAGACCATAATTGGCTGTGATTAACCTGATATATGCACTGTGTGCTATCCTACTGCATGCACTTTAAATCACCAATTCTCAAAATGTAACATCCAAACCGGGAGAAGCACTTGTACGTGATGATTTGTGGTGAGAGTTTAAAGAGGAAGGCATAAATGCGTTTGTCTCTCTATAAGCTGTGAGTGAGTCAGACGATAATTGATTAAAACATTCTCTGGTGGTGAGGTGTTACTAGTTAATGGAAACAACGTCCAGACTAAGTTTGATGGAGAGACATCAGGCTAAAATGACAACATTGTCTCTATGAGCAGACATCAAACTGAAGCCCCCTTTGCTCTGCCTGCTCTGTCTGAAATTATAAAGCACAATTAGCGGGGGATTCAGGACTCGCTGTTTGTTCTGTTACTGTGGCAGCAGCATTGATTAAAACTTCAGCAGTCTCCAAATTAATGATGGAAAAGCTCCTATAAAGGGGACAGTATGCTTTCTTTAATGCTTCAATGTCCGTGTCAAATTATTGCATCAGCTAACATAACAATAAAGCTACGTGTGCAAACAATTTAACATTAAAAGCAGCTTTGTAAATTGCTACTTGTTGAAAACATTAGCCTGTTACTGGTAAAGCTATACTATAGGAAAACATCAAAACTGCTATCATGCTACTTTAAAATGTAGTTAAGTCAATAGAGCATCTGCACAGCACCATAAACAGCACAGGAGATTTTGTGCAATTCAAAGCAGTTCAAAATCTGAGCGAAGAAAAAGACAGGTAGGTATGGCCAGTTCAATGCAAAGAGCACTACAGCCCACCTCCACAAACGCACTTGTAATCACCATTGATGTGGGCTTAACGCAGCACTCCGTGGGTAGCACAACCGAGAGAAACATCAACTCCCATTAGCCACAGCCTCATGCCAGGAGTAAGGCAGCTGATCAAAGGTGGAACGCTTGGGAATCAGAAAATGTGGGCTTTGTTCAGATATCTTAAAAGTAGCAGGGATTTAATTATGCCATGGATTAGCAATAGGGCAGGAAAGAATAGGCTTGCTGCTAGCCAAAGGTCTGAAAAGCTCTTGAAGACACAGATATAGACTATAAACTCATGATATTACAGGTAAGGATTTATACAAAACACATATTTGTCTATAATGACGCAATTGGAAAGGTGTATTAAAAGGCTATTGGTGCATTCACATAGCTAAGTTTATTTGCCTGATTTAGCAATTAGCGCTTCTTTAACATTTTGGCCTTCACTTACTGCTACCATAGTCAACAGAAAACAAAAGTACACACCCCACACAAAATGCATATTTTTCTATAATGGTGGAACTGGACAGGTGTTTTAAAAAGCTATGGGAAGAAATAACTACGGCAAGGATAGGCAACGTCGGTCTCGGAGTGCCGCTGTTCTGCAAAGTTTAGCTGTAACTCTAATTAAACACACCTGAACAAGCTAATCAAGGTCTTCAGGATTACGAAGGCTACAGACAAGTGACGTTTCTTTACTGTGTTGGAACTTAACTCTGCAGGACATCAGCACTCCATGACCTATGTTGCCTATACCCTATACCAGGTTCAGCTGCTGGAGTTGGGGTTGGAGGAGGGAGTTAATTGCAAGCAGCGATGCGAGGGAAGAGACACTGAAGAATGGGAATTTAAAAAGGCCGCATGTGATCGGTGTCAAGACTGGATTGGTACACGTCAGGAACAGCTGACTGTCGGCTGATGCAAGCGTGACTAACGTGGCCTGACTGAACTAACGCGATGCTCAATTTATGTTTATTTGCATGTTGTCTGCTTTGTTTTAGCAACTGATTTAGCAATACTTCTTTATCATTTCATCTGTTTCGACCTTAACAGCCTACTTTCTGTGGGTGCTAATTGATAAAAGTTTTTCTTATGAGGCGCAAAAAAGTGACAATAACTTGATAATTTCAGTTACTGGTTAGGTGCCATTTCCACTTAATGCATTAATATTTCATCTTAGGATCAGCCTCGGGCATCCCATCTTCAGATTTAAACCTCAGTGTGTGGCAATGACAATATCCTTTTCCTGCTCATTTAGCCCGCTAAATTCAAGGCACTCGTCGGCTTTAACAAAGTGACAGGTGGGACGCACGGCAAGACAGCAAGTTCACAAAGGTTGACTCTCATTAGGTTTCCAAAGCCCCACCGACAGGCCCTCGCAGCTGCCTCCTGATGCATGTTCATCTGCACCTGCATCTGTTAACTGCAACGAGACAGCGAGCCAGAGCAGACGAGGAGGACTCAGGAGGTGGGGGGCTTAAAGGAAGTGGGGAAAACCATTTTTGAATCCTGCAGTCAACAGCGGGTGAACTTCCTGCCCTCAGACATCTTCCCGGCCTAACTCCTGTCATGCATACCCTGACACGCTGCACACTCCAGACTACTCGCTTTATGATCCCTAATCCCAATTAATGTCCAAGAGATGTAATGGAGAGAGAATCAAAAGAAAATCTGTCCCAGAGATGGGGCATGATGGGAAAGGGGGAGTGTGGTAGAGGAGGGGTGGAGGGTGGTTGGCTGAACCAATTATTTTGAAGCGTATTAAGTCATCAGATTTACTTTTATCTTGATTGCATTGTGGAAATCGTGCATAATTAATGGAGGGAGCTTATTAGGAAAAGATGATTAGGCAAATTACACAGGTGTCGGATGCATTTTTCATGATGAATTTTGCTGGGACAATCCTGTATTTCCATCTGTTCTGCTCCTATCAGAATGTCACTGCAGGGGAAATTAATGCAACGGCATCAATACCAAATAAATGAGGAGCTGAAGGAACACAACAGAAGTAAATAAGTCTTTAGAGGTTGACGTCCTTTTTCACTAAGTAACTCAATTGTTAGCAATAGAAAGACTTCATCAATAAAATGACTTTCTAATGGCTATTTCAGCCTCCTGTTTTATGACTGCATGGTGCATGACCCATCATGTGATACAAGTTCTTCTATCGATAGGCTGAGGTCATTTATGCTTTAAGGTTAACATATTTTGACACTTATAATGAAGACTTTCTTCCACTTAGCTCACTAAAAGGAAAGAACATATGGGAAGAGCTCAATATTATGACCCTTTTACTTCCTCTGGACATTAATTTGGGTTTATGGGTCATTCAGCAATCCTTCCTTTATAATAGTACTAACGTAATTCAACACAGAAGCCGTGGACATGCATGACGGTAAAAGTGAAATGGTGTTAAACCTATTTCACTTTAACTAAACTGGATTTTCAAAAAGGGAACAAAAAAATGTAGGGCGGAATTAGATTTTATCCACCAAAAACAATGAAGCCAACTGAAAAGAAAGTATTTTCTAAGGCATCAAGTTAATATATTTTGATAAAGTACCATAGCCGTTTTAATGTGTAGTGACTTAATTTTTACTTGCTTTTTCACTTCTGTTGTTACAGTCATGTATATTTATATATACCATTTGATGCATATTGTATGTATTTGAACAACAAAAATAACATTTATTTGATCAAAATTACAGAATTATCAAGACGTGGTGAATGTAAATATATATATATATATAGTGCAGGTAATGTTTACATGGTTTCTAACCAATGCGACGCTACATTTTATTCGAAATTCATTGGATATTGACTAAATCTTTTTATAAGATTTCCCCAAGAAAGAGGCAAGCATGAACCTGCCATCCTTCATGGAATTTGACCCAGAAATGCTCTTATAGGAATTAAAAAAACCAAATTTTGCTTGTATATCAACATGCTTCCATTCTGTAATCAACTGAAAGTGTAAAATTACATTTAAACAAACTCTGGCCATTTTTCCATTTCCATTCCATTTACATTTTTTCGACCATAAGGTTCATTATTTCAAAGGTAAACTAGCTTGAAATATATTTACATGCCAACTATTTATTGGTGCATTTTAAAACCTTGTTTTTCAGGCAACCCCTCACAAAGATCTAACCATAGTGCCGTAACTATATCTCTACCACAATCTTACCCCCGATTCTTACATTATACACAAATCTTCTTCTATGTGTTGTGGGGTTCCCCAAGGAGTACTTCAAGGACCCCTCTTGATCATTAGATGCAGTGCGGTACCTATTCTCACCTCATGCACCTGTGCCACTAGTGAGTCCTCATCAGAAATTCTTCCTCCTCCTGTTCACCTTCTTCTGCAGGCTAGTCATTAAAGCCCTGTGTTCTCTTTCCTCTCACACTTCTCTGTTAGTCTGCTATTCCTTTGTTTTGTCTGGGTGGCATGCGACTGCTGTAAATCAGCCAAATCGCAAACATTCTTGTTTGGTCTGCTTAGGCATTAATTTGAGCTTCACAAACAAACATTCTCACCCAATGTGACTAATATGTAGGTGTGAGGCTTCAACCATCTGCCTCAGTGTGTTTTTAAAAGAAGGTGATAGAGTTTGTCTATACTATTTAGAGCAGAAGGTGCCTCTTTGTGGCTTCTTAAGCATTATATGGGTAGGATTAGTTTTCGAAATTACATTTGAGTTACAGTTATTAATATAGGACTTCCAATTCGGATTGTATTGGGTGACCTAACCATTGTTGGGGCCAACATATTACAAGTAACGTGAGTTATGTAAGCAGATTGCTAAGTAAAGTAGGCATTATGATTTACAATAAAACATCCAAGAAACTTTTTCAAATAAGTAACCCAAGTTATTCTGTTTTCCCATTTATCCACTGAAACTCTCCTGTCCCTTTGTTGAAGGAAATAGGGAGTCAGGTGTAGAGGCAATTCCCTTAGGCAAAGGCTTGTTCAGTGGAAAAAGGCCCTTAAAGTTGCCAAAAATTTAACTTTTTTGTTTTTTTGGTATTTAAGATAAATAAACAACCCACCTCAGTTGACAAAAGTAACTCAAATGTAACAATGCATTCATTACTTACAATAAAAAACAACTAAGTCACAGTTATTTTTTTAATGCAGAACCACAAAATGCATTAGTTTTAAAAGTAAATTTCCCAACACTGGAACTATCAGTAGGGGCACATTCTAAGGGTAATAATTTAATATGTAATATGTAATACTATAAATCATCTATAAAATGTAATCTATCTGATATCAAAGAATATATTAAATATTGTACCTGAAAGAGATGGGACTTTCCTTGCAAATATAATTCACTTTATCCATTGGATTTACCAGCATTACTTGAACCACCAACTGTAACTTTACACTAAAAAGGTCCAAATAAATAACAAACCAGTGCAGAATATAGCTTTAATTATTCAAACGAAATTTCTAATAGATTAGGAGAAGGGTTGTGAAAATATACTGCAATCACATACATTTCTTCTCAAATAGGATTAGATTTCTCAGAGGACCGCTGAATTAGCCAAAAACAGGCCATTTTCTCAATAATTTTGTTGTGTAAGAAACCATGTTCAATTTGGATGGGATTAAAACCACAAATGAAATCACAAAAACACAAATGTACTCCCTCTGGGAAACCCAGTCTAGTCCGGAAAGGCCTTAAACACCCTAGAGGTGCTGTCCGTTGGAAAAGGGCATGAGAAAATGAGTGCTAAGGGTTTGATGGATGAATGGACAGACATGAGACTGTAGAGGAGAAATTGGATCTGGCTCTTGTCTCTTGGCACTGAAGGTGGCGCAGAGCTTTGCAAACAAGTGGATGCCGTTTCAACTGCTTTTTTTTTTTTTTTGCGAAGCATGAAATTAAAGCTATTTATAACCTGAGTGATAATTACATTGTATGTATTCCATCATGATTAGATTCCTGCTTTTTATGGTAGAATGTCACGGTTTTAATTAAAACATCTCTCAGGCAGCTCGGCAGGCCAACTGCGCTGTTTGTTCATTTGCTCTAGTTTTCATGGGGGTCCTCCTCGACTTTGCATGCTGACAGTGTCAGCTATGCTTAAAACTTCAGATTAACTTGACCTAGAACACACAAACTTAAATCATAATGTTAATTTGGATGATTTGTCATCAATGTGTACATACTTATTTGAAATTAATGGCATGAGGCTGAGTACTGAGTAGACCTTGACCATCTGTCAAGCTTTCATTTGCTAATTTAATAGCTAATTGTACTGAAAATCACATTTAATTTGAAAGAACTGGCATGGGCCCTCTTAGATTTTTTTAATCAATTTTTATTTAGAATGCAATTTTCCCAAATATTTAATAAATAAAAAGTAAAATAAAAAATAATTGCAAAAGGATTTAGCTATTTTAGCTATTGTATACAGGTTTTTAAATAGATGATTTAAACCTGAGTCCCATTGCACTCTTAACGAAGAAGACAGAGCTACAAGTCTTAAAAAAATAAGACATTTCTCTTTGGTCATGTTTTATTTTGCATAAGACACAAAGTGACCCATAACTGCCACTGGTGTTTAGCGGCCTGCTTTAAATCTTGAAGGATTTATGTTAAAATTATGGAACATAAACTCCTGAAGTAGTTCAGAAAAGTTTTGAGTTAATGTTAGCAGATACTTGAGAAAAAACTAAAAAACTAAGAATATGGGAACACCCTGTAGGTATTGTGCACTGAGACCTAACTTAGGGCGAAGAAAGAAGTAGGCAATACTCTGTAAATTTTTTATGGATGATATATACTCAATAATAAATAGCTGATAAATAAAATATGATTTCATGTCTTGATTAAGGTGAGTGCATTCCCTTCCCCTGATGCCAACATGTCTTTGATTCTCATATCTGTGGTTGTGCAGTCCTCCTTCCTTTCTGTATTCAACATTTCCACTTTGTGTTGCACACTTGAAAAGAGAACGGTTCTTGGCTGGAGGGTTGCTGTACAGAAATGAACCGTAGAAACGTTTCGCCGAAGGTATTGGCCCGGGGTATTGTTCGAAGTTGAGGCCACCCCGGATATTCATTCATGTTTTATGGTGAAGAGGCTATCACTTTAAACGTGTCCCACTTGAGTGAGTTTTGGCGATACGGCACCAGGTGATGGAGCGGAGCAGTAATTAATACCTTGTGTATATTCCACATATCTAAAGATCAATGAAATCATGCAAAACACTTCTAATTATAAAGCATAGCCAATGGATGTTTCATTACTTACTGCTAACCGCTAATGTCATGGTAAGCAACAGGATTTAGATGATTATTATTACACTGACTGCTCTGAAATATTATGTATCAGGTCATGTCATCTCTGGTTCCCTTTCTGTGACATTTCCGTGACATTTCATAGATCTGTCTGTTAGGCAGCACCAATTCACAATATCCATTATCATTGGACATTTCCAAATTATATAAAGGCATATGTCCTGCATCATCTGCTGGAATGCCACTCTCCTTTGTGAACGTGTATGACAGTTAGCAGAAGCTAGAGATTACACTTTATAAAGTTTTATATTTCTTACACAAACGCATCGCTTCACTTCGGAAGGCCTTTATTAACCCCCGTTCCAAGGGGAGTACTTTTATGATGGATGGATGCACTTTTTTGGGCTTCAAAATCTTGATCTCCATTGACTGCCATTATTAAGCTTGAAAGAGCCAAGACATTTTTTTTATGTAACTCTGACTGTTTATTTGTCTGAATGAAAAAATGCACACCTAGGATGGCTTGAGGGTGAGTAAATCAATGGGGTCATTTCCATGTGTAGTGATCACGGGTAGACTATAGGTTTTTGATTTAATATCCCCTCAAACTATCCTCTGACATTTACCTTTGTAGCCTGACACAGTTCCCAGTTCAATGAGTTGATAGATATTCAAGTCAGATAACTGTTCTTTAAACCCTGGGAGACAGAACTAAAGGGTACAGTGGAGTAAACAGAATATATGGCCTTTAAGGTGATGTTTGGGTGTGGTGGGCTGCGTTCTTCAGTCGAGGGACTCTAAATGTTGCACACCTTTCTCTCTGCAAAGATCTGAACAGTTTTGACAGTCCCTCGCCAAACACCCTTCCTGGTGGCAAAGCAAAATGACCAGTAAGGTTTCTGCAAGAAGTAAACCTGACCTTTTCTCGGCAAAGAACGTAAAGGAGAGGTTCGCTGGGAGCACAGGCCTGAATCACAGCTGGTTTCATCCACCTAGAGTGAACTTAACATAAAGCCCAGTTGACAGTTCCTGTTGAAAGACTGGTAAATTACTCTGAACAACAGCCTGACCTTCTCAGTAGTTCCTGTACAGAATGTTTATGGCTATCATTTATAGATCTAAGCACAGGCGCACTGCTTTTTGTTTGTTTGTTATTTAACTTTCAGCTGTACTGTATAGGCACTAGAATCAACAGTCAAGTCAGATACATCGTTTCCTGCAATCAGGGTTACTGGGTAAGTATATAACTGCTACCAGATTTGCAAACTATTAATTGCATTAAGCCACCAAATCGACTGATAATATCATATTTAAAAAACAACATCAAATTATATATTAATAAAAAGATATGTATTCCTTCAATAAACAAATAAACTAATTAATTAATAATTAAAAAATAAATTAATTCAAAATGATGTTTGCTCATAAAGAGGTGGGATAAAAATAAATACAGAGAAATACAGGTGTGGGAAATAGCCCAGCAGTTTTTCTATGATCTCAGTGGCCAGATGGCAATTCAACCTTATGGTTGTTACAATTAGGTTTAGAGGAATTTAAAAATATCCCTATTTTAAAGGTCTTCTCTTCACAAGTATGCTTTCATTAAGATGGGGAAAATAACACATCATCAATAAACAAAGACCTTTTCACATGGGCTTACTCAAGAGACTGCATTAAAACACTCTAGTTAATGAACACCTTTTCAGAAGTTGCATGTTGGAATGTCTCATTATGCCGCACTTAAACTGACTGACCTTTCATTTTTGGAGGACACATACCTCTTAGTGAGCCAGTCCCAGCTGATTCACTGAAGTAGCTGCAATTTCTATATACATTTGAGTGCAATGATTTATCTCAAGGGTCTTCAACAGGATGTCTGACCATTTTTGATTGGGGGAGACTGGGGGCAATTGAAAAAAAAATTTCCTTCATAACTTGAAATACACTAGTCAACTTTTGATACAGGAAACAAATATAGGTGCACTAATTAATAATGCAATTGATATACTTTCACTAATAAGGACAAAACTATAATATAAAGTAAAATGCAAGAAATCAGAGTGTTAAAATTGCCCACTTGGTGTGGACAATTGTAAGTGTTTGGGGTCAATTAAAACGCTGAAAAATAACTCATACTAACCCGCTGTATTTCAAATAAAAGACTATGCACATAGTGAATGCACATATCCTCACAGAAACTGATGTATGATGTTACAGTTATGTAAAGTTGTCCCGATTAGTGGCTACATCTTCAAAAACACTCCAATCAGTGCAGTGGAAGCAGGCTTGTAAATCCCGCTCTGTCCATATTTGAATAGTCCTTAATACAGGTTTAGCTGATTTCAGTTTCTGCCTGTAGGTTGGTATGGCATGGAACTAGACAGTGATCAGAGAGCCCCAAAACTGCCAGTGGGACAGAGCATCCTTTATTGTGGTGTAACAATGATCCAATATATTACTGTCTCTGGTGGGATTTACATTTCTACAAAAACCTTGTCTTTTATGCCTGTATGTCTGAGATTTGTCTTTTTTTTTTTTTTATCGGGATCCTATAAAAATAACATTGACATTTTATATAAATATAAAAGGCATTCAATAATGATAAGTGAACGGAACCTAAACATATGATCCCTGAAAAAAATGTTAATTAACAAAAATCAAAAAATAAAAAATAAAAAAAAAAATTCTCAGACATATTTTGAGGTTTTAGTATTCGAAGTGTTGCATTAAACAAAAACAATGTATTAAGATTATTTGTTAAATGTTAAGCATTCCAGTTTCACAGTATAATAGAAGCCATTATCTACTGCAAAAAGAGACAAAAATAAAAAGTCTGGGTTTCCTTGTAGTTGGCCTGTGGTGCCGTTTAATATGTTTCCAGCAGGTAAGTGTTTGAAGGTACATTTATGGGGGGGAGGGCTTTACATACAATCACAAGTCCCTAATAGCTCAATCTGAGGGCAAGCAGCAATTCTAATTTTAAAGGCAGTCGCAACACTTTCATTAATGAGCACGCGGCCACCTCTCTCCACGGCAGCCGTCTCCATTGTGAAGTCGGCCACTCTGCTTTCATTAAGCTCCCACACTCTGACGGAGACAATAGAGCAATTCCAAACTGTGCTCAAGGTAATCTTTGTGGAAGGGTAGAAAACAATGGGTCGCCGAGGGGGAGTTCACATGGTAATAAGTGGACAAACCCAGAAGCGATTAACTATGTTGTAATCCCACTGAGTTCAATCAAAGGGAGCAAGCAGGGACTTTTTTCCAGAAATCATGAGCCAAAGAAAATGGTTGACTTTGAGTGCGGCACCTGTAGAAATCCTGGAAATGACATTTTGCTATTGTAGTTTTGATGGTTGGTGGAAGTTTGTTATAGATTTGTAAAACCATATGCTTGAACGCAATACTAAGTATTCAATGAGTTTCGATTGCTTCTGTAACAGTAGTGGACCTATTTAGTAAATTGATCTATTTAGTCATATAAAAGTATAAAGTTTCGTTTTCTCCACTGGACATGGGAAATTCAAATCCAGTAATAGATTCAGTGTTTACGGAAATCATGCACTGCTTGTGATATCTGAATATGTGACCAGTCTCTCTGTCATAAAACATTCCCATAAGAGGAAAGATCAATTCTTCATCATCACAATAGCAATTCATAGGGACCCCGAGCTATTGATTTGTGGGAGTGTCTGCAGACCATTGGAGACCACTGGAGACATGGACTTAATGAGAAATCATAGAGCACTGCAACATTTGTTTTGTTTTTGACACAAGGGAAAGTATGACCCTCGGATCGATGAGGGACAAAGAAGATTGAGTGAAGAATCCGATTTTTGTCATAACTTACACAGCACTTTTCCAGTTTACCGTAACTGATACAAGCTTAATATTGCAATCTTTATGTACTTAATATCCGATGGGCTTAACTTGTCCTCCTCTATTTCTTTTCCTGCACAAATGATTTTAGGAAAATAAACGAGCCCCTCTACTTCAATACTTTTAACTTTAATATGTTGGCTGACACTTGCCTAAGGTGGTAAATGCCACTGACAACAAATCTGTCACATCGTAGGAAGAGAGTCAGAACTAGTTCTCTTGTGAGCAAAACTAATATTCGAAGCAATTTCTGAAGTCCTACAACTTCAGGTTTGAGGCAAATACATTTCAAAGGGACACATTTAATAATTTAATAGAGGAAGTGCAATTAAATTCTCTAGTTTCTTTCAGAAGTAAAACATTTGGTATCATTTAATCAACCTCACGTCTTTGCAAACCTGCATGATTTTCATTAAAAGAGACTCAAAACTTACAAACAAAGCTACATTCAAATGGCAGCACAAACCTTAAATGCTATTATGTTTGGTCACATGAAGTGCAAGAACCAATGAGGTTTTAGTGTCAGTTGACATTTGATGTGTATGTGTGTATGTTAGCATATTTATCTAACTTTGAGTTCTTTTTTAAAAAGTCCGGGGTCCTTTGATTTTCTTAAGAACGGATTTCCTTTAAATATCTTCTTTTGCGTTTGGCAAAAAAAAAAAAAAAAAAAAAGACTTTTAAATCAGAAATACAGATTCTGTTTCAAATAACACCTATAAAGACTTTTAAAAATCAGTGCTATAGTTTAGAAGTGCATCACAAGATACAAGCAGAGAGCCAAGAGTAAATTATTCGGAAAGCATTTGGAATGACGTTTTGGGTGAAAAAACCCTTTAAATCAATGTCATTAAAAATGGCAACTTTGAGTAGTCCAAAGACAACAGTGCTAATTAAGGGGACTCTTATGAAGGTTCTGAAACCAGGAGGAGGCAGGGAGCATGGTAAGATAGTATTGATAAAATGGGAAATACGATCACCCACCAGTCTGTCCTAGCATTTAGAGAGACAGAAAGCAAAAGAGAGACAGAGACAGGTACTGATCAAGAGTATCCTTGCAGCTTTCTATCCCTCTGCTCTGTTCTAATCAGCATAGAAGCGACAGGCATCCTGTGTTACAGCGGCCTGGCTGCCATAGTGGCTATTGATGAGACTTCAGGGTAGAGGGGGCCCAACCCAACACTTTCTCATCTAGCGCTGGAGTCAGGTCGTCTGTCCACCACCCATCCAAGTTGAGACACCCTGAATTTGATCTGAAACTGGAGGTGGGGGGGGGGGGGGTCTCTCCTGCTTTCAGTGAGGGATTGGAAAGTGGCACCACTTTTTAAGCCAGACTGATCAATGGCACTTATGTATTGGGTCGAGCAGCACAGAGCAGATGTATGGTTCCACTTGTCTGCTCACAATTAAAGGGAGAAATAGATTGCCAAAGCATCACATGGTAAGACGAACCCGTACGGTTGCCTGGTCCCACCGGAGCCATTTGTTTTTGAAGTTTGAGTGTGGAAAAGCTGTCTTTCCCTCTGAGGTAAATGTGAAGACATGCTTGCAATATTAACATTATTAAATCATTTTTGGATTCAAAATTGCGATCAACTACTACTGTTTTTTTTTTTTACTAGTCACAGTGCAATTTGACATGACAAAAAAAATTTTAATACAAAAAAACATATATGCAATATTATTTTCCCATGTGTTATTTGTAATTTCTGATCGATATAGGAATCGTTGTCTCTTATAACTGTAAATGTTTCTATTTGTCCAATGTCCTACAGAGTTGAACTCCAACTGAAATCAATCACACCTGAATGAGCCAGTCATTCATTCTACTTGGAAATTAAAGGCAGGTGTGTTAAGGTTAGAGCTAAATTCTGCATGACTCTGACCTCTCAGGTGGCTTTCACACTGGCAGTTTAGTGCGGAACGGGGCACAAATCGGTAATGTGAACGCTGTCATCGGACCCTGGTGCGCACTGGGCTACCGTACCCGAGACTACCTGGAGAAGGTGGTCTGAGTATGGTTGCTCCCGAGCTGTGGTGCGGTTCGTGTGAATGTGCAAGCAACACGGACTCGGGTGCGCACTTGTTCAGAAAGTAAAGTATCCCACGCATGCGTAACACTGCCGATATCATTTGCTGTGTCCAAATTCAGGGTCTGCATCCTCCTTAGGATCCTTCCTACCCGGTTGAAGGAGGATGGGTCCTCCGACGAACGCAAAAACCGGAAGTCGGTGTTTGTGAATTTGGACAGCCTACCCTTCTTTCAGTTCCCTCCCTTACCCGTTGCTCATATCCTGTCGCCTAGCAACCGTGACAGCGCCAAGACGCGGGTGAAGAGCTCATCGTTCTCTCCCCGGAGCTTTATAAACACTTCTGTCTGCTCTTTCGTCCTTAGAAGCGTTAAAAACAGCTTCAATCACTAACAAATAAGCTGTGTGTAAGGGGATATTCACAAAGGCAGTAAGGAAGAAGCTAGTTTACGAAAGTAAACTTTTTTTTTTTTACATATACACGTACAAATGTAAAAAAAAAAATGCAAATTTTTGAAAAGCCAGTTTTTAAAAAACATTGAAAATAATACTCCTCCCCCACTCCGCTACCGCTCGCTTCGTCCTGCCGAAAAGAATTATGGGATAGGTAGGACGCGAAAGGATCCATCACACCCATCCTTCCAATTCGGGGAAAAGGAGGACGCATTTGTGGGCCGCATTTGAAGGATCCTACGAATTTGGACAGCCTTCGTCGCGGCGCTGTGACGTAACATCCTTCAAATGCTTCCTCCGAAGGATGTAGACCCTGAATTTGGACACAGCAATTGTTTCCTCAACACACGAGAGAGCCGAGGTTGATTCCACACACTCCTAAAAGTCTCAATTAAATTAATTAAAATTAAATAATGAAAATATTTTTAATAGTTTATTATACTGTGCATAATAGCACCAAAACAACTATGCACGTTCGCGTTGTGTTCTCCATGCGTTTTCCGTGTGCGTTTGTGATGATGTAAGGTGACTGCAAACGCACCTGGGTTCGATACAACTATTGAGTGTGAATGCAGAGCAACGCTGCGGGCGGCACCGGGAACAATCGCGCTCGGGCTAGGACCGCAACAAACGAGCCCAGTGTAAAAGCCCTCTCAGGGGCAGAGCAGAATAGTCCTGAAAAGACCTTACCAAATGTGAGATAGGAAAGGGTAAAGTGCTGAGCATTATACACAAGATGTTACCAAAAACTGAGGTGAATGAATGAAGGTGAAACATTATTCTGTTTGCTCTTAAGGCATTTTAGCATTTAGATGGTAATTAGTCTGAAATAAGTTTAAATTGGACTGCACAATTTGTATACGAACTCACATACTAATAATGACAATAACACACAAATAATATGGAATATTGCAATACTTATAGTCAAAGTATATGCTTAAGAAAATGTCAATTTCGTGGAAAAATGAATGAATAAATAAATAATAATTTAAAATACCAAGAGTTAAATGAGATTTAAAATGTATATATGTATATAACAAATATAAAATTATAATGCTAGATGTTTTCATGTAATGTATACAAATATATTTTTATATAAATATTTAGCTTTTTACACTGTTACTGCACAATAGTCAAAGCTAATTTTAAAATATAAAAAATAATTATGCATAATTTAGTCCATCTTTGTTGTACCCCCTATTATAATAATATTAATATATGAACCTGGAGAGATTTCAGATCACTACAAATGTACTTTTCACAAAATAATTTTGCTAAATTATTACAAACTGGAATATGTATTGATGAATGGACTGATAGGCAGGCTGCTATTAAATGGCCAAAATGCCTTTCATGATCAGTTTAACCCCTTGGGGAACACTGTTTTGACTTGCTGGTACTGTTATCATCCCATTTACTCAAAGGTGTTACTTTATTGCACATAAAGACAATCTCCTTTCTGTTACTAGACCTGTATAGCCTGATTACTGCTCTAGTAATGAGCCACAATTAACAGTGTTTGTTTTGACGCGATGGTATGCAGGTCACTCTGAGTTGACGGCCAACCCATTTACACTCCCTCAGGTCACGTATCGGTTAATTAGAGGTCACGTGAGAGAGGGGTTAACAGACCTCACTTGGAGTGAAGTGGCGCACCGCTGCACCTCACTTTTGATGTCTTGGCACTTGGCCCTCCCCTCTATCCACCCAAATGTCAACCAATTGGGATGACACAAGGGCTTGACAATATGTCTGCGGGTTATCATTATTAGTTTTTTTTTTTTTCATCGCTCCAACTGATCGATCGGCTCCCAACAGCAGTGGAGTTCTGGGGGGAACTGTCATCGCTAGTTAGGGATTGACCAGTGGGGATCATTAAGAGAGAGCCCAGACTTGGAGGAGTCTTTGTTGGGAGGTGGAAGGGATGAGGGAGGGGAGCTTTCTGAAGAAGCCAAGCCTTTCTCTTTAAGCCTCCTGGACTTGCTTGACCTTTCACTTAGGGAGCAGCTGGAGCCGAGAGATATTTAATTGAATGGAGTCTTCAGATGTATTTTGGAGAGAGCGATGCAAGTGAGAGAGCACTGGAGATAGTGCCATGTCAAGATGAGCAAGTCCAACCAAGGGAGAGTGAGAGAAAGATAGAGCTAGAATGAAAAAGACAGAACTGCAGAAGGAGCCACAGAGTGAGTTTGTTTGACCTTCAAAGCCTAATTGATAGGCTTTTCATAGACCTTGTTTGAGAAGTGCATGGTTCCTTGTTGTTCGGCAGCCCCTTACAACTCCTGGAGAAGTACAAAGTCAACTGCAGGTAGGGAGCCCATAGTGGCCCTGTACAATCAATAGTGAGCAGGCAGCACTAACGAGGGCTACAGTCATTCTCGAGTTCTCACAGGTGGCATTAATGGAGCAGAGGCAAGCTTAATTCCACAGCCGGCGCTCATTAACGTGGCCAAATGTGGCCAGATTAAGGAAACCGTTTATGGACAAGCAGATGTGGGGATGTGGCTCCGAATGATTTGGAATGGTATTGAACTGGACCTCAAAGACATAGCAATCAACTTAACTTAGTCTTGTAATCTACTCAGGAGTCTCTAACGTACTCTAACATATTCTGCTCACCCGGTTTCCGGCATCGGCCTGTATTATGAGGAGGATAACGGATGTGAATGACAATTTAATTTTTGCGAAATCCTTTCAAGAAGCTTGGTAAAAGACTGGGGCTTAAGGTCTGCCTGAAGCCCCTGGAAGTGACAGGGGAGGCATAAGAGGTGGAAGCCTAATTTTTTTATTCTTTCAGAGCAATTTAATTAGGATTAATTTACCCTCTGTGGGCCAGGGAAGTGAAATTGAGCAAGAGAGAGGACGAGCACATGTGAAACAGAGACTAAGGAGGGTCCTATAGGCTCTTGTGAAGGCTGTAGCCTTGGACACACAAAAAGGATTTCATAGGGATCATGTACGGAGATCAACAGATAAGCAGCTAATTTTGTGTACTAAAGGGAGCAGATGATTGAGAGCAGCCCCCTCCGGAATTCCACCAGCGGAGGGGATGAAAGGCAGAAGCCGAGCCGAGATCTTAGGATGTTTCGGCAATTAATGCTGATCTCGAAAATTAAAGATTTATACAGTACCACTTGATAGAGCTCACAAACGACACATACTGGATTGAGAGGAGGAAGAGAGGAGCTCTCATTAAAAGCCATCTTGAAAAGCATTTCAGTGAAATGAAAGACATACAGTAAAAAGTCATCTAGTTTGGGCTAATCAGTTAGGTTTAAGATGGTATTCTATATATCTCTTGAACAGGCTTACACCTGTTTGACAATTAAACTTCTGAGGTACAAGATAAATCACCACATTTCACAGTAAGTCAACATGTTTGATTCACATTTATGCATTTAGCAGACACATTTATCCAATGCGACTCACAGTGCATTCAGGCTGTACATTTTTACCTGTACATCTAACACCTGTACATGTTCCCTGGAAATCTAACCCACAACCTTTTGTACTGCTAACACAATGTTCTACCACTGAGCCACAGGAACACTTTAAACAGAATTGAGAGCTTCAATTGATCGTTTTAATAGTGAAAACAAGTTATTTTAGCCTAATAATTACACAAAGCTAATTGCCTCATAAGACATGAAATATAGTGCATAAGTCAACTTTATAGTGTGTTTTTTGCTTTTGAAATTGAAAGCATGTAATCACCATCAGAATCAAAACCTCTTTAATGAGCCTTTCCAGATTTCAATCCTCCACAACTGACTGAAAATTATGACATTTGGTGATCGTTTCCTGATGGATTAATTTAAGCTTTATGTTAACTGACCAGTTTTACTTGCAAATGCATTATTATGTACGTAAAATGACCACATGCAAAAACTCCCCAAGACAACCAATCACTATAAAAACTATCCACTTTTAGAAGACTATCCACCTGTTATCTGAAAACTCAATTTTCATATAAGGAACACTGGTAACACTTTATTTTGATAGTCCACCTTAGACATTCTACTAGCAGTAAGTAACTTTGCAACTACATGTCAACTAGCAGTTAGAAGAGTATTAATAGACTGTCTGCTTAATATCTTCTAACACTTTCTTTGTCAACTTATACTAAGCCTAAACCTACCCCTAACACTAACCCTAAACCTACCCTAACAGTCTACTCTGAGAGTTAGTAGACATGTAGTTGCAAATTTCTTAGATTTAGTTGATATGTAGTTGACATGTAGTTACAGAGTCAGTAGAATGTTTAAAGTGGACTATCAAAATAAAGTGTAACCGGAACACTACCTCTGATGTAGAGGAATAATAGACTAAAGTAGTCCTGATTTCATTAAAAGTACTGCCACCTCTCTCTTTGAGAAACCAGTCAGAAATATCCAAAATTTCTTATTTTGAGCTCCTACTTTGAGCAGTTTATGTTTTGTGTAAATCTTTTAACACATACATGTTGCAAAGCTCCTAAAAGTGACACTACATTGCCTTGTTATGCATACCAAGCAACAACAACAAAAAAGAAAAAATAGAAAAGAAAATGCAGCTAAATTACCCATGAAGATGTGCGTCTGGCAACCAAACCCCTCATTTATATATTCATTCTGCTCTTTTGTACTTCTTATCAAAATGGGACATGGTTTACACAGGAACAGATCTATGACAAAAATGAATCAGCATGTTCTTATTAATTCCAACCTTAATGTTTAGCATATGCTGCCAGTCAAAATCTCTTCTAAACCCCAATTCAAAGTTTTCTTTTGTGGTGTATTTTCTTTCTCTGTACAAATCTGAAGTTTGGAGCATGATTAGTTTTCAGCAATGCAATTTTTAAACTGCCAATGTAAAGTCTCTCTTTCTTCACTCTCTATCTATATTAATACTGTAACTATAAATTAATACTTTAACTGTTCTGGTTTTTTGTTGGATGGGCACCTGTAGTCACACCCTAAGCTGAGGTGGAGAGTGGACTCATGGGAGTCCAAATGAAGTCTGCTGAGCCATCCATAGCTCCTTTCACACTGCACGTCGGACCCGCAATATTTCCGGAACATTGCCTGGTCGCCTTCTGTGTGAAAGCAAACACGTCCCGGGATTGATTACCGCATTGAACCCGGGTCGGGGACCCTAGTAACATTGCGGGGTTCGACCCGGGACGAGCGCTGTGTGAACAAAAGCCAGATCTAATTCCGTGTCGAAGTGATGACGCATGTTATCGAGCGACTCTTTTACCAGCTGTTTTGAAGGAAGATCAACGTTCGCGACGAAAATATATGTGCAAACTGTAATGAAGCAGAGATCAGTTAGTTCCTCACTTTCCGCGCTGACGCAGAGATCGTTCGCTTGCTTCAGTGAAAGTATAACGTGCCTAGCGTTTTCGACTCGTACATTACATGTCACGCGCAGATGTCACGTGTCGTTACGGGATCTTCAAGGGTTGTGTGTGAAAGCTGGCAGTGTGAAAGTGCAAAATCTAGCGACCCGGGAACAATTGCAGGAACACTTTACCTGTGTATTTGCCGGAATGGCAGTGTGAAAGGGGCTCATGACTCTGTTCTCTGCAAGAGGCCAGACCTCAATGTTTAATCAAAGACAGGATCTGGCATGTTGTTGGTGTTTTTTCCACAGAGCTCCACCTTAATCCTGTACATGGTTGTGCTTCAGAAAGATCAAAATGTCCTGATAATTTGATCTGTTGCCAAGATTGATAATGAGCATCTAAATGAGTTTGGCCTATTAAAAGTCCCTGTAGATAATGAATAAATAATTAACCTAACAACCCTGATGTGATCCCTAATTGGGTTTTGAAAAAGAAGCCCGGTACTTTTTCCAGATCATATCCAAGCACCTCTAAATTAGCATGATCTGTAACTTACATTTTACAATAGATCAAGCACAGATGTTGTTACAATATTGTGAAGCATAGCACAGATAACATTCCAGGTGTATTATGAAATGAACTTACAGTTTTTCACAATAATAAAATAGCATGTAACTCTGTTTATTAGGCACAGACTTGTGTCCTTGGTTAATGAAGGCATGCAGTCATCACAATGAAACCTCTAAACTCCATTTTGCCATAGCCTTTGAGCGATGAGACCGATCAGAGAGAGAGAGTGAGTTCAGAGGGAAATAACCAAAGAGAATGAAGAGGAAGGCTTTGCTAAACAAAAAAAACAGGGCAAGGCTTTTTTTGTGAGCTAATTGCAAGAGTCATTTTAGAGTTGTGTAATTCATTTCAATTGCTTTGTGACATTTGGAGAACCACAGTCTTAATAACCCTACATTGACTCTTTGTACAATAATTATTCAATTATAAAACCTAATTGACAACTGACATCATCTTTTATTGGTTGATTTATTGGGTAATTGCACTGCTGCTAAGAAATGCCCTTCACCCAGGACTTTTGGAAGCAAAACTCTTGCCATGCCATGCCAAAGAAACACGCCGGGAAACCAAAAAACGAAAAATGAAGAGAATCCTTCAGCTGTCAAAGAAGCTCTCCTGATGTCTTTATGTCCTTGTTCATAATTATGGCACATCAAAAAGTATCTTTTGTCTGTGACATTAATTACAACATCTGCAATGCATTAAAAAGCTGAAAATGCATCCAAGTGTAGAGTACTTGTGTTTAAACCCTCGCTAGTTGAAACAATGGCGCATGTCAAAGGTCTGTTTGGTGTAGCCCCAGAGTGGACCACTTAAGCATTCCCTTGTCCTTTGCCTACAAATGAAGGTTTTCGCTCAATGCACTGGGTAAGAGAGACTCACGTGTGCTCTTCCCACACATATATCTCAACTTTCATTTCCTTTGATGACTCGTGGTAGAAGTTTCCCTCTGCAAAAGTACTCTGTAAAATAATAAATTATGAGAGTTTCTTCCTGCACTAATTGACATTAGACAACATCATTTGCATAATGATTCAAAACACCCCCGAGGGAGATGCTTAAACGGAGGGAAACATTATGGATTTGCTAATTAGCTATCCTCAATTCTTTTTTCCCTGCAGTTGTCGTCGTTAGTAGGAACGCAGTAACTTGATCAGACAACCGTAGCCTTTATGACAGTCATCATCACTACTCAGTCAGGATTATTGGTGATGTTGTCAAGAGGATGCTGCATTTTCCTTGCAGTGCCATTCATCTAGATTCCAAGTTTTAAAGTTGGGAATCTTGTTTCAAATGCGTACTCATCTTAAATTCACAGTAAAATATTAAGAGGTCCAAAACTTTGAGACCGACAAATGACGTTTTCGTTAACAAGGTTCGGGAGGAGCGCATCAGATACTTAGCCTAATCAACACAGGTGGACCACAATCTAGTAATCAATCACACAGTATAAATATCGCTGACTTTGGGGGGGGGGGTACTCTAGGTTCGGGCCATTCCTGAGCTCAGAGCCCTTCCCCGGACAGCACGCCAAATACACATACCATAACTCAGCTAATTATATGCAAGCGTGAACTCGTGAAACTAGAAATGCTTTTATTTTGTAATTTTTATTTTATTTTAACTAATTTTACAATTGTATTACCTGCATAAAATTGAGTGAAATGTTGACTTCCATTTCTAATTAAATGAAAATGTCAGACTTTATTAACTTTGCCCATATGTGTAATGACAGCTGCACTATAGTGTGAGATGTCCACTTTCAACCTTTTATTACAATCCAGATTTTTGTGCCTAATTTAGCATCATTTGTTGCTTTCATGGCTCATTGTACAGCAAGTACCCTGAGAGGTTCAGCTGTACACAAGGCCCTTTTGGTTGGAGTGCCATTGAGTTTTTGTTTACCTGTGTTTGTGGTTGAGCAGTGCTTGATAAACTGTTGTGCCGATATCCACTGTAAAACTAAATGTATGATTTGTAAAAGCATTAACTTGTTTGATAAAGCACGTTGTTTGTTTAAAGTGTGAGGTGCTAATAGATGTTACCTCTTTAAGAGAAATTTGATGAAATCTAGATTCCCAGGTGTGACTCATTCATTAATTTTGAACTATAAACATTTGATTGAAAGACATTACGCCTGTGCTTATGTTCACCATTTAAATGTACAATATGAAAACTATTACAGCAGTATCTCAAGAAAAGAACAGAATGCATCAGTACTGTAAATATTGGACAATAACACCTTGCATACACCAGAAAAAAAGCACCTGCTGAAAAACTTGGAACAACAGGCAGTAATTTCCTTCTTGAATGTCTGAATGAATCAGTTGAGTGAATAATTCCGTAACTCACTCATAAAGGCAGTCACTTGTTTTTGTGATTGAATGAATTAGTGGCTTTGAATGAATCCGAGAAGTGAATAATTCACTACTTCATTCATTATATGCAGTCAAGTGTTTTGTTTCTGAACAAATCATGAAGACAGACATGTGTTTCGTTACTATATGAATCTGAACGAATGAATAAATCTTACTATATGAGTAAATTAACGAATCAGTGTTTTTGAATGAATCCGTATACTCTTAAATATTTATATACATAATAACCAAGATGAATTCAATGAACGCCTTTTCTGCACACTATGCATGTCCTCATCTTAAACCACTGCACCCCTAAGCACCACCTGCCTAGATCTGCTTTGGTGGATCTACTTCTCTATTCTCATGTTTGCACTAATAAAGATTTTAGAGTTCATCCTGTGAGTTGTCATGACTAAACTAAACATATCAACTAAGCAAAGGATTCAATGAATAATTCATAAATGCAGCCACTTGTTTTGTTACTGAATAAATGAGTGTTTTCAGGAACAATATAGCTGCTAGTCATTGTCATCGTTGTCACAGTCTGTTTGTTTAAGTTTGTAGTCCAAAACTATTAAAATGTTATTCAGATGAAAATGTGTTCCAATAAAATGAATCATTAGAGCTGCAGACTTACACTGAATAGCAGCAATGTTCCGTTCTGATGTACCCTCAGATTTCACTTTATATGCTCAAAAGTCCTCCGTCTGTCCCCCATGTTCTGCCACATCCTCAATTACATTGAAGTGATAAGTTCTAAATTGGTCGGGAAGGCAACAATGGTGCAACGGTGCCTACACTACACTAACATTAATAGCCATAAACAAATTTTACTCTCAATTGTACGGTTCATGATTTGTTTTGCTAACAACAAACGCAATATTATGTGAGCAAGGTGCACACTTTTAATACACATTTAAAGAGCAAAAAAAAAAAAATGTCAGTGCAATTCTATTCGATTTACTTTCTGCCACTTGCTACATTCTCAACACAAAAGGCAAATATGGGGAGTAGTCAGAATAGCAGCACATCTCTTTTCTGTCCATTCTGTCTTGGCAGTTCCTCCACAGAAGAAAGAAATTAGTTAAGGTACCTGTTGAGAGAGCCCTCTAAACACAGAATAAGTGTTTATGCTCCAGGTGAATGTAAAGGCCAAGTTATTTTGTAAGGTTAAGAAAACAATGACCATTGGAAAGAGCAACCGCAAGAGAAGCAATGAAATAATTTCCTGTCAAGGGCATAAAACGTCTCTCAATTGAGGTAAACATTTCTTCTTTCAAAAGCAATTTATTTCCTAACGAGGGAGACAACACATATCATGTTGCTTTTCCCCTGAATTTTCATTGTGTTATTTCTAGGGATGCACCGAAATGAAAATTCTTGGCCGAAACCGAAAACCGAAAAAGAGAAAACCAAGGCCGAAAACCGAAACCGAAACACCGAAAGAAAATATGCCAATTATTAGTACCGTTGCATTTATTGCTATGACCGTGTACTAACTTTACTAAAATTAAGACATTGCAATTGCATAAATTAATATTAAAGTTTCAAAAATAATTACAATTACATAACTTATTTAAAAAAAAAAACATAAAAATACATAATTACAAATGATGCAAATATTTATTAAGCACATTGCAACAATGCACAGTAGAAAATAAAATTCAAACTAAAAATGTATCCCACTTGTGTATATTTAATAATAATGTACAGGCCTACTGGCCTGCAGAAAGGTTTTAAAATGAACAGTTCTCTCATAAAAACAAAGTGCATTTAGGTGAAGTGCATTTGAAATTTTTCTATGTAGGACTGTAGACTGTTATCACTTCTGGGGATGGGGACTTCAGACAGATAACCATCTAGCTGTTGAGCAGTTGAGCTTGTCATCTGCCTGACATTTGAGAAATATTTGAGAGAGTGTATTTAAATAGGGCCAGGGCATAAATAAACATTTTTATCAAATTAAAGCAGAAATCTAGCAGAAAATCTAGCATAAATATGGCTACAATCTGATATTATGTATGTATATATGTTTGTGTGTGTGTGTATAGTAGCCTAAGAACAAAATAGCCAACCTATTATTATTATTTGAGGCACTTTCTTGCAGAATTCCACTGAACATATCAGACAACGATGGTGCATGCCACTCATCTGGTGCAGAAACCAGTCTTTTCTGCGCTCTGATCTGTCTCCTGCACTTGGCGCTTCTCCGTCTCCACGCGGGTTCTCCGCATCCAGCGCGGCCTGGATCATTTCTCGTGCGCGCTGCCTTATTTCCGCATCCAAGTAATGGTCTTTATAACGCGGATCAAGCACATTCGCGATGAAGTGCAGAGGATCCGAAAAGATCTCAATGAGACTTGTGCTAACAGACTCTATAAGACTGTACTTTTCTTTGTTTTCACTTCGTGGTCCGTCTTAATCTCTTTGTTAGGAGACGCTTTAGTGCTGCGAATAAAGGAATAAGAAGAGAATGTTCTCACTGGTGTTAAGTGAATGTCGCGGGGAGCTCGTGGTCTGCGCTATGCTGGTGCACGCCACGTGCAGGTCGCGGTTTCTGTTTGCGTCATCATTTCGGCCGTGTTGTTTCGGTGATAAAAGTCTATCGGCCGAAAACCGAAAAGGCCATTTTCGGCCGATAATTTTCGGTGGCCGAAATTTCGGTGCATCCCTAGTTATTTCTCTTCCCTCCAAACCCTCATTTTCACAAGTTGCTGTTTACCACCAGCTTTGTCTTGGAGCCAAGATTTCAGATCTGCCAGCGCAAAATCACATGCGAAGAAAAGCGGTTTACGGTCAATTTTATATTGTTCTTGTTAAATGGGAACAGATCTCCTAGGAATTCTAGTGTTGTGATAGTTTGTCCATTGTTTTATTCATCAATTAAAGCATCTGATTGTTATTGCTATATTATTACTCAGGTTTAGCTATTTAGAGGTTTAAAGGTCACAATCATTATTTTCATTGCGTCACCATTTACAGTAATGAGCATAATAAAGAGAAAGAGAGTAAGATTCTACAGTTTTAAGCACAACTGATGCATGGATATTAAGTGATGAATCAGTCATGCGCATTATCATTGCTGGCTGTTTGATTAAAATCTTATATATTTTGTGGCAGGAGGAGCAAACCACAGACACAGTGGGTTTGGCGTCAGGCCTTGGAGAGGCTTTTATAAAAAAAATTTAAAAAATCAAACATATGTCTGCCAGCTTACGCCTCTGGCTGCGCAGGAGTCCCCATATGCACCCTTCCTTGGCCCACGAGGACACCAGCATGCATGCATGGGGGAAGAGACTGGTCTCTCGAGGAGAGGCGAGCGTGGCATTTAACAGCGACGATGATGAGGCTCCATTCACTTCAGATGTGTCTCATCACACACCACCAGACCTGGATGATTCTGCACCCCTTCTCTCTCACACACCCACTCCAGTCAGGAGCCTGGTGAAGGACGGGGATTAAAGGACTGGGTGATGATGATAATTAAGGGGAGGCAGCCCATCCATCACAACTTATATATAGGATTGGGGGTCTCATGGGGGGCTCAATTTCTGGGTCTCCAAGCCTTCTCCAATGTGGAATTGGTGGTCCTGGATGTACTTCAGTCAAGTCAGACTTATCTTATCACTTATCAATTTGGTTGAACATCCAATTCTCAGGGGAGCGTTTCCCAAAACCATAGTTGCTAACTAAGTTAAACTAACTTTGTCGGTTGCAATACAATTTCTCATTGACAACCAACTAAGTTGCTAACAGGTTAGCAACTATACTTTTGGGAAACACACCCCAAGTTGATCCTGCTATACCCCTTCTACACCACGGCTTAAAAAAAATCCCACTTTAACACATTAGACTTCCCATTTCAGCCAGATAATTACACAATTATCCGGCTTCACTCCAAAAAAAATAATAAAATAAAATACATCATGGGGTAATTGGTGCAGGAGGGAGGGGGGAAGCTACCCAGATTCCACTGCTCTTCCTGAGAAAGGTTTCGGGGGGAACGAATGCAGACAAGTCAAGCAGAAAAAGGAGGAGGGAGAAGAAACGGGGAAGGAAGAAAACATTAACACCTATTTGATTTTAATCTCGCCACTCTGGGTGCATTCAAAGAGCCTTCGTTGGTTTACCGGCGCAGACTCCTGCCAATAAGCTGTTATCAACGTCGAAAATGAAAATTTGAAATGCCACTGTGGGCTCTGCATTGAAGAGCCGTAACAGGTGCTTAGCTCCTAGTGAACCGGAATAATGTCCCCATTATTGGTTGCTCATAGATCTGTTACAAGTCGCATTGTCATGGTTCTGGGAAGACCATTCTCCTGGAAGAGCAAGTGTAACTCAATTATTTGTCCAGAAACACAAAACGGTGCTTTCATTGCACCATCGCATCAGCGCTGTCTATCAAGTATGAAATAACCTTGATAAAAGTAATTGAATTTCTTTCTTAAAAGGATTAACGAGTGGTAATTGCATGAAACAGAGGTGCTGAGCAGAGATATTCTCAATTAAGGTTAGGAACAATCGGCCAGGCTTTCACTTCTCATGCTGCATTTTTTCAGAAATCACTGGGAAAACAAGCGTTTTGTGTGTGTGTGTGTGTGTGTGTGTGTTGGGGGTGGGGGGGGGGCGGGGGTCTATGAATCTGTCTGAAAATAAGATTTCTACTCAAATGCCAGCGAATGTTCTGATTACCATGCATACGTGTGCACCCGTGCGGGCCTCTAAATGTGCTGAGCTGTGCTCTTTACAAAAAATTCAACACTTTTAAATCCCAGCTGACTTTATTAAGGGTGGGACCTTGTGTTTGAAGGCGGGGGGAGTTTGCTAGACAATGATGCAGGAAGAAGCGAAGCGAGTTTAGCAGGGGGTGTGTTTTTGTAGCACTTTCCCACCATTTCCTGCAATAAACGGCCTAAAGCTTCCCCTTTTAGCTCAGCGCGTGCACACCCACGTTTGCAAGTGCACGTGCTCGCACAAAACCGTCACTTAAAGTCCCCATTACTTCTCCAAAACTGTCTGAAATATCAAACAATGCGCTGCCGGTAGGGGGTGCGCAGTGCAGAGTTAAATCGGCCCAGACTCATTTCCATACCGCTTTACATGTTTCAAAAAGATATGCATAATTACAGGGTTTGTACATAATTGCTTCAACACATTGGAAAAAGCCAGGATTGTTCTTTTTGGTTTTTTTTTTTTTAAATGTTGGCGCTGCGGCTTAGAGACTTCGCTTTTCTTCCGTTATGTGGCTCGAACAATTAAAACAATACGGACGCCTTGGAAAGGAGCTCAGCTCTCATTATCGCCTTCTCTTCTTCGGCGTCAGTACATTTACAGCTTAAAAGAAGGCCCTGGCACCTTGGCATTGAAAGACACTCTTTTTTGGGCTCCCTTTTGCGTTCCTGGAACAGTGCGATGTGTGTGGGGTGGGAAAAAAAGAAAATGTAAATAAGATGGAGTTTGCGACAGCTCTGTTCTGTTCCAAGAGACGAACGTCTGCATCTGAAGCATTCAAAAAAGGCTTTTCTTAAAGAGTTTCACCCATCTTATTCTGACTCTTTGAACAGATGCACACATTGTTTGACTTGATACCAACACGCTCGACTCAAGAGGACAAAAAAATCAGAATGTGATTCAGGCAAAGGATGAATATTTGACTTGAACTTTTAACATGAAGGCAAATTGAGACTCGCTTTTATCATACCTTAGAATGCTAAGCAACTGGGAATGGTACCACCACGACTCATAATGATTTGTTTGGAGAACTTCGTAGTACATTTACGCATGTGAATTCCTAGGACCAGTGAAAATCACATTTTTAGAGGCAATATAGAGAAAGGAGATTTTTAATGTGCGATTCTAAAGGAATAATTCACCCAGGGATGACATTTCTGTTATTGTTTACCTCGTTTCAAACCTGTGGATTTTTTCAGTTGAATTTTTTTATCATCTTTGTGCAGCTCTTTTCTTTAAAATGAATGAACGAACTGACTTTAAAGTTATACAAAATTAAGAAAAAAAAGTATGTATGAAAATGTTGAAAGACAACACAATGGCTAAATAATACGGTGCCCGTAAGATGACTTGTTTAGTTTACTTAGTTTTGTCGTGGCCAGACATAATAACTCGTGGGAATGTAATAAATATCATAAATATTACATAAAGTGCATAATAAAATATATAAACCTTTTTTATACATCCTACACTCTTGTAAGCCATGCAAATACAACTGAATCAGTGTTGCCTAATGATTCAGTTAGAGTAAATCTTGAGTTAACAGCTCACCCGAGGAGAAAAGTAGCAGCAAATAACGTCATGTACCACAGAGGAAAGAGAGTGATGCAGATTGGTCACAGAAGGTGAATAAATAACTACAGATTTTCCATTCAGTGAATCATTCCTTTAAATCCTTAAAGTTGTCAAAAAATATATAAGGCAGAGTACTAGAGAGCGGATACTCTAACTTAATTAATGTCTTGTTTGAAAAAGACACCCTCACAGCAAATGAGTCCCATCAAAGTTCTCCCATGGCCTTAAAACAAGATCTAGGTCCAATTATTTTAGAGGGAGAAAATTATGGAAAAATTGGACTAACACTGATATCAGTTATGGCTATTTTAATGAATTCTGCCGTGTTGAGGGTACAGTAATTGTATTCAGAACTCTCATAGCCAACACTAAATTAGTCCGGTTTGCTGATTTAAATGTTATGGTCAAAGTCTTTGGGGTCTAAATTGGTCTCAGAGGATCTTTCACAGATGATGATTGCGCTTGGCTTTTGTGATGTATCAATACAGTGATGAGATTTCTTCAGCCCGGCACAATGCACACCACTCTTGGGATGGGCCGGCTGAGAGAAAAAAATATATCCCTTTCCAGATAAAATTACTTTTTCCTCCTGAAAGTCAGAAAAATGATCGAAATAATGCACTATTCATGGCATTGGACAGCAGGAGGTGTGAAAAACAAGGTAGAATAAGGTTCCCTTTTATATCCTTTTTTTCCATCCCCATACACCCCACTGCTGACCAGTGCGAAAATAAAAAATTCCAGGTATCCTAATGTTTATAAAAATAACACTATTATTTGCCGCTATTGAATCCATTTGCAAGAAATGCAGGTTGTAACAGATAAGGACGTGATGGAATCTGTCTTTGCACTATCTCAGCCAAAGTGGTCTCCGTATGAGTCAAATGGAACGGCGACGCACTGACAATTCAAATCGGACAGCAGCTTTGCAGTCAATTCACCTTGCAATCTACATGGATCCCCCCGCCAGCAGGCCTGGACAAGATTGCATTTTATACACAGAGGCCTTCACTTTGGAAGACCCTTCATATTCACTCACAATCTAATAAAGTTCCCTGGTATTCACGTCAAAGTTTCTTACACGACAACAAAATGGAAATTAGCTTAATTATTAAAGGAACTCCGAAATGAAAAATCTGTCATTATTTACTCACCAGCATAGCATTTCAAACTCATAAGGTGTCATTTAATCTGTGGCGCACAAAATAAAACATTCTGATGAATTTTCAGCCAGCTATTTTTCAATGGCAGTACATAATTAAAAAAGAAAAAAAAAAAGGATGTCTTTGAGGTCAAACCTGGTGTCTGTTCAGGGTGATACATAAATCAAAATGTCTGTATAACTACAGGCTGACTATAAGTAGTTGAAGGTCAACCAAACAGCCCAATTAAGGCATTTTGGGGCTGTCTATTACCCTTATTTACGGAGCTGTTTTGTTAGCTCTGTATAGCCTAAAAAGTAGCTTAAGGTATAAGATGGACACTGGAAAAAGAAAGAGTAAATTGAACAATATGCTATGTACCAGGCATGCCCTTAAGACATGCATTTTGTTTTTCTGCACTTGCTGAAGGGATAACACCAGTCTCTGACCCCACTGCAAACTTAAGCATGTCCCCCGATGCCCGGCCTTCATGAATCTTTTAGGCAGAGGGAGTCTGGAGTTCAAAGTTTCTCTGAACTCGAGAAATAATAAGCTGCCTGATTAGCGTTGCTAAAAATACCAGCATGGCCAAAAGGAGCCAGGTGGTAGGATGGTCCTCCGGCCTATTTGCATATTTAGAGGCTGATCAGACATGCCATACAATGAAAGGGGCCCTCCGCTGGTGCTTTCAAACGTGACACCAGACCCTCAACGCACGTTTTTATATACAGTAAATGTATATTACAGTAGTCTCGCCTTTCTTCTGCTACTGTTCAGGAAAAGACAAACAAGGATGTTGTTGCATGAGCAATATTGAACAGTTTGACTCATCACCTGCAGTACGCTGGATTGGAAGTTGTGCTGTCAATCATGTATCGGTAACCACATTGTCCTTCACACACCCACACAAACGCAAACAGAAAGGAAATATAGACTTTTGCTTTCATTCTCCTAAATATTAACAGTAGTGTTGCACTCGTCAAGCATTTCATGGAGTTTATTTTCCTGTGTTGATGACGTTTTTCTATTTGAATAGATCATCTGTTTTTTGTTTTTTTTGATAGCCACGTAACTGCCATGATTTACTACTAACTAGTCAGTTGTATGCGGCGTAAGGGGGCAAGACATTCTCCTTCAAGAGAGCATCTGATTGGACAGAAATCGGTGTTGTGCAAGATGTCGTCACTGCTCCATTTTTCCTGAAAGAGAAAAACATTTTAAATATCTATATACAGTAAAAGCAAATTTAGTCAACATTTAGGAATAGACCAGCACATAGACTAACTCAAAGCTACCAAAAAACACCTCTCGTTTTGATATCATGTTTTCAGGGTAACAAACAGGACAAATTCTTAATTTGTTCATATCAAAAAGACTTGTGGTAGAAAATCTGGAATTGCTTGGATGAAAGTCATTTGTTTTCCTGCTCCAGAGATCTGGCACTTTTTCCACAGACGGCGTCAGCCAAGATATTGCGTTAAACTCTCTGTAGCCACCCCAACATACGCATTTTCTCCTTTCCTTTTCCCTCTCTCCTCCTGTTTTATATTTAACTTCAACCTGTCAATTAAAGAGTGAGAGGGCAAAGAGGAAATAAGAGAGACAGAGAGAGAGAGAGAGAGAGAGAGAGAGGCAGCAAGAAGCACAGAACTAATTAAGCAACTGTGTAATTTTAATTAGCTGTTTTGATAATTAAACTAATTAGTTCCCCTGTGTTTCCAGTACGGGCTACCGACTGGAGTTGTTTTCCCCCTCTTTTTACAACACTGCTTCAGAGCTCCACTCCGTTGGTTAATTAGTCACTTTTGCATCAGAAAGCTTTATTGATAGCCTTAATTTGCAGTTGAAATGAGAAATCTGCTGTCAATAATTCAGATAATTGCCCGCTGTTTGATTGCGGAGAACAAAAGTGGCAGGCCTTTAAGTCTGAAGCTGCTGGAAATCCCTCGGGTCACTTCCTGGATGCTTAGCACTCCGTCCAATCTACATATCAGCAAATAACACTGCCATCCGCAACATCTCGACCCCGCTAACAAGACAGAAATCCTGCCAATAAGGAACGCTTTGACCTGCCCCATCTAGGTTTCCCATCATTCTCTCCTCTTCTCGTCTGCCTCACACCACCCAGTGTCCTACGTTTACGGTAACTGAGAAAGGAGGGTTGGGGGAGAGAGACTGAAAGTTGCAGCTTTGCTTTGTAGCTAATTAGTGTCCTTGGAATTAAATGAGCAGCTCTTTGTGCACCTCCGGCTCCATGCGGCCCATGTTTGTGAATTGAATAATTGATTCCCCTCCACTAATCAGAGAGCGACATAATGAGCCAGTTTAATTAAATGGGGATCTAACCTGGCGAACACTGGGAAAATATTTGCTCGTTTACAGCTAATCAGAAATAACAGAGTGAGATGGTTCGGGGGTGGGGGCTGGAAACCAAAAAGAATGGGATCTTAGAACGATGCATGTTGCTGAAGGAATATATGAGAAAATGCAATGCTAGGTTAGGTTTCTCAAGTAAGGAAAACTGGACATACATTGTGGCTCTTTGACTTCTCTTCTGGTATTTTCGGTGGTCCTTGGGATGATGGTAGCAGATTGACCTTTCCTTATCAGAGGCGAAACACGCTGACATGTTCCTCAAGGGGAGCACCCCAGGATGAGGTAGAGATAGCAGAGGAACCCTTGAGCATTGACCTCTCTGCCTCTTCTCACCTCCTTGATGTGCCACTAGAGGTACCACTTACACTCAAAGGCTTGTGGATCCGACAGACCTTTTAAGTACGCGAAGATAAAATAATGGTGGCTCAAGGTGTCTATAGCCAGCCACCAAGTGAGTGATGGAGATGGATAAAATGTGTAAAAAAAAAAAAAAGTTTAAGAGTCTGGGTTTTAGCCTGGAACAGTGAAAGATTAAAAAGTGTGTAGCACTTCAGTTACACTTCACAAAAGGGTTCAATTTGGAGACCTTGATGTCCATTAATGCAAAGGAACTTCAACATGATACTGAACAACATCTGTTGTGACTAGTGCATCTTATAATCTCAGTAGAAAAGTTATGTAGGAAACCTAAATTTTTCTTTCTCTCTCTGTGTCAAAAAGATATGATCAAAACCATGGTTTCTTCACATTTTTCCATAGGAAAGATGGAAACCGTGACCTGTTCTGTTTGCTGGGGGAAAATCTTTGAGTATAAAATAAGTAAATAAAATAAATTCATAAAAATAGTTATTTTAAAAAAAATGAAATATTTAGTAAATTGTTATTTTATTGCTACATATTATTGCCTGCCATCTGCTGAATTTGTCGTTTCCAAATACAGCGTGTCCTAAACTTCCAGACAATCTCACATGTTGTTCATTTGGAGTTTGGCTGGATTTGTGTTGATATTAGTTTACTGAAAAACATCAGCACCACTGTGGGACAGAAGTGGATCATTGAAAGAATACACACTCATCTTGCCCCAGCGTCCTCGCCCTCCTCAACCCCCCAATGAAAAATGAAATAGTGCATTGAAATTCCACACCAAAGGAAGGAGAGAGAGAAGCTGAAGCTTTGAAGCTGCAGCCTGTCAGTCTTTTTGTGTTTTGTGTGTGTGTGTATGAGAGCGAGCGAGAGGATGAGGGAGAGAGTTCCATGTTCTAGTGCTCTCTCTCTCGCTCTCTCTCCTTCTCTATCTTTTTCTCCATTCCATCTCTCTGTCCCTCTCTACCTCTCCCACCACTCGATTCCACAGGCCTCTTCTTTTTTGCACCACTGTCATTCCCAAGAGCCTGCACAAATCAGAAACACAGATTTGAAAAAAGTTGGGTTTGTGGACTTTGGAAAGAAGGAAAACATCCCTTTGCTTTTGAACTTGACAAGCAGCAAAACCACACCTTGGCTGTATCTCAGGTGTGTCTGATGAAGAGAAGAACAAAGGCTGGAAGAAGAATTAAGAAAGAAAAGGTTAACAAACAACATGTAACACTGGTCAATGTGGACAACCTGCTTTCCTTTAAACGCTACATGAAACACCTGAAGTTTTCAACATCACTCCCTAAGGGAAGAATTGATTTTTTTTTCTTGTTTTCAGTTTATTTGATCCATTTTTAACTTTTTCCCTAAATTCAAGCTTGTTTCTTTCCAGAAAATATATAGTATTTTATATTCAAAAACCCAAAAGCTGTAGGTAAACATTATCTAATTTTAATAATACTTCAAGCCAACACAATGTTGACAGACCTAGATAAAGTTTTTTTTTTTTTTTTTTTAAGTTGACTTTTCTGTGGAACTTGCATGACTGGTAGCCTGACTACGTCAGACTTCGTACTTTTGCTCAATTTCAGTTCACTTCTGTACTCAGTCTGAGATTGCGAACTATCTCCCAGTTTTTCTCCGGCTCCAAAACAGCGGGTCAATCAACGAACAGAGGGCGGGCTGAGAGCCATGACGTAGACACTAAGCGCCAAATTTTTTATTTTAGTTTAGGTTAGGGAAATCGAAAACGGACACGGAGACACGGGACGCTATTTGCTCAGTTGTGGAGAATATTCCTGGCCTTTGCCAACTGAAGCCCGAGCAAGAAGAGTGTTTTGGCCCTACTCCCGAGTCCCGACAGGTTTTGAGAAAAGTAAAATGTATCAACTGTTACCGATCATCAGAGAGAAACTTGGGAGGCCAAAGTCCGGCAAGGCAATAATTGTGATTGCGAACTGCCATGTTTACTCCGGTATTTTGTTCAATGATTTTGTTTTCGCTACATACCTGTGTTTACAGTGGTAGTTCGAGGTGGCCGAGCCGGTCATAACCAATACATTATGTGATTGGCTTACGGGTAACCAATGATTTTAAACTTCAGACTAACGAGAAAGAAAACACTTGTCAATTATGCCCTTCCAGACTCTGTTTACGAAGCAAAGCGAAGTAGCAGAGTTTGGTATTACCAGGCTACATGACTGGTGCATGGTCCATATGGCTTGTGCAATATATTCCCAGTCGACAGACAATAATTTCATGTAAAAAGAATGGATTTGGTCATAAACTAAAAATAGCACTTCGAATTGACAACCATATTCTCCTGCAACCTGAACCTGGCTGATAATGACCTGCTTTGAGAAATATCATCTCTCATTCTAACCATACCGCAGGGCATATATCACAAAGTTCTGATCCACGTGAGAGCCAAATCCACCGTCTATCCTCCATCTTTACTAAAGAGAGGTGCGTGTACGACATGAGACACTGTGGCTGAATATCAGACAGACAGAGGAGGATAACGAGCCTCATTCTTGCCGTTCATTAGCGCCGAGAACTCCCTAGCCTTAAGGGATGGGATAATTCCCACGGTAACCATTGCACATCCTTAACAAGCAACTACGCTGAACTTGCTGCAGCTAGTCCACCTGATTTGGCGGGTCCAGCCCACAAGTGTGTGCTTGGTTACATGAGAATGATTAGCAGGGTCTTATGGGACACTTTGATCCCCCACAGACACCGCTTGCTCATATCTGCAAACAAACAGAGCCTCTTTACAGAAAACAAGGTATTTAGCAGCCATTGATAATTAGTTGCGTAATACATTTAATATGGTGTCTGACTAGCATTAGCAGTTCCAATTCATCCCAAAGGGTTTTGTGTAGTCCAGATCAAGTTCTTTCCCCCCAGAGTCCATTTTAAATTCTTTCGTGATCACCTTATTGTGTGATCTTGTGCTTGTGAAAGAAAACACTATGATTATTTAGCCTCAGGAGTGTGTGTTTTCTGGATGAAGTCCTTGAAAAGAAGCATTAAAATTCGGTTGCCACTTTGAGGGGGCAGCCATTACTAATCGCTAAGAAATGTCCTTACTACCAGAGGGCCTGTCAGGTTGTAAATGAAAAGGAATTAAGAAGAAATCCATACATTTTTACACCCAACCCCCTTCCCTTGAGTTTGCTCTCCCAGCTTGTGCACACTAGATGGGAGTCTATCATTAGCAGACCAAATTAAACATTAGCTCTCTGGCTGTCTGTAGTTTGGGCTAATTGCTAATCAGCAGTAAAAGTTGCCTGGCACAGAATATTGCTTACCATAAGCTAAAGGTAATTTGCTGCTTGAGACAAGCTAGACCAAATTGTCTGTTGCTGGCCAGAGTCCGTTTCTAATTACTGCCGGAGGGCGATGACAGTCATTCAATGGAGATTAAGACTGGAATGGAAATGTGCCATAATGCAGAAATGAGCTAGAAATGCTTCTGTCTGCTTTTCCTTAATTTCCCCACTCTTGCTCCGTTTTCCTTCTGCACTCTGTCTATTAACAATAGGGATGGATTCTCGCATGTCAAATCGACAGCAAGGAAGCCTGTTGACAGTCAGTTGCTCCATCTTGAACTGTGCTTAGATCAACAGAAGATTCCTTGAGCTTTGGGTAACTGACACAACAATACAGATATATGCAGTTATATAGGGTACATATTGGATACTGCACATAATTACATTTTTCTGAATCTTTTCATTTGATAAATTTTAAGTAAATCAATTTGTTAACATGATTAATTTAAGCAATTCAAAGACCAAATAAAACATTCACCAATTGAATAAATAATTATTAAAATAATTTAAGCTTCTGTGACTTTTTTTTTTTAAGTAAGCCATTTTGCTAAATTTACTAGCTTTATTAGCTGTATTTATTGTATTTATTTTCTTAATCTTTCCATTTAATAAAACACTTCACAGATCAAGATTTAATTTATTATTTATATTTCATACTATTAATTCCTTTAAGATTTTTTTTTTTCAATTTTAACGATCAAAACAAAAGTAGCAACAATTTTTGTCATGATTATTCCTTTAAAATGAAAAATAAATCTAACAAGCTTTCCTAAAAGCTCAAGTATCTCATATTTTGAGGTCTGATTCATTTGAATGTTAAGTAAACTGATTTACTGATCAAATAAAAGATTTAAAGTGTAGCACAGCTAGCTGATTAGCTTGTGGCATAGCAAGCAACAGTTTCAATTAAATATATAGCCTATAACCTAAATATCTGTGCTAAAAGATGATACTTTTATATGAAACTACATATTTATGCTAGTTAGGTACAGTATTAGCGCAGATGAAAGTGGTGCTTTTTCCCCAACGTGTTCCCATCAAGTGCCACATCATCCTGTTCCTGATTGTCTCAGTGTCAGCCAACCCAGCTCCGCTGATGTCCCACAGGTCTCTGACTGCAGGATAAAATCTGAGTCTACAGCTATCATAATTAATAATCACCCACCCACAGGCTTCTCAGCCTAACCTTCAAAATCCAATCCAGCTCCTCTTCTGAACCCCAGATTGATAGATGCGCATGTTTCCGTATGCGCACACTGTAAATATGTATGTACTCATAAACTCAAACAACAATCGTCCCTTTCATCTGCAGGTAAGCTGTACAGGGAAGAAAAAACGTGTACAGATACACACTTGCGCACTTTTATCTAATGTCAGATATCAAAATGTCAAACCATCGGTCGGGGGGGAAGGAGGGCAGAGCGGGTAGTCGTGGATGTCTAACACCCTCTGGTCGAATCCCAGTGCAGTCCGATCAATACATCGTTATAGATCTTAATCACGTGAAGCATATAATCGCCTAAAACCTATCAATTATAGACAGTGAGATAGCTGGGCCGCCAAATCCTGGCCTGCAGCCACCTTCCTCCTTGGATTAGGATCTGAGATTGGGTCAGGATCATAGGAGACGCGCCCTGCCTGACCAGATAGCACATTAATGACCACTCCAGGGGCAGCTGTCTCTCAGCCTGCAGTCTAGCAAAATAAATAATAAATCATTTAGGCTGACATAATTACCAACTAAGAAGCTCAGTCCAGGCCAGCGAGGCTAGTAACAATTGCAGAGGAGGGAGTGATGGGATGAGCGCTCTGCCGTGATTTAGCACACATAAAGCTCTACTTTTATCTTTACAACAACCATATACCTTTGCTGCCTTTGCGAAGTTTACACACAGGATCATGGAATGCTGGTGCTGCACTTTTCGATGTCTCCATCATTAGTGGCACCAAACAGTATTAAAAAATAATAACTGTTATTCAACAGGTTTCACATTCGGTAACAGTGGGAAACTGTTACACGACTGAAGTGGAAGGTCACATAGCAACAGCAACATGGTGGATGCAGTATGTACAATTATATGCATATTACATGTATACTGATAAAATATGCTTTATTAGCAGTTGAAAGGCAAGCACATGAAGAACTCTCTGAAATTATGTGATTTTGGATCCAAGTACAGTGTAAAAGATTGACCGCTTGGAAAAAATGTATGGAAGAAATTGGTTTAAGTTTTCAATTGTGTTATGTTCGTATTACATACCAGAAGCTAAACCTAAAGATGTTATGATACTTCAAACTGTCCTTGAAATGTCTTTCTTTACTCACTCAAATAAATATAAGCTTATTTGAATGCCTGTTGTCTTGTAAGGATGAAAGAAGCCCAGAAACTTTGATCTCCTGTGAAACAGATCATACAAACGTACATGGGCATCTTCGGAAACAGGAAACTTCCTTCCCTTTTTTCCATTTGTTTCTATTCAAATCCCTTCACCCATCCTTTCTTCCACTCAGTCTGTTCAAAATTTAACATGAAGATGTCAATGCAAGTGAATTAACAGTCATGTCTGCTATCATTTGAAATGTATCAGTGGGACTGGTAAGATATTTCCTTACTCTCCCAGGGTCTTTCATGCAAATTACCTTCTGATCCCATTGAGGTGTAAACTACCCAGGTCTGGGACCTAGGTTAATGCAAATTCCAATTGTTTCTACATGCCTCCATTTGGGGGAGGTTTTATCTTGGTTTTGTATTTAAAGGATTGCACCAAAAGGGTTGAGGCGATTCGGTAGACCGGAAAGCCCATAGTGTGGTGTGTGTCTCTGCACTCCATCCTATTTTCCAAGGTCAGGTATGCACCTTTGACTCTTAGATTCATCTTTGAGAATTCTTGATATCTTTGAATTGGCATAATACATATTTACCTGACTGAATAAATTGTTACATTTGATTTTATTCTGACTTACTCTGAAATAATTTCCTCAAGTAGAATTCCTCAAGGCTCAGTGGTAGAGTATTGCATTAGAAGCACAAATGATTGTGGGCTCAATTCCCAGGGAAAAAATGTATAGCCTGAATGCACTGTAAGTTGCTTTGCTCAAATGGACACTTTTAAGTAGCAATAATAATAATATAAATATTTGTTAAAAAAATCACTTTTTTTTAACATGCCTGTAATTATTTAAAAGCTAATGTTGAGGAAAATACACCATCCAGGGAATGTTGCACGTATGTGTGAAAGTGGTTTCGCCCCAGTCCCCCTCTTCCTGCTGGCAAGCAGTTGCCATTCCCTCCCACTGACACACCTGGTTGCCAGTGGTGATGCAATTAAAGGGACGGAGAAACTCATTTCAGAAGCATGTCTCTTATGCTCGAATTGCCAATCAGGAAGGGCGAATTTTGAGGTAACTACAGAAATGCTGCCAACTCACCTCATTCATTTGTTCTGCATTCAAAGGAAGACTTATATATAGAGAAGAGGGAGGGCTGAAACAATTATGTTTTCGACATTTTCTAATTTATCTCACCTTACACACCTTTTCTGTCCAGAGAAGCTTCCTCATTTACCAGTCCAAATTTAAATTCAGAAAAATTCCTAAGCGGATTTTCTCAATTTAGCCATACTTTTAATCTTTGGCAAAAATGAGTGACTTCTTTCAATAATAATAATAAAAAAAAGCCTGACAGGCTTACAGCGCACACCGGCGGATTAGTTTCCCGTGGAGATGAGGTTTTCCTTTGTGCTGCCGTGTGTCTGTTTGATGGGGGTTTAACAGGAAACGTTCATGCTGAAATTGGATGCAGACAGGGATAGTGGTGCGATGGCCGGGTTTTGATATGGACCCCACGCAGTAACTCTGGTCTAACATACCCTCATCTTCCTCTCCCTGCGGCCTGCCTTCACCTATGAAGACTACTATAAACCCTAGACATACAGAGTAGCAAACTGGGATGTTATTTAAATGCATATATACCTAGATCTAAAGGAAAATGCACTTTTCTCTATGTTCATGCCAATTGAAAGTGGTTTCTAGAGGAAATAAACTGTTCTCGCTTTTAGATATATTGGATTCCTGTCATGTTGCTGTTCTGTCAAGGATGCTGACAAGAGATGAAAATACCGCGCATAATGGCGGACTCTTGCAAAGCAAGATGATTATGACATCTCGTTGCGTGGAAACAGGCCGTTATTGCAGCGAAGCAAGGTTAACAGGTTGTTTACCAGCTAAATCAGTTCAGGGGCTTGGAAAAGCTTCATGACAGTGCAATACAGAAAACAAAGAGCTGTCTTCCAATCTGGGCAATTTAGGACGGTCCTAGACAGGAAGCATCATTTGAAAAGTATTAGGATCAACACAAGGCCCTTCTTTGGCACGTGATTGGCCAACTGCTGTCCTGGTGTAGCCCACCCTCCCTTGCGGGCCAGGGTTCACAACAGATGGGCAAAGGCAAGCCTAAACTCAGACTGTCTGAGAGTCTCACCAGGGCAGGATGGGAATCCTGTCCTATCAGACTCATCCTCTCAATCCTGCAAACAGGCATGTGTTTGTTGATTTGGCTGCTTTAATGCCCCATTATACACCCTGTGCTGACAGACAGAAAACACTGGCTTTCCCCTGTTTCCACGATAATGCGTAAACAGTCTGAAATCATGATCATATTTCTTATTTAAAGTGATGTATACTGTTTTATTAAAATGCCTCTGGCAGTTATTTATGGTTTAGTAAGGAATAATGTACATTCGGTTGTTAAAGAAAACTAAATCCCTGAACCAGTTTGGAGATATAAAAAGTGAGTATAAAGACACAAAAACAGACTTTTTTGTTTTTGTTTTCCCAGCTGTATTTGCTCAGTGCAACTTATAACATCCAAGTGAAAGCTATAACACCAACGTGTCAGAAAAATAAATGAATAAAAAACAAAATCACTGATTTGGGAAAAGGATCACCCCCTTGTGTCAGTATTTTGTTGAACCACCTTTTGCTTTAATTACTTTCTTTAGTCTGTTGGGATTTGTCTCTACTAACTTTGCACATCTAGACTTTGCAATATTTGCCCACTCCTCTTTGCAGAACTGCTCAAGAGTTCAGTTCAATTTGATGGGGATTTATGGTCATTGTCATGTTGGAAGGAAAACCTTCTTCCCACTGACAACTTTCCGGAGGAGCTCAGCAGATTTTCCTCCAGGATTTGATGGTATTTTGCCCCATCCATATCGTTAGGTATTGAGGCCAAATAATTCAATTTTAGTTTCATCTGCCTCAGAATGTTCAAGGTGCATTTTGGCAGAGCTCAGACGTGAATGCATGTGGCCTTTCTGGAGTAGTGTTTTTTTCTTTCTTGCAACCCTCCCATACAAGCCACATTTGTAAAGAAAATGTGATATTGTTGTCACATGCACACAATGACCACTCTTTGTCATAAATTCTGCTTCAGAGTTGCTGTAGGCCTCTTGGTCATCTTTTTGACCAGTTTCCTCCTGGCTCTTTAATCCAGTTTGGAGTGACGTCCTGATCCAGGGAGGGTCTGTGTTATTTCAAATACCTTCCACTTCTTAATAATAGAATTTACTTCAATTCCACATCTTAATAAAAGACTTCACTGTGCTTCTAGGCATTGATAAAGCCATTGGTTTTTGATTAGTTCCTGTCCACAATGTTATCCTGGAGATCTTCTGACAGTGCATTGTACCCAAAGTTGATTGTTTGCTTCAGTTGCACTACCAAGGGCTGAAATGCTCAAGGAAAGATGATAATTTTTTCCAACTCAGTGATTATTTATTTAGTTATTTTCTGACATTTTACTGTTATATGTTTCACTTGGATGTTATAAGTTGCACTGAATCAATACAGCTGGATAAAACAAAAACAGTATCTTCATTTCAGGCTGCAAAGCAACAAAATGTGATTATTTTAAAGGGGGGTGATTCTTTTCGATACCCATTGTAAATATTAAATTTACATTTTTGTTTCGATACTGGATTTTAGGTTATATATTTTATGTTTAATATATTAAGATAATTTAATAAAAAAATAATATGAATAAGTACTGGATATTCTTTCTTTATTTATTTTTTCTGTCTATCCATTCATACATATACACGTTTCTAATTAGAAAAATTGGCATAATTGGTATCAAAGAGACATATTTTTGTTTTTATATTGGTGATTTATAAATAATTATATTTGATTTATAAAATAATTGACTTTATAAAAAAATAAAAAAAAATCCTGATTTTATTATATGAGAGGACAGAGAGCTTGAAGTGATACAAGCCCCTAAAAGCAACTAAGTAAATAAATCTGATTAAAGTATTCCGGAAAACCATGTAATAAGCTAAATTTAATCTGACCATAGGCATTTTTATAGGGCCAAAACAACACAGAACAACTATCACTTTAAATTCATAATGTTTCCTAATGCCTCATATTGCATTTGCTGCATTGCAACCAACAATACCACAACTTTATCCAAAATAATCTGATCTGGATACATCCTTTGATGTGCACTTGTACAAGTGCTGAGTTACGACTGAGATAAACCACTGAGGTGGCTTTCTAGTCTGCAGTGTTTTTTTTTAAAGTAGAGAAGTAAGGAGAAGAGAAGTGTATTGGCTTGTCGATTAAAGCTTCTGCTCTTGACCTACTTTTCTTAAATGGAGATTCTGAGCGCGAAAAAGAGCTGTTTATCAGATTATAAAAAACATAAAGACACAATTTATTTACTCAAAGCTGAGCAGCCAGGATTCAAAATGCTGACCCTTAAGGGGGGCTGATGGTCAGCCTCAAGATAAGGACTGTTGTTATTTAGCAGATGTCAAATAAAAAGTGCTTTTTACACATTAGCATTTCATAAGGCAGGCGTTTTAGTCATCCTATGTGATTTATAAGGAAAGGTAGCGAGAAGATGGTTTACTGTGGAGATCCATTGAAGAACTGCACTATTTGAGATTCTTCTTTGGGGATTTGGTCACTAGCGAATCAAAATTAGTTGAAGCGAGTCAAAATGAACTGGTTTAAAATACGGTTCCTTCATATCGTTGGTCCCAAGTGGGTTGAGCAGGTGTGTGGGGTTCTTCACGAATTCAGTGGGAGGGTGCGTGCCAAGCGTCAGCAATTAGAGTCGCATTGCACTCATGAGATCCGTAGCACTTCAAAAAGAATTATTCAGGCCTTCCCTTTATTTGATTATGGCCGGTCCCCTGACTTTCCCTTGCCAGCGACCACAATGCATTTCATCAATTAGCTGGTTCACCTGGCCACAAATGATGTGCTGTCAGAGAACCGTGCTAGGTGCAGAATGCTTAATAGTTGCATCTCAATCCCCAAATTATTCACTAAAGCATATAAATATTTGATTCCTGTACCCTGTAGCTGTGTATTGTATCTTTTTTTTATTCCAACCTCCATAAAAACACAGATGTTTAATATAAATATTTTAGGTCCTCAACTCTCCTCTTCCCCACTTTCTCTCCCTCTATAAATCCTTTCCTCATTAACTATTTGAAGCAACTATTAGTGTTTTAACACCACAGGAAAGCGGCTTCATTGAAATGCAATGAAAACTGCACAGAAAAGGCAAAGTTAACTAATGGGCTCAAATTTTCAAACGAATGCAAGATTAAAGTCAATTGAATCTCCCATTGGGTTTTGACTGAAACCCTTTGAAAAGGAGCCCCGTAGTGGTTTTCAGAAATGAAAAATAGGACTTGTTCTAAAATATTAATAACATTTTATACCCTCATTATGGCAAAGCAATTACATTTATTCAGAAACTTACTTTCGATTCTACCTTGAGGTTATTCGCACGCAGGTAATGCTACCATCAGCCTTGTGAACAGTCTTCTATGCTGTTCTCCAAATGTACTGAACAGACACATCAGAGAAAGAGCTATAATTTAATATAGGCCAAATCCAAATTTGATCTGTGCATTGTAAGTAAGAGCTCTAATACTCCATGCACCGGCCTGTCATGAATCTGTGAATGCCAAATCTCGGTACGAGATGATTCCTTTTCTTCACGGTCATCTGGAGGGGAATCAGAATTAGAGATCTGAGATGCAATAAAACCGTAAAATTGCGCATAAACCTTTCAGGAGAGCACAACTTAGTTTTGTAGAGTGTTTTTGTGCATTAGATATCTCCCATCAACTAGTCTGACCTAGTTTTCTATAACAGATGCCATTAATTAAATATATTGCACAGTGTGCACCCTCATAGATATAAATGAAGCATGCAATACAAAAACAATTCGGAGAGGAGATTAGGCAGAAAAGTTGCATTTGTTCACCATTGACTCCTCTCGCTCCAAAACCCTCAAGTTCCTCCCTGGCTCTTCAGGTTTTTAGCACATCTCAAATCACATACCGCAATTCGACAAAAAGCAGCACACTTCCTGGAGCTCACTCGCATTCAGATGAGAGTGACAGGGAAAAGGATTTGAAACTCCTCTCTCGTTCTCACTAGCGCACGCTCTGCCCGTAATAGGGTAGAAGTCATTAAAAACATCACTGCTGGCCTAATTAAGACGGGACATCTGGTCTCTCCTCACAGAACGGATCGCAGTCAAGTACAAATTACTCCTTCATGACAAGTTGTGAGGTGTCATACATCTCAGTGATCGTCAATCAACAGGGGACTTAGGCAACTCTTTCATCGTTAACGAGCGAATGCTTTGTTTTCCCGTTATAAGAGAAAACATTTTGACAAATTTCAAAGGAGGGGTTGGAAGCAGGGTGTCTTGTCATTTTTCAATACCCCTTTTATGTTGCTGCCAATTAGTTAGTGTAAACTTTAAGTTGCCTTTGACAATGATGATTTTTTTTCATAGCAAATGCCTGTACAATGGCAGATCTGCCACTGGTTGGTCTGCAAGTGACAATACAAAGGAAAATGAAGATGGAATATCTGTGCTTCACTTAAAGTTGACACTTTCTGTGAGATCTGACTGACTGCAACAACCTTACGGATCAATACCAAACAGCAAAATAATAACTGTTTCCATACAGGTTTCCTAAACACTCCCCTTGTCTTCTATCGTTTGTATTTAAATATATAAACATTGAATTGCGTGCATTTGTTTGTGAAAATTCACATTTTTATTTGAACAGTATTTAAAACAGCATAAAAAGGAATATTGTAAAATATTGCCAATTTAAATGTTTTTATTATGATGAAGTCGAATTATCAGCAGCCATTCTCCAGTATTTAGTGTCACATGATCTTTCAGAAATCATTCTAATATGCTGACTTGATAAACATGTTTTATCAGCAGCATTGAAAACAGATGTGCTGCTTAAACATTTTGTGCAAACCGTGATGATTTTTATGTTATTTAGTGTGTATGTCTGTATATACACAATATTATTATTAAATAATATTTTTTGGTACATTTATGTATTAGATGCAGCATTAAAAAAAAAAAAAAAAAAAAATGGACCAAAAGAAGCTGACTAAAGCATTCACTGAATCATTTCTAGTCTGAAACGGCAAACTACTCAGCTTAATACATCGATATCCACTCAGATGTTGATCAGCATCATGTGCATTAGGTATCCACTTGGCGATTCGATATGTTTGGGTATTTGTCACTCTTTTATAAGATTAGAGCGAATAGCAATTCACAGCTTGCTACAAAAATGATAACGCTTGCAAAAAGGCAACAGCACAAAGGGTTAAAGTTGTACAGCGCAAACCCTTTAAGGAAAAGATGATCAAAAATACAAAGATGGATTAAAAAAATAAATAAAGAACAAAGGCAAAACAACAAAACCTAGTCAGAAGCTAAGGGAGACAATGCATGAAAATAATTGGAGCCCAAGGGGTGATATTTGTTCTCCTGAAATAATAATTACTCTTATGGACTGTGTGCAAACACTTTAACACTAAAATCACATTTCTATCAATAATAATTTCTACAGCAATGTGGTCAAGCTTTCTTTATATATATTATTATTTCTGCACTTGATACACTTTGCTGCTGTGAATGTTTCAACAATATCACCTTGCATTTTAATTCGATAAATAATAGAAGCAGAACTCTATAGGACTGAACCCTAGGACAACTTCAGTACGCTTTAAAGTCGAAAGGCGCTCTCCAACCCTGATTGCGTATAATTCTAATCAGAACCTTGCCATCTTATAGATAAAAGAGAGAAGCAGATAATGGGTAAAAAAAAAAGACCATTGAGTCTAAAATAAGGCAATTTCTATGTAAATCGGCAATAAAGCAGAACTTTCCTAACTGCTGAGGGCAGTCGCATTGCTGACATGTGGGCTGTTCGGAAATTGTTTAACTGCCTGATAGCAGGAATCTTGCTAAATATTTGCTTACCTTTCCTCTTCCATTAACCCTTTAAAACCGCACGTATCATATTTGATACATGAGTTTCTAAGACATATATTGAATCAGTGAGAGCAATACTTTCTTTGAAAACCTGTTGTATCTATTTTGATACGTGTATTCTGCCATCTTGTGGAATTTCACTGTACTGCAGGCAGTAGAGGGGTGATTTTTTAGCTTTTCAAAATGGCAGCTGCGATTGGATCAAGCCAGACGCTTTCGGCAGGAAAATAAAGGCTAATTTCAAGTTGTTAAGGTAAAAAATGATATTGGATTGCGCCTGATATAATTAATTTAACACTTTCTGAATTGAAATAATGCATAATTACTTAATAATTTAATCATTAAATTACAAGTAAATCGTGTTGGAAATTGTGTATCAAATTTGATACATCAGGTATTAATGGTGCTTTATGTCTAAACAGTAATGTCAAATTGTAGTAATGTTATCTACTTTATGACTACCACAGTGCAAACACACACAATATTGGGATGATTCAATTAATGGCAATTCATGACTGAAATGTCATATTAAAATATATATTGTGTTAAAAATGCACATATTAAATTTGAAACTGCAGGTATAAGGTTCTTTATCCCTGAATAGTCGTGTCAAATATTTTTTTAATGTAATCTACAATATGCCTACCACAATGTCATCTTACAATACATTTAGGTTATTTTTACAGTAACAATTCCTCTAAAATTATAATCAATATGCTGGAATCATCAATTTTTATGTGTATTTTTAGATGCCAAAAAGATTAGAGGAAGAAGAAAGAGAAAAAAAAGCATCTTCAAAATGTAATCAACATAATAATGGATGGCAATTCAAGTGACCTAGAGCAGTTAGAGGAAGAGGAGGAGAAGGAGGAGGAGAATGATGAGGAATGGATTCCTCAGGCCATGCATGATGATGGAAGTTCAGACAGCAGTGATGAAGAAGATTATCAATTCGAAAGTGTAGTCCAGAGCAGCATAGAAGTTGAGGTCCCAACAACACAGGACAGATTCAAATGGCAGTCGGTGAAGGATAATGCAAAAAAGAAAGAATACAGATGGAGATAAAAACAATTTCAACCTCCATCTGTCGATTTCATTGCATCTGATGAGGAAGGGACAGAAGACAGGTGTAACTGGACTCCATACATGTATTTCAAACAGTTTGTCACTGATGAAATGCTACAGGAAACGGCAGAACAAACAAATATGTACAGCGTACAAAAAGAGGGCAAGTCAGTAAACACAACTGCCAAAGAGATAGAGAAAGTTGCAAGAATTGAACCAACAATCATTTCTCACATGTGTACTGTAAGAAGTGTAAGGTGCATCTTTGCCTGAACAAAGACAGAAACTGCTTTCGTGACTACCACAAAGTGAAATAAAAGGACTGGAAAAAAGATCTATGTAAAAAAAAAAAGAGAGAAAAACTGCCTAAAATGTTCTATATTTTCAAATTGTTAAAGGCATAATAGATTTTTTTTGTATCTAAAATCTACACTGTTGTAAGCAAAACGTTCCCTAAAAGCCTGATGTATCAAATGTGATACAAAAAATATATCATAAACAATATGAGTTGGCAAAATTTTTGGGGGGGGATTTTGATTCAAGGATTAATAAACATCTAATTTCCAAAAATATATAATTTTCTGCCATTTTTTTAATGTGTCAGGCTTTAAAGGGTTAATGTCCTCTGTAATATTAAGCCATCTTCCATGCAAGCAAACAGATGCCGCTCACTCTTTAGCATCTGATCAGTGGTTGGTAATTCTATCTCCACCAACGACTGCATGCACTGTAAGATTGCCCGCAATATTATGTGCAGGATAAAGCATATCCATCCATCTCGAATTGAACTCTGGGATGCATTATTGATTGACTGGCGATATTGTGTCAGAAAAAATAAGTGCCACTGGGTTATAGTTTAATATGAATGATAATGCACAAGGGCCTTAGTGAACCATCAAAGCTAGGTTTGTTTTCATAGGTAGCAGTGCGCATCTATTATGAAGCCCGAAGCTGACTCATGCTCAGTCTTTGTTTGACAAAGTTAAGTTTCCACAACTTTGAAATGAGATGATAAAAGAATCCGTGTGTCAGCGGTTCTCTTATTGTAACTAGGACTTATATTTCCCTGCAGGCCTCCTAGAGGGATTATGATTATACAGTAGATTAACACGTTTATCCTTATCTGTGAGCAGCAAATTATCGGTAGATGAGGCACAAACCAGCGAAACAAATAGTATTCGTAGGAACTGCTCTCAAAATTCTTCTACCCTGTCAAATTTTAACCCGAGAGGTCATCAAACTTGCCAGCAGTGCAAGTCGAGGTAGAAGGAAACCTGATTGGATGAGATAGCCAATGTATTTTTATGTGTGCATGTGCCTGTGAATGACACCGTAAGCTTAAAATGTAAAGGTTAAACCTTTTGAGTGAGAACTAGAAGATAAAGTATTAGGCATGTATGTTCTGTGTACCCAGTGAATGCCAGTTAATTCAGAGTCATGGTGCATGGCCATGTCTCGTGCCCGGCTGAAATTTGTTTTGGGTTTCTAGTGGAGACAAACGTGGTATCATTCATTTAAAAGTCAAACATAGCAGGTGTAAATGTTACAGGGACTCAAAAATGACAATTCTGACATCAATTACTCACCCTATTATTATTTTGTTTCTTCTGAATGACTTCTGTCATCCGTACAAATGGAAGTAAATGGAGACCGGAAAATTACAAAATACCCAATAAAAGCACCAACGATATATGAGGTTTTAACTTAGAAATAGCTAGGAACCCATACATGAATTTTCAAAACAAATTCACATAAATATACTTTCTACCAATATATATATGTCATTTTTAGTCTTTTTTTTTGTCATTTCTTTAGCATCTCTTGCATATTTGAACCCTTTTCCAGCAGTGACTGTATGATTTTAAGATCCATCTTTTGATGCTGAGGGCAACTGAGGCACTCAAACGCAACTATTAAAAAAGGTTCCAACATTCACTGATGCTCCAGAAGGAAACACGATGCATTAAGAGCCAGGGTGTGAAAACGTTTAGAATTTGAAGATTAAATTGTACTTAAAGGGGTGGTTGATTGTGATTTCACGTTTTTAGCGTTATTTAGTGTGTAAAGTTGATGTTTGAGTATAAACATTATCAGCAAACTTATGGCGCTGAAAGTCCTATGCAAACTGATATATCATCTTTTAAAATGTAGCATATGCTCAGTATATGCTTACCGTATTTAACTTTTTTATTTAAACGGTATAGGACGAAATATAGAAAGATCAAATGCAATAAAAATATATATTATTTAAATAAAATTACGATGTTTTATAGAATCGCAGGGGCAGAAAACACAACCTTAATATGATGCCGGTGGTCTCATTCTAATTTCAGTAATTCATGTCCAGGACAGTCCTAGAGAACATTGTTACATCACAGAACATTTCTGTTGTCCAAGTTCGCAAGGCATGTACAGTAGCTGTGGGCCATTAATTTATTCATGGTGTTTTCTTGAAATATTCATACAGTGGCAATCTGTTGAAACTCATTGGCCGTCTCCTGAGCGCTGGCCAGAGCGACGCGGAGAAGAGAGAGATTGAGGGCCCGACGGCAGTCAATTATTAAAAATGTCAAAAATAATCACTAACTCCCTGCAAACCTCCACTGTCATCGAATGTGTAGCGTATATCTGAATTCTATTCAGCAGGTTAAAGGCACGCTATGGGAGCCACTAATAGCAAAGCAACAAAAACTCTCACAGATGCATTGAGGAATGGTTTTGTAAGCTGCTACACAGAGGCTCAATAAATGATGGTTAAAACATGACCTCCATCCTACTGACATATGTCGTAACTGAAAACTACTTTCACCTCTATTTTCGCTGCTTTGTGCGTGAGGTGGCCTCATTTGAATCAAGGCTGTCATAGTGACTGAACAGGAAAGGATGTATTGAATCTTTACAAAACCCTCCACCATGGGCTGCTTTTACATTAAAAGACCTTAATCTGTCCTTTAAATGCCATCGGAGCTTATTCAGAGACATGATTGTGTCTCTCATTTTAGGTTTTTGTTAGGGCTCTTTGTTAAAGTTTTTGTCCTGTGTAACCTTTTGTACACGTCTATTTGCTCTTTGTATATAATTTCCAGTTTCAAGAACATTGAATCAGATTTTTTTTCTAACAATGATTCACAATGTTCCTAGATAGACAGGTAAATCAACAGATGGATTCTAACAACTCTTCCTATATAGATTAAATAGACAGATAGACAGATAGACAGAAAGACTAAGAAGGAACAGGTAAAATATCTGGTTTATATGCTGTTTGCTATTCAATCAGTGTGAGAACAGAATCAGTCCATGTGTGGTTATATCCAGTTATCTTGCTCAAGTGCATCCACTGAAAGCAAAACTAATGGAATTCTGCGCGGTGGGCTGACTGCCGTTTTCTGATCACTAGAAGATTGCCCTATTGACCAAATGTCAGGCGCAGAGAGATGCAATGATCGAATAAAAGAGTATACATAATCGAAGGCGAGAACTCTGCCAGGGCCGCCCTCTGTTGCCTCTCTAACTACACCCTGGGAAATTCTCAAAAATCATTACCCCTCCCATCACCACACACACACACACACACACTTTTGTCATCCCACTTCTGCTCTCTTGTGATGCTCTCTTGAAATGCTTTTTTGCTTTTTCTCATTAAAAGCAAATTTTATATATGTCTCTCTCACACACACCACATCTCTCATTCCAATGCATTTCTGCCCTGTTGCCAACAAACTGCTGCTTGGTATCTGTCTGAGGACATGTTATGAAATATTTTGGGCCCAAATTAATGTGCCATTACTACAGGAGCACTGAGCTGAAGATGACAGAAAGCCTCAGGATATTTAGATCACTACCAGATTGGTTACTGGAAGGTAAAGTGGGTGTTGACTCCTGGAGACCAATACACCACCCCCCCCCCAAAAAAAACATAACTCACCTAAGAGGGAGGAGGAGGTGGAGGAGGCAGCTAACAGATTAAATTCTGATTAGGGAGAAGATGCCCAGAGGAATTTATTGGTCACTTGAGAGGCTGAGTGATGTTCTACCAGTCTGACAACTGCTTGAACATGCTAACGACGCTGTAGCATTTATAAATGTAACACAAATGTGGCAAATGAAAAATGTATTCCCTCAAAAAGAGGGTTTTTTCCCCACCTACTTCGGTTCTAAAGTGATCTAAATCTGTCAGAGGTGAAATAAATTACATCTTCTCAGGAAAGGAATGACTTTTTTAGGGTTCTGCCTTATAGTCTGTATTTTATTTCTATTCGGTGTAAATACATTTATAAAATTGTTAAAGGTATAGCTCACTCAAAAATGAAAGTTTTGTCAGTAAATCATATTTGTCTTTCTAGACCTTGCGAGACTTTCTTTCTCGAGCACAAATGAAGAAATTTTGTACAGGTTGCTTATTTACATGCAGTTGAAATGAAAGGGCACTTCAAAAATGACACAATGCAAAATAAAGGGAATCTAAAAGTCATCTTCTTAAGTCTTATTTGTATGTAAGACAAAATTTAAGTAATTGTTCACTGATAATCTTCAACTCCAGTGGGCTATGGAGTGCTGTGACCAAATCATGAATCAGAAACAGAATCAGTCTGATTAATGAAAATATCATTCAGATCAAGTGTATTCATTAAAGAGACAATGAAAGAATAATTTCTTCACACATTAAACATTGTCACATTACATGACTTATGTAAATATATATACAAAATTTATGTAAATTAAATTATATATAAATAATTAAACATATTAAAATCAAATGTAATCTAATCTTGACAAACTATATGTCGTTGGAAAGGTCTAAGACTCCCAAATATATATTTTTCCAATATTTTTTGTTAAAAATGATGTAGGAAAAGTAATAGATTAATTTATGACAAGAGTGCACCCTCAGAAATCTACATTACAAAAGGAGTTTTGACCTTTGTTTAAAACAAAAGACTTCCTCGTTGCCTTTTTCTCTATTACATTTTAGAAATCATCAGAAGTTATATACCACTTGAAAACATAAAATCTCAAAATTCATCCTTTAAAATATATCTTGAATATGAATGAATATATATATATATATATATATATATATATATATATATATATATATATGTTTTAAATAAGTAAACATAAATGTGTCAAATTTATTTATTTATTTAAATTGATTTAACTTTATACATTTATGGTATAAAATTACAGATATAATATAAAATCTATAAATAAAAATATTGAATGTTATTAATATATGAATAATGTTAATTAAACAATAAAAATAATTAAATAAAACGTGCAACTTACTTTATACATTTATGGTGTTTTAGCATCCTTTTTGAAGTTTCGAAAAAATGAACTGTACATTCTTTAAAATTTAAAACACAGAAAGACTGAGTACCTTTTTTAGTATGATGGTAGAATTTTTTTATTTTTTTGCACCTGTGCTCTCTTAGAAACAGCTCAAGTCCCTCCCTCTCTCACCACTTGTGCATGCAATTACACCTAAATGCACTAAAATGACTGACTGAACCATGTGAAGGGCATATACTTTTTTGTGAAGCGTGACATAATCGGAGAGTTTAGATTCCTTTTTATCAGGAGGCCCAGGTAATAATGAAGGCCTGGGATCCATTCAGAATACTCATTTACAGCTAGGAGAGGATGGCCCCATCTGTTCTGTGGCAAGGTCCCTTCCAGCAATCTTTGATATCACTAAACGCTATTAGCTGAGGAAGAAGCTGGGCTAATGGACCTTTAAGAGCTCATTTATTTGAAGCAATTATTTAGAGGCGACTCCTTCTTGGAGTTGTGCATTGCCCTCACAAATGGGAAGATTATGCCATGTTTGGAGGAGAATGCATTTGACTGAAGGACACAAGGAACTGGAGTAGGAGGAAGGAATTCATTTAAGGGAGGCAGACTGGAGACCCGCAAACAAGTGCTCAATGTACTCTGATGTCAACTCAAGGTAGTACTTTTCAGTATTCACGAGCGCAGGTTTGAACCAATCAGTTTTTAACAGAATGTTGCAATAGTGAGAAAAAAAAACTCGAAAAGGAAGCAGCATTGCCTTTACAGTGGGCCAGGCCTTCACATCACAATGAAGATTGAAGAACTCAAAGATGCCGTTCTACTGCACAAATATATTAACATGTTGGACGTCCCACTATGGAATAAGTCTTTGCCCAGTTCTGACTATAGTTATGTTTACACACTTTGGGGTGGGGGTGATGGATAGCTCTCACATACCTTTTAGTATATTATTTATGCTACTGTTTTGAGGAGCTAAAATATTAAATAAAAAATAGTATGCTAGAGGGCAAATATTCTTTATTTATTTATTTTTCAAAAAATACACAAAATACACAAGAATTTATATTCCTTTATCAAATATATTTAAACAAATAATCGTAATTATTGTACTACCTATAAATAAAAAATAAATAAAAAACAGCATGAATAATTCACAAGATAATGGAAATAATAGTAACAATAATAAGCCATTATTTACAAAATATTAAATAACATTATGTAAAAAAATATGTAACTTAGATGTCTGTATGTAACAGTTTCATTAAATTTAAATGTGTTAAAATATCTCTAAAAATAAAGTAAATATAAAATACTTTAAAACATATATATATATATATATACACATACACACATATATATATATATATATATATATATATATATATATATATATATATATATATATATATATATATATATATATATATATATGCAACTTATACTGTGTGTGTGTGTGTATTTTTTTTAATAAAAAAGAAAAATATTTACTCTAGTGTGTAGAACCTAATTCATACTATCTAAACATTGTTAACATTCCTATATCTGTCCTTTTAAAAAAGATTCTTGAACATGCTTTAACAATGGAGTTGGCTAAACACCCAGGGTAATTCAGTGAAATAACATGTCCTGATAGCATCTCCTAAAATCCAAAATTATTAGGGCATAACAGACAACAACAAAAGAATTGCATGGCACTATGATTCAGAAGTGAATCAAAAACTCATGTTCTTTTTTTTTGCAACACATTCAGAATCTCAACAGATCGACTTTCGACTTTTAAAAGAAAACTGCCAGAAAGAACACTTAGTCCCTAGCTGCACAAATAAGCCTCTCCTTCTCCCTCCCTTATGACCGGGGTGCATTTGAGAATATCACTCACTTTGCTAGGATATGAAAGAAGCAAGACCTGTAAGAACATTGCAGTGGCTTCAATACATGACATTCCCAAAGTAAAAAGAACAATCGAATCTTTTATGATTACGCCTCTTTTATTGAATGTTTCAATCAACCAAATATAGACAACCTCGGCAATTTGCACTAACCTCACCGGCAAGAGCTGCGAGTTTGTGACATATTTGTATTCTTTTGAAACGGGTACATCCGCTTCTTGCCAGCCTTATTTTCTTTTTTAACCTTAGCTGTATTCTGAGATCAGACAATGAGCAAGTGATGCAATATCGTGGCCTGGCGGACTCAGTAATGTAGTCAATGGTATAAGTCCTACTGCAATTTAAAACTGCTTATCCGAGCTGAATCCAGATGGGAAATCACTCCCAAACAGTTTTCTCTTATAAGCACTCGTCAGGGCTTAGCCAGGGTGGTGTTCATCTCCACACAGAGGATGCGCAAATCGCTTTAGTAAAAAAAAAAAAAAAAAATTTAAGGCCTCATGAGCGATTTGATGAGACGCCGACTCATAGGCCTCTGTCTCCTGCCTTCAATTTGGTGGGCCCAATGCTTCAGCTCAGTTGCGCATCCCCTTCCATTTTCAATATTGCTTCTCCTATCATGGCGAAAGAGTCCCTGCAAAGAAAGACAGCCTCATATTGGAAAATAATGGCCCTTGAACTGCCGGAGCTCTACAGTCTCTCTAAATTCAACTACATTTTTGGTGTTTCCTTCTGTACATCTGCCATTCAAATTTCCTGACATAGCCATAGATATATTCATCCAAGTTGTTTTACATGTGATAATTCAGCATGTTTGAAGAAGGTGCACCATAGATTGGGCTACTTTGAAGATGGTGTAAGAGCAATCTGAACTACAGTGGGGTGTGATGTGAGAGGAGGATGTCTGAAACACCTTTTCACACCCCTACCAAGAATGGCATCCGGTCTGATAGTCGCTGGAGGATTAGTCACTACATGCAAAGAGAGCAGCCAATTAAAACATGAAGCTCCTACACAAGTGAAAGAAAGTGAAAGTCGTGAAATTTGCTAAGTATGGTAACCCATACTCTGAATTGGTGCTCTGCATTTAACCCAACCAAGTGCACACACACACAGCAGTGAGAAGTGAACACACCGTGAACACACACCCGGAGCAGTGGACAGCTATAGATCCAGCACCCGGGGGTTCAGTGCCTCGCTCAATGGCACTTCAGTCATGGGTATTGAGGGTGGAAGAGAGCGCTGTTCATTCACTCCCTCCCACCTACAACTCCTGCCAGCACCGAGACTTGAATCAGCGACCTTCAGGTAACTAGTCTCTAACCATTAGGCCACAGCTGCCCCAAAAACGTGGATAGAAATAAAAAAGGAGAAAGGGAAAGTGTGTGCGAGAGAAAGAGAGGGAGACGAAGAGACAGGAGTGAGATGTAAAGATTCTCAGTTTGCTTGTACATCAGTCCCGTTTTCGTCGATGTGTACCATATGAATCATGGAAAAAGCCTCAGTCCTGGTTGGCTTTGAACCACCAAAAGACGCTTGAACTACAAGCCTAATTTTCAGCTTTATGCCAGAACACATTCCCATGAGGCACACAGGGGCTGTGACATGAGAAACCAAATGTAGAAAAAAAAAGAAAAAAGGAATGAATGACCAAGTCTGCCAGATGTTTAGAATATTCTCTTGCTTCCGTACTAGGGACTGTATGTGATAGAAACAAACTAGTTGATAACTTTCTTTATCTTAGGGGGTTTCAAACTTGGAGGGCCCCAATGAGAGCCATGAAGGGTTCCAGAGAGTCCATGGGTCCATATTCAACACTATTTGCCCATTTAATCAAATCAATAATTACATTATAGAAAGGGCCCCTCTTAAAAGGGTGCCTTCATATTTGGGAAGTCATGGAACCAAAAAAAAAACAAAACAAAACAAAAAAACTGATCTTGCACATTTCATCCAGGGTATGTCTCTACTCAAAGCTAATCTTTCAGGTAATGAGTTCAAGGGCTGTTGGAGAAGCTAAACCACTCATTAAGGTAAAGCATGGCTGTATATGATTAGCATGTACTTAATTTGATGATGCATTTTCTGCAGGCAGGTGTGTAGCAGATTATATCACTTTTCTCACTTCCCATGGCCTTATGGTGCAGCGCCTCTGCATAATGTGTTAAGGGGAAGTAAACCTATTCACAAGCAGGACTTGACTCGGGACAGTGGAGTGGATAATTGGCGCAGTTTTATGATGTCACATGCTTGTGCAGAAGCCGTCGAGTGGATCGTAAAGTGTGACAGTTGATTTAGCCACTGTGAAATGTGGCGATTAGCCATCTTAATTAGCTGTCGTCTCCAGCTCAGCCACCGGCCCCCTCCCTTGCATTCTGGAAAGTTGTTCTCCTAGGATCGATCATAGAAAAGAGGAGGCAATGGTCTTTAAATTCTTTTTTTATCCCTCCAACTTACATACTAGAAAAAAGGTTGCAAAGTTAGTCAAGGCTGTATCAGAGAGATTCACAATCAGGGTCCAAAATATTAGTCAAATAATGACATCTAAAAGCCACTTCAGCTGATTTTCCTTTCAATCCTACTTACATAGACTTACCTTGAGAGCACTCAATAGCATGGAAGTAAGCTTATTGCTTTGACTATTTCTCTTATGTTTTAGGACTATGAGTTTTGGAACCTGCCAAATTCGCAGCCCTTGCTGAAGGTGAAGGTTAACGCTTCTCATTCAAACAACAGAGGTGTAGGTGCTTAGAATGCCATCTATTGACGTACTAAAAAATTATTGCACACCAAGTATGTTTTGAAAAGCTCACCAAAGTGCAAATTCTTCCCTTCCCAGGGCCAACAAGAACTGGAACACTTACTGCACAAAATTACATCTCTTTTTTTATAATGAGGCCATTAAGAGGCTGTCTGCGCACGCTTTTAGTTCATCCCAGGGACCTCACCTTGTGTGTTTTTGAGTCAATTAGCATTGGGGAAGAGAATGAGCTAGAGGCTAATGGCACAGAACAGAGAGGTGATGTCCTTCAATGTTTCAAATAAAGTGAGAGACTTTACAACGTCAAAGCAGATGGAGGATGGGCCATCATGTCATTGCCTCTCATGTCCTGATCAAGGTTTAGTTCCCTCTCCTTGAATCACAGGCTTAATTATTTTAAGAAATGGCACAGCGCTGATCTCAGATCAGTGTAAAAGGGCAACTTGTACAGTAGCAACACCATGTCATTACACTGACTGACGCATGTGGGTGGGAAAATTGCAGCAAGAGCGCAGGAGAACATCAGTCACATCAATCATCGCTTCATCTTGCCAATTAGCGTTCCCAGATATACACACAGATGAAAATCAGAGTCTCATCTAACTGGCTGACAGACTCTGAGATCAACCCCCCCAGCCCCCAAAACCGCATCAGCAGTGCCAAAACTTTACAATGAGATGTCTGGTTTTGTTCCTGTGCCTCTGGAGTCATTTGTCAGTGAGACAAAAGTTGCTTGCATATTTTGACTCCTTTTATTTGCAATCAAGACAAAGCAGACATGATTAAGACACTTTTGATGGGTCAAAAGGGGACATATTGCACCATAGCCACCATATTTCAAACAATCATTTTCATTATGTTGCCATGTTCAGTATACATGAAGATTTGACAGTTTTCCATCAATTAATGACAATAAATAAAACGTGAGGTTCAGTGCCCTCGAGAGTTGGGGTGAATTTTTTTACCTTTCAATTGGATTTAAAAATAAAATATAAATCCATCTACTCTTGCAATAGATAATGAGATTGAAGACATGAGCTTTATGCATGACAGATAGTTGATATGAATATTTAAGAGAGTGCTATTTAAATTTACGCCAGTGACAAAACGGACGCCAAAAGTGGATTAATAGTTGCAGTTCATAATTTTTTTTTTTTTATTATTGGAGTGACTAGTTAGAATTTTTCTTATTCTTGTTTAATTTGCACTAGTTGTTGTGCTCGAGATAATATATTATGTGAGCTTTCAAAGATAAACCTTGAACTGAATTGAAAAAAAAATATTATAATATTAATTAAAAATCACATATGCAGCAATAACTGCACTGCTTCTGAGCAGAACGGACTCCAAAGACAATTATACTGCGATTTACAGCATCTCTTTGTCTATAGTGTATATACAACAAGTCAACACTGCTTTGTGTAGTACATAAACTAGAAGCTTCATCACAAGCGAGCTTCCATTTTACTGTCAACTGATGCTCAGCACTGCAATCAGGGATTGTCGGCAAGAGATTAAAAGATATTTTCCTCTTCAGGCGGAGTAAATTGGTTTTGGATTAAGGCTGATTGATTGCCGCAGAGGTATACAGCAGTCTGTTTGAAATTCTTAGTTCCAAACACACAAGTCATTTCAAGCGAGCTACTCAAGGAAATCATGCTGGATAGAATCAATAGATATTATGTAGCAGGTACCAGTATTGCTCTAGGTTATCATTAAAGGATTGTAGAAATATTATTTAAAGGCTCGTCTTCTTGTGGTTTTGAAAACATGTGGCTGTGTTTCGCCTAACAATCAAAATGTATTGATTAGTTTATTGACAGTATAGGCTCCATTTTAATGGAAGATTTAAATGGAAAGCATAAAACTGACCTCCAAAACTCCAACATGACGTAGAGGCTCAAGTGTCAAATCACAACAAAACAATAATTGTAATAAACCAAATGTAATCTGGTACTTGGATTCACACAAAATAACCAAAGCACAATCTGTAAAGGAAGTACAACTGTTCCTACATGCATCCATTCACATTTGCAGATATCTATAATCTCTATTTTGGAATTATATAGAATGCCTTAATAAATATCTAGTGCAATGGAATGCAAAAAAAGTTAATGGTCTAATTCAATTAATGGTCTAGATTGTCTTAAAAAAAGCAGCAGTTTATTCTAAACATAATAACTGTTAAAATACAAACATCCCAAATCAGAAAAATAGAATTGCAACATCCTTAAAATCATCCTGAATGTGAAAAGTAGTTGCACATTAAAATGATCTAACCTTACTGCAGACCTACCTACTTACAACCAGCCTTCAGCCAGTCAAGGAATGCCCTCCTTCTGACATGGCGTTACATTGCACTTGCATATACTAGCTCTCAGACTGGCCTTAACATATTTGCTGGTTGAATTAAATAATCTTTTTAGATTCCCATTGCGACAATATAAGCCAGTATATAGTGGTCTGGGTGTTCTTTAACTTTAAAGGTGTCTCCTCAGGCCCATTACTAAAGGTGATTCTCCAGACTTTGCAGAGGAGACTTCATTATTCGCTCTAGATGTCTCTTGGCCAAAAACGAAAATTGGTCTACAGGGCAGAGAGAGCAAGGTTGGGAGTATAAAAGTTGTCATTAAAACTAGGCATCCTTTGACCCTGTTGAGGGTCACCTACCTGAAGCAATTATTGGGTGTCTCTTTAAGGAGAGACTCTTGTGGTCATTAGTGCAAAGTCACATGTGTCCCTTTGTGTCCACTGGGAGCAGAGAACTCTAGGATAGTATGTGGTATTAGATTGAGTGTGACTCTACCACAGTCAGGGGGTTCTTACTAGATTGTGGAAGTATAGTGTGGGTAACTTAGTTTGAGATTTTGAAAAGCGTCAGAAAAAGATGATGGGATGAGATGAATGGATGAATATAAAAAGGACACTTGTGAATCTCAACAGGGCAACGGCTCGTTAAAGAAAGATATAAAACGGTACATGGCAAGGAAACTGGACACTGGCACATGCTATATGATGACTGCAGGTGATGCATCGTAAAACCCTGATTTGTTCTATTACTCTAAAATATCTTAAACTGTGTTCCGAAGTTGAACGGAGGTCTTATGGGTTTGGAACGACATGAGGGTGAGTCATTAATGACATCATTTTCATTTTTCAGTGGACTAACCCTTTAAGTGCGTAAGCGTGACATTCACATTTCCCTGAAGTGCTCTGTGTTTTAGCACGGTGGATAATTAAGCGGGTGGAGGGAGTGGCTCTGAATGGCATCATAAATTCTGCACCATCTCTGCTCACCATTCACACCACCTGCCTTTCCCTCCTGCACTCACGTTCACCGTCAGAGGAATTATTAAAGATAAAAAGGCACTGTGGAAAGAGATCCTCCGCTGACAGATATTATCATTACAACCTTTTATCAAAAAGTGCAAATTTGTTTTTATCCATCTGTCTCCCCCCCAATGTGTCTCACTCTCCATCCTTCACTCTTTCCCTGGGTATTTCAGCAGGAGGAGAAAACGAGAACCAGAGAGAGAGAGAGAGCGCAAAAAAAAAGAAAACGAAAGGGAAAAAAGCTAGACTGAGCTCTGTCAATTGGAGTGTGTGCACTACTAAGTCTGGCTTCACTACAAAGGTTAGCAGATCTGACTGTCAATACTGTCAGAGGAATGGAGTCTTAGGGAGGGGAGGGAGCAAAAGAGGTGGAGACACGAAGGTTAGGTGGGGGAGGCAGGAGGGTTTGCTTTGAGAGAAAGAGATACTTTGATATTTCGGAATGTTAGAAGGGTGAATGTGGAGAACTGGAGGTTGGGGATCTAATTACCGGGCCATAATTGGGGGCTAGGGAATAGGTTGCCGTCCTCTCAACTCGCTGCAGATCAATTATGTTAAGAGAACATCTGTAAGTAGAACTTAATGAGGTCCATTAGAGCAACATGCGCTGCCTTCCCTAACGGTGCTTGTCAGCTTCTTGGATGAGCTGGAGTGTGCTGCTAACTAGGGACCTGGGGAAGGTGCTTAAATAGGCAAGGAGACGTGCAGGTCGGCTCAGGTCTATTTTGCTTTGCTGCCGGGGAGGGAACGAGACCGCGAGCAAAGAAACAGCCATCGTGGGGAGAAGGAGGGGAATCTTTTTAGAGCGGGAGCGAGGAGGAGTTGCAGGAGTGTTTTTAACCCGCTTGCCTGGAACTTGACAAGGGAACCGGCTATATTTGAGCTCTCATCTCGTCTTAATCTGCAACTTTTCATCGGTACAGTATCTTTCAATCAGATTTTTTTCCCCCTCCTCAAACATATTCTGCTCTGCAGCCTCATTAAGAAGCTTGGGAACGATTGTTTCGTGCAGTGTTTTAATTTGACCCTAAACCGGAACTAACTGGTGATGATCTTTTGTTCTCATTGAAGTTGTTAGGATAAAGGATCTCTGGATAATTGCCAAGTACTTTGACGTTTTCTCTCCTAAATAAGGAAGGGAAGAGTTTAGAGTCGGTTGTTACAATGTGAGTGGCTGTGGTGGGTGCGAGAGAGCATTAGATTCTCTGTACGTTACTAGTAGCGGTTTAAACTGGGATTACGTTGAAGCTTCCTTGAAATGAATGGTCACTGGAGATGCTCAAAGGAGGCTTAAACCAGAGTATGAGTACCAGGAAATATATTTTTTACTCCAATCCTCTCCAAAAAAAAGATTTCTCCTCTTGTGAATCCCGGTAATTAAACTCCTGCTTTCATTTCCACCTCAAAAACGAACCTGCATTCCTTTCGCTCGGATGAAGAGGGGTGGTTATCGGCTGTCGGATATCCCTCGCTTTGCTGACATGACATTCTGTGCGTGTCTGTGTGTGTGAAAAGGAGAGGGGGAGTGGTAGTGAGTGACTGTGAGAAAGAGAGAGAGTGAGGCGAAATAATAAGCAGCTCTTCATTTTAACGACGTCCGTTCGCCAAGACTGCGCGTGCTTCCCGCCATGCGGGCTGCGTGCTGGACTGATTCGCGCGAGCGTCACACAACGTGACGGAAGGCTGAGTTCACTTCACGCGGCACTCTCTGTTGATGGCACTCTTTAGCTCATCACCCCCAATAATTCAGATATCTTCGGTGAATAATTGACACGATAATGCGCCCGATGAAGTGGTGGCGGGGGGATAGAGGAAGAAGGGGTTACAGCGTCCCCTACACACACACACTCTCTCTCTCTCTCTCTCTCTCTCTCTCTCTCTCTCTCTCTCTCTCTCTCTCCTGCTCCCTTTTACTCAGCTTAAAGCATCTCCCCCGCAAATTGCATGATTACCAAGATAGCCCGCTTTGAAATAATTCAATCCATGACAAAACCTAATTACTGGCAGGTAATACCCTGTCAGCTTTAATGCATCTCATCACTCATAATGGAAGCGAGGAGCATTTTATGACCCATCTCATTACTGCAGTATTTTTATGCAGAGATGATTGGCATGGGACCACAATCTTACCAACTTTGTTACCAACAGTTATCCATCTCCACATTTTCGGTTTAGTCACTTCCAGTCACTTAAATGACTACTTTTGGGCCATGACAGAAAATAAACTCTACAGTGCATGTGTGATTATGTTTCCTTTTCTCTCTGTGTGTGTGGGGAGGGAGGATAGGTGGCACTGAAGGCCTGTGATTCATCCTACCTCGGCAACATGGGCATCAAGCAGTGCTAATTAGAGTGAACAGGTGTAAACAATAGGCGAGGAATAGCTTTAGAAACACAGACTGAGAAAAAAAACTGTGAAAACATTGAAATGTATTACTCTCTCTCTCACACACAAACACACATGCACAGTTACAATTTTTATCTGGATCTTCATGTACTTTGATTTTGCAGGTGCACAGTGATCACATACATAAAGCATGAAAGTTTATGATCCATAATGGAAAATTATCAATGTGTGGCCTGGGGTAATACATCATGATTTATTCCTAAACGTCTGATGACGAACCAATAACCATAATGATTTCAGACACAAGATCACACACAAAGTGCTAGATATTGTAGGTTTATGCAAAAGCATCATCAGCTTTCTTTTTTTTTTTTTACTTAAAAGGGGTATTTTTAAATGTGTGATTACAGATGACACAGTTGTGGAGACATGCTTTTTACAGCTTTATTGTTATGTTTTAATTTTCTGTGAATGATCAGCATGTAGAAGCCTAAAAGAATTAGCCTCTTAGATCAGTGAATCCCTACTAGAGGTACACGGACACCAAAGGCACTTTCAGGTTTCAGGGATTACCTGGAAAGATTTAGGTATAAAACAAAATAGTGCGTAATGTCGCATAATGTACACTACTTGGTGAGTTTATCTTACATTTACATTATTTTTTTAAGTGACTAACAATACAGCTAATGTTAAAGGATATCCAGTGTAATACGAGTTAAAAAAAAGACATTTTTGGTTTGCTGATTAAGGCAAATTAATATCAAAACACTGTTTTAGATTATATAATTGCTTTTCTAAGTCAGCAAAGGCTGCACTGAGTAATTTGGTCTTAACCAACATGGCCTATGAAGCATTACTAAATTAATCACTTAAATACTGAATAAATTAGACGTTGATTTCATATGAGACCAAAATATTCCTCGATTAAAAAACTGATGTGCACCTGATGTCCTCACAGGTGCTGTACTTATTCATATACTGTAATGTAGCCTGCGTTTTCATACTCTTTAAATGAAATGTTCCTTAGTGATTTATTGCAGCACCTTATGATCAGCAAAGGGATTTTTCCCATTTTTGTTTCATAGGATTATTTAAAAGTCATTTATAAGCTTTTTTTGGGGGGAGATTAAAAAAGTTTTTGATAATAAATTATAGCCTAAGTTCTTCATATCAGCATACTTGCTTCTTGCTCTTTTAAAACGTCATTATATTAATGGCTTTATAAATAAACATGATCAAAAGTTATTTGTAAAAGGTTGTTATATAGGGCATCAGGATGTGAAAGCCGTTTTTGTTCTACCTGGAATCTTTATCTTTTAGAGTGTATTAACCTGCATTCAGAAGTACTAATATAATTACGATTCAAAAAGATGCACGTGCATAATGACAGACATATGTATGCATAAATAAATGTATGTGTTTTATGAATCAGGCCTATAAAACACTATGCAGCACCTAGAAGTTGTTGCTTAGCTGCTAAAATAAAGAGAGAGATAGAAGGCGAGTCTAAATGTGTAGTACAGAGCTCATAGCATGTTTGCGCGCGCGTCTTTGAGAGGTGAGCATTAAGTTTGTGTTAGCGAGCGCGCGCTCAGTTACTCCGGGTGTCGGTAATAACCGAATGACCTTTTCCTTCTCGTGTACTGTCTCACTGGTGAGGGATTGGGTTTGAAGATAATAAAGCTAGGCTTCACTATTCCTCGTTCCTCACTCACTGATGGGCAAGTTGTTGTAAGCTTTCTCAGAATACTCAATACATGACGGCTCGCGCGAGAACACCTGTAGATTTTGGTGTGAACTACTACTCGTATATGATCCATGTGGACCTCGTTATTTTCAACCTGAAGATCACTATTATCCCCGGTGCAATGTCAGATTGGTGAACTTTTGCTCCGAGGAATATTGGAGTTGGAGTGGGTGCACTAAGTTAACCTTCTGCATAACTTGGTCAAGAAGGTGAGTTGTGCTTTAATTATCTTTTCCAAACGGACTTGCTCCAATACTTTTGGACTAATTACTTAGTCTTTGGTGTCAAGTACAAAATTCAGGCATGTGTGCCTCACGTAAATGGATCAAATCATAACTGCATGTGATTCAGATTATTTCACATTAAATTATCCTGCGGAGTCAGGTGTGCTGAATTTTTGTTGTGTGTGCACAGCAGAACAACGGACAAAAACGGAATGTTCTTTCTTTAGGAAACTTCATTGCAACGCATTACGAACATTCAAGCTATATGCATATAAATTACAAACAATAGCAAGACAGTATTATCACAGTAATACAGCAACATATATAATAGATGTGGATGTGCATGTATAGTATGCATGAGAATAACAAGCACACAATATTTAGCCTACATTAAAGTTTGTGCATTTAAAAACAAGGCTACAAGAAGTGTAGTTTTAAGATTGAAAGAGACTGTGACAGGTGTTGGTAAGCGCATTTATTGTTTATATTCTAAAAACACGGAATCAGAACTAATGTAGTTCGTATAAGTGCTTGACAAAATGTTGCGTTTTAGTATATCCGAGTTCCTGTATGTTGTCTATTGTATATATCCAACTTGGTGCCTCTTCCTGCACGCGCAGTGAAATAGGCGAATAGCAAGAGGCAAGATAGGATTATAAGATTACAGCGCGCGCGAAGGGGTAAAGCATATGCCTTTGTCATCCGCTGTCATTTGTTCGCCGCCACTTGCCTCGCCACGGCTGCTGCTCGATCTAATTTCATAGTCGAGCACTGTTGTGACAAACGGAGTCTTAACAGCGTGTGGCGCTGAGCGATAGCGGCTCGCTCTTTCCTTCTTTCTTCATCCCGTGTTCTGTTGATTGGTGTTTTCGTCGTGTTCACTCTTTTCCTGCGGATTGTTACTTGTAACAAAAGCGAAGCACCCTCGCGCGCGTACAGCTGCTCACTTCACGCGCATCTTTGGCTCGCGCCTCGTCTTGTTGCATGGTGTTTCTGGGAGCCGACGCGGGTCAACCAATGCAGAAAAGGGAGAAAAGTTTCGGTAAGAGCTGGGTTTTGCATCCTATGAACGCGAGTGTGATGTTTAAATGTGTAGTTGGGATGTTTCTATGCGTATAGCGGCAGTTTGGTCTAACCTCACACAGCTGCATTTTACCGAAGCGACGCGTTTTCCTCATTTCCCCCGTGTGAATTGTCCTGGTTTGCTTAGACACTTGAGAATAGCGTTTAATGTGATGTCCCGTCGCGTATCACCGTTTCTAGCACGTTAACGGTTTCATTTAGTCGTTTTGCAAGCTGCAAACCGTATTGGCCTTTTCCGCGCACTACGCTGCCATGGCAACAGTAATTAAACTGATAAGAGGGTGAAATGTCAGCATCTCCGGCTCGCGCAGCTGTGATGTGAAATCAGATTGGTACTTTGCGCCCGGTGTTTGCCAAGTCTCGCCTGAAATTTCCCCATCAGTGTCTGCGAACGGTGAGGCGCACAAAGAGCATCGTATCACTGTGCGAACGGGACATAATGACAGATCTGAGTGAGCGAGCCAAGACAAACAAGACACCAATGTCCCAGGCCTGTAGGAAGGACAACTGAACGATTTTGGTTGAGAATTCGATTGCACGTAATGGGTTCGGTTCCGTAAGGGTTCCACTAATGATCCTTTTAGTACTCTTGAGAAATAAATATATCGGGGGAAACTGCGATTCCCGTTGCATTTACTGCACTCAACAGTCTATTAGCAAATGATGATATAATTTCAGAGTTCATCAGCACCGATCTTACAAAAAAGCAATACATTTAATTCAGTTCTTCAAAAATATGTGTTTAGATGGACTTGACGACTTGTAGACTTTTGAGAGGCGGCTTAAATGCAGTCTAATAATTGGTCGTATTTATAAGTGAACGTGTTCACAAAAAAACAAAAAAGTGGTGACCTATTTCTTTAAGCATTCATTTATTTTAATAAAATAGGTCCACTGACTCATAATATGTACCTTAAAGTGCTTATCTCATGGCATTCAGTCAGTTGAAGTCTCACGAGCCTTAAAGCTGCAGCAGGTAACTTTTGTAAAAAATATATTTTTTACATATTTGTTAAACCTGTCATTATGTCCTGACAGTAGAATATGAGACAGATAATCTGTGAAAAAAATCAAGCTCCTCTGGCTCCTCCCAGTGGTCCTATTGCCATTTGCAGAAAATACATCGCTCCCGTTAAGAAACAACCAATCAGAGCTGCGGTCCGTAACTTTGTTTGTGTTCAAAATATAGAAAAATGTATATAATAAGCGAGTACACCATGAATCCATTTTCCAAACCGTGTTTTTAGCTTGTCCTGAGTCACTAGGGTGCACCTATAATAAGTGTTTATATTCTGACTATTTAAGATTGCTTCGGGGGTACAGCGGCGGTGTAACCCAGTACCTTTGTGATTCTTCATAGACATAAACAGAGAGAAGTAGCTCCGGCTACGATGTTCTTCCGCAAGACGCAAGCAGTTCTGTTTATTAACCGCTAGAGCGTCAAAAGTTACCTACCACAGCTTTAAGTAGCCTACAACATAACAGGGACAGTTATTGGTTCATTTCGACTCGAATATGACAAAAAGCATTTCTGAGGTTCAGTCAAGCATCAAATTAGTTCAGTAATAGCTCCGACTGGTAAAAAAAAAAGTATATTTGATTCGCTAAAAGAACCATCTCATAAGAGTCATTAGTTCAGGTTCGGATTACATTGTTCAATCTGCATGTATTTGATTCACTAAAAAGAACCGTCTCATAAGAGTCATGTTTATACAATTGAACCGAACTGGTCTCGCATGATTCTGAATGACTAAAAAAGAACCGGTTGTAGACTCAAAGAACAGAAGTGCAGAAAACACTATCAGAGTTGTTCAATATAGTGTTCTGCATCAGTAGAAAATCTTTATGAAAATCATTTAGTTTTTTGTATATTTTAGAATGACTTCCCAGGCCCAATTTCAGCATGTTAGATTAATATTTTTTCACTATTTGATATAGAAAGATCTATGAGGCCATGAACATCCCACATTCCAGAAAAAAATCAGAATTGGGTACCAAGGCCTGTGGATATAAGGGCTAGTTCGTTTGTGCAACAGTCGATTCATTTAGGACTATACGTGTTTGTGGACTGAGGGGAGTTGATTCTCTGACTTGGTAATGAGAGGCGGTGACTTTGTTGTGTTAAGCAGGTGAGCTGGGACGGCGGGGATGAGTGGGACAGAACAAGGACACATAGCAGAGGAAATCAGCCATGTGCTACTCGAACAATCCAATCCAGCCAATTAAAAGCTCAACAGCTTAAACACAATGGGGCAAACAGTGCGGCAGTGCTACCTGTCTGATTTGCTTCCTTGCTATTTTCCCCACATCAAGCCCTCTCGTTTGAATAAACTCAAAATAAAGCATCATAAAAACACCAGTGAGGTCGAAGTAATCATCATTATCCCTTGCCTCGTTTTCATTGAATGTTTCTACTTCTTAACGAGCATGGTCCCACAGCGGAAAGAAGTTGTTCACAGTCTAAGCCTATGGTACTGCATCAGATATTTGCTCTAGGCTATAATTATGACCCTGGAGGGATCGGCTACCTGCTGTTCCTTTCCCTGCATTGTAATGCTCAGTTGAATTGAAACAATTTCACACCTGTCCTCAGTCTTACTAATTGGTGCACTGTCTTGTTTATTTTCTGTGAGGGCCAACTGCCACGCTTTTGGCAAATCATTTTTGAAAGTAATTATCGTCAAGGCCACATGTTAAAAAACAGAAAGCGGGAAACTCTTTCTCGGTTAGGTAGGGCAGAGTCATAATGGTTTCCAAATGTGTTGACATGCACAACTATTTAAAGGGATAGTGCACCCAAAAAAATATTCCAGCATCATTTACTCACCTTCATGTCATTCCAAATATATGTATGACTTTCTTTCTTCTTGAACGCAAAAGGGATTGAATGTGTCAATTCATTTTCATTGCATTATGTTCATACGATAAAAGAAGTTTCTAATGACATGAGGGTGAGTAATGATGTCAGAATTGTCTTTTTTGGATAAACTACCACAAATTTCCTCAACGTTATACCAAATGTTTCACAAACTTTTCTTGTCAGATTCAGATTCACACAGCCCAAATAAGGCTTTTCAATCTCGTATTCCTCTATGAATGTATTTCAGCGAGATTGCCTGAACAACGCATCACGGCGACGAGTGCATTATAACTATCCCAACGGAGGTCCTCAATTCAGACAGAGACACTCAATTTACCACAGCTGAGAAATCTCTCAGTGACCCTCTCACGCAAAGTTCGCAATTTCTCACTGCTTGCGCTCTCACCCCCCTACAAGAGCAGCATATACATTAGGTGGAATCTATGGCTCTGACAGCTTCCCCTGCACAAGGTGAGAAATGGGGACTGTCTCAGTTGCAGGACAACAGAATCAGACGTGCTTGTAAAAATGTAGGACAAAAACTTTTTGGGCCGGGACAAAAAAAGAGGGGCTGGAGCAGTGGCGTGGGGGAAGCGGGGTACAGCTTACTCTCCTCTGTATGAAAGGAGAATACTAATTACAGGCCTTCAGCATTAGACCACATTGTTCCCTCTCTACCCAACAAAGCCCTTTCACGCCCTGTAAAGGGCTACACAATGCCTGCTCTAGGGGCAAGCTCTGGCCCCTCCCTTAAAGAAGGGGGAAGAGGAGGATGTTAGCTACATTGGCTTCTTGTTATCGTTAGCCAAAAAGTGTGTGTTGATCTCTTGACTGAAATACACAGCACATTGACTGATTGACTGTCAAAAGTCACCAAGGAACTATGTTCTCACCTTCGTGTCGCCCCTTGTCACCTGTCTTTGTAGGTATACAAATGCTCTCCGTCCAGCCGGACACCAAGCCAAAGGGCTGTGCCGGCTGCAACCGGAAAATCAAGGACCGTTATCTGCTGAAGGCCCTGGACAAGTACTGGCACGAAGACTGCCTCAAGTGCGCCTGCTGCGACTGTCGACTCGGCGAGGTGGGCTCCACGCTGTACACAAAAGCCAACCTCATCCTCTGTCGGAGGGACTACCTAAGGTAAGAGAAAAGCTTGCTATTTGTGTCATAACACACACCCTGGACACTACAGATTGTAAGTTACAAGATGTCACTGAAAATAACTGAATCTGTACCGCATTCAAAAGAGAACTCTCTCTTGGCCTTGCGTCAAATCCCAAACAAAGCAAGCACCACAAAAAGCCATATTGCTGCTAACACTGGCTTTAATGGCTGCCCTTAACACCCAGAGTACTCCCATGCTGTTAGATATCCTTTGCTCTTCATAATAGAAAAGGAGCTCAAAGGGCATCTTTATGAGCCTATAAACTGCTGCCATTGCTGGGAGTTTTCAATGGATTCACTTGTTGGATCCAATCAACACACTGAGGCTTGATAGAGGGACATTGTTTAGCGAGAGACCACCCTGGTTCTTGTTCAATCAGCTTACCTTTGTCCACTGATGGAAGGGTTTCCTTAGAAACCCAACCTCTCAATTTCTTGCTTTTCTATGTGTGCGCCCAGCATGCATCACTTTTAAAGCAACAAGTCTGCAAGTATGGATTTTTGGCATACAGACCAATATAGACTCCAATATCGGTCATTTGTTCACCCCTAAAAATATTTCTCAACCTCTTTGCTCTACAACTTCTTGTTTTCTCTTAATAAGTAAAAAGGAAAGAATGCATAAGGTACTTTCTTGTAGGATTGCATGAAATTGAGAAAAACATATGCAATCAACTTTTGATGGAATAAATTTCAGTTGTTTAAAGTAGATCTAAAGCCAGAAAATGATTACACATATAATATGCATATATTCAGTACTACCTGGGTAAAGAAAGCATCACTCAAACTTCTCCAAGTGACCAGCAAATTCTGATATTCTACAAAAATAATGAATGACTATCAAATTGAAATCTAAAAACCTTACCTCTCATTTATCATAGACTGCCTGAAGAAGTTTATGGTATTTGATCTTTGATTGGCTCCACACACATTTTGTAATTTGAATATATAATTAAATATTAATAAATAAATATTAACATATAACATACTATAAAACTACAAATAATATATAATAAAAAAATAATATATGCATTTTCATCTTACATTCACATTACTCCTGCATGACACATGACATCATTAGCATACAGATTTAATGCTTTAGATTTAATGTTGATTTGCAATAGTTGCCACTTTTTGTCTAGTTCTACTATTCAGCATTTTATTCCCTTCTAGTGTCTCTACCTAGTACTTACACATGCTCGTGTTAATAAACCCATGTACACATGTGCTACTTATGTGTATAAAATGATATAAATGCTCAACAGGATGCTCCAGGGAGTCAGAGCTTTGTGAGCATGCTAGAAGCTACAGTAGACAGGAGGCGCTTTGAAATGGCACAGTTCATTTAATTTTGGCATGGGCGATGAGAGAGTCTCCATTAGGCGCAGTACACAACCAGGCTTTGGGGAGACGTGACTGTAAAGCATCGCCAGAGGGCCAGAGGCAAGCTGAGATTACCATCTCGCAGTAAGCCTCATTGACTGTGCCCTGCTAAACTGCATCTTCATTCACGACGATGCTCACAAGTTTGTGCCTCAGACAACAGCGGCAACGAGATAGATGGCACCAGATATGTCATTAGGAGACGTGGAGATCCGTCTTCATGGTTAAGGCGATGGTTTGTACCAGATGCAACTGATAAGGTTCTTGTGCATGGGTTTACTCCGTATTATCTCTTTTAATAATTTGACAACACCCGTTGTATGTGATTCTTTTATCTGCAAAGTTCAAGGTGACTGAATCGATTCGATTCTAGCCATCTTTTGAGCAGTCTTCCCATGCCTCCAGCTCAATGTCTCATCGCCAGCAGCAAATTAGGGGCGAGTATGGCACGCTCCCAGATCCTCAAATCACATCTGCAAAACAACAAAAGAAAAGCAGCCTCCATTGAGGAGCCAATCAATCGCCAGTCCCACAAAGCACTCCGACGCACACTCCCCTCGATTGGATCGTTTCCTTATTTATTTTCTTAAGTTAGCGCCGGCGAGATAAGAGATGGACTTAATCCCTTCCTCTTTGTTCTGTGTTCTTTTTCGCCCTTTCGTATTCTGAGTAAATTATGCTTGGATTTATTTTACAAGATTCCCCACCCCCAAGTCCGCACAAAATCAACCCAGTCCTGTTTAGCAGTGTGGCATGTTATTAAGGCTGACATAACCAGGGTTAATAGAATTCTTCAGGGCTCTACAACCATGAGCAATGTGATCCTACTAGCTGAGAAATAATAATCCCCATCGCAACACACACAAAAACAAATTAAATAAGGAAAAAATAAAAGATTTATGCCTTCCTGGACCTGTCTCCCTTAGTAAGTATTATCAACTATGATGTGGGGTTTTTTGGTAGTCAAAGGGAGAGGCAGAAATCATTTTGGTCTGGGGAAGGAATATCATTTATGATTATCAATTCATATTCAAAGCATCCAGAAGGTAATTATTGATGGAAAGCATTATCGGGCCCTGCTGAATGCTCGTATTGCTCTCAAAATATGGGGAAATGATATTGGCCTGTCATATGAACAACAAATGATTCTTTTGATACCATGCAGGCATCTCTATTGATGATAAAGGTTATAACCGGCATGCCAATGTTTATGCCGATGCGGTTACATTTCATAGCGGGGAGCGATAAAGTTAAAAGGAGCAGACAAAAAAAGCAACGGACACATTTAAGTTGAAAAACGGGCAAAAATGAACCCTGTCAGAAAGTAGTTACAGACAGAAAAGCCCAGGGTGCAAGCAGGAAGAGGGAAGCTGTTAGACATCAGTTAATGGAAAACTGTAAATTTCAAGGCATCCATTTTAAAGACAGCACAGGGTGACCACTTATTTATTTATCTATCTATTCATTAATTTTTTTTTAATCCAACTTCAATTTTCCTCTACAGTGGTTTTACTAAGATTGTAAATGCAGGCAAACTCACAGAGCAGTCAACATGACTGGATTTATTACCGTTATGGAAAGCTGGCTATCGGTGAAAGATAACCAACATGTAAAGCATGGTTTGGTTGTAATAACTTGTTTTTTTCTCCTCTTGCCCCTCATTCAGGAACCACTTTGTAGTCCCCATCTACCTTGTGCTGTGTACACTTTTGGAAATGAACTATAAAAATGTATCTCTCACTTTTTCATGCAGTATTTGCATCTGGAGTCAGGCCGTAGATTATATGCATTTATGGATGTGCCATATGTTTATCTGTAGGTCAACAAAATGTGAGTAATCTCTGAAGTCAGGAACTTTGGCAAATTGAGCTCAACAGAATCGGTTTTGTGATTCATTCCGGTTGCACGCTCACAGATAAAGTTATAATTACCTAGTTGCTTGATGAAATTATGATTTCAGGATGTACATTTTGAACAAAATGATGGTGTTAAGATAAAGTAGTTGTATTGAAAACTGCAGGTGGCTTACACAATTTATAAAAGAAAAACAAATAGCGTACCTCAGATACAATTTCTGCTCTTCACTATCATGCAAAGTGAAGTTCGGCTTCTATCTCCCTCGAAAACATGAGAAGCTTCATACTTGGGTGTGTGCCATGGAGAAGTCCAAAGAGTCACCACCTAAGGAAACAGAGACAAATTATTTGAATAAAAATTGCAGTGTGGGGACACAAACTGTGTCCGATCAGCTATTTTAGTTTAATCTATGTTTTGGGTGCTATGCAGGTGTGCAATACTCATTTTTTTCTCGGCTAACCTAAGCTAGCACTCTCCTTGTAATTTGGAAAAGGTCAGAAAAAGAAGTTCTCTTGTTCTTCAGTGCTCTAGTTTATGCCCTCAACCGATAAGAGCAATAATTCTTGAATAAAAATGCATTTATTGTAAGCTGACATGACACTAAAGTAACAAAGTTGCTGCCGTGTTGTCTGTTAAAGGTTAGGATGGTCTCTCCGGCGGGACTAGCGCAGTGCAGCCCGGTGTAGTTTGTCTTGTGTTTTCCTCAGTCGTTTTGAAGCTAGCTGAAAGATTGAGGCCATCTCTTGTTCTAATGACCAGTGCAGATGTTCACAAACAGTGCAGTGCTCTCTGTCTCTGAAGGGCATTAAGCATGATTTTGGCTTTGGCAAACACTGAATACTAAAACAGAGCATTGTTAACATTTCATTTTGCTTCTCTTCAGCCAGAATCAGTGTTGGGAAGTAACTATTGTGACAGTAGCCATGTAAAATGATAAAATGTAACATTTATAGTTTTTGTAATGCACACAAACTAGAGGCCTCTCTTCTGTCTCATACCAACATCAATGTGAATCAGTTTTTTTTGGTATATACACTAGTCAACATTTGAAGTGCATCAAAACCTTTCATCAAAGTCCTAAAACCAAACTCAAAATGCGTTCTTTTATGAACTATTTTGATCCACTTCAGATGTTGACTAATGTATAAGTATACATATAGTGCTGAGAATTCTGTTAGTTTGAATTTTTTCTTTCTTTAAAGAAATATCTAGTTAAAGTCCACTGTTCATCACTGTTTTTGACTCATCTATATAGTGTGTTTTTAGGTGTATTTAGAACACATTTACTTTACAAGTTTAAGCATCAATCATTGAGGCCTGTCTTGTCTTTGTGCCAGATAAACATTACTTTAAAAAATAAATTACTTGTTTTATATTGAAGGTTTGTGCCTTTAAGTGGCTTAAATAGAAGTAGCTACTTTTTCAAAAGGTTCGCTTTGTTTTACTTTACATTTAGAGCATGTTTGGAAAGCTACAACACGTTTCAAAGTATGATAAATGAATATACTGGAATGGCTTGTCATCCTTGAGTTAATGTATGTGTTTATTTACTAAAAAAATTTAGATACTGACAACTGCTTTCAATAGCTTGGAATGAGTTAACTACCCATTTTAGCATAGTTCAGCAAAGTCATTTTTTTTCCAGATAATATATTAAAATCTAATCCGCATGAAAAAAGTTTCTTGTCTGCAGCAAAAACACAGCATTTAAACAGAAGGTGAGATATGCTTTTTTGAATAAAGACCTGTATTAATATAAAATAATTTAATGACAAGCATAAAACAAAACAGTTGACAGAAGAACAGTTTACCATTCATGTTGAGATATTGAACATCAGTGTGACTAAAATGCTACACAACACATCAAACGCATGTTGTTTATATTTAAAACATTAAGACTCTTTATTAGCATCCCACATTTCTTGCCAGCGCCATCTCTAGCTGAAAAATTTCTAGGCCCTTGGGACAAGTTTGCAAGGTCAGCTTTTGAAAACACTCTGCACCCTACATAAAGCTATTTTCTGTGGGTGCACTTGTGCTATAATTGTTTTTTTTTTTTTGTTGTTGTTGTCTGTCTGTCTGTTAAAATGATGTCTTTTTCTTAAAGCTAATGGAAGACTTGTTTTTTTTATGCTTATGGGATATTTCTGTTCGTCTCATTGTGGTTTTTGCATGTTCATCTCCAGTGCATCTGTTGATGGCTTTAAAAAAAAAGTTAGATAGCCCAATTAGTAAGGAAACTATTCTCCATTATGTTGGAAGTTGATGCATACCATTTCAATGAACCTTTTTAAATCAACCTTTTTTTTCTTTTTTTTTTTTTACTAAAATTTGAATTTGAAGGGACAGTGTATAATTAAGGTACTTTAACTGGTCACAACATCCATAATAATTAAAAACAATTAACAAAGTGTTGTTAAAAAAGTTTTATACATTAACTTTTAATGTCAAAACCATTCCAGAATTCTGTTGGTACTTAATGGAGAGTTTGATTTATCCTGCCATCATTTTCAGAATGTGCGGCCTTATGAACTCTGATTTCAAAAGAGGAATTATTGATGACTTGAAGGAGTTAAATCCTTGTGGAGAGGTGCTCCAATAGGAGTGGTATGGAATCACAGGCACTTGAGGTGTGGATTCAGCAGGTGTGCAGTTTCTCTCAGCCGCAGATAGTATTCTGTCTCAACGGCACTCGTTACAACAGAGCACTCAGCGTGTACGAAAGGGCTTCTTCCCAGTGAAGATTTTAATGGTGTTGTGGCACTGGACACTTTATCTCCTCATCCCCCTTGTCTCATTAGAAAGCCCCTCACCATCTTCTGTTCCTTTCTGCTGAGCTTCAGTCTTTAATACTGTGAATGAAACCTTGTGATGACCAGTTTTCGTGCAGGCCAGGTTATTGTTGTCACTCAAGTGTAAGTTTGTTTAGTCCTAAAAAAAATAAATAATAATTTATTCACTCTCGTGTCATTCCAAACATGTATGGCATTCTTTCATCTGTGGAAATGGAGGAGAAATTTACAAGAATGTACAAGTTGCCCTTTTCCGTTCAAATACAATGAAAGTGCTTTTTTTTGCAGCAAGAAAGTTCCTGTCAGATTCCTTTTTGGTAAATTATTCCTTTATGATTTGCTTAAAAAAAAATGAGGATGCTTTCAAGGTTAGCCACACTGATGAGATTAATGTACATTTTAATGTAAAATGTTCTTTTCAAACACCTGGAGTTCGTGGAAAATAAGAGAATGCAGTCACAAGCTATACCATAAATCTACTACAACTACAATAATAACCCAAGAAAGTTAGTGAGTAAGAATTTCAACGTCTTTTTCCGCACTTTCCCACTGTTTGTTTTATTTGTTCCCCATGGCGTCCTGGAGGCAGCACAGCGTGCCTCTAAACAACAGCAACTGCTCCATCGCCACAAGGTGAACCATTCCCTGCTGTGCGTTATTATTAATAACTGTCAGCCAGAGGGGGTCACCCACGACAACTCCTTGAAAAGAACCCAGGGCAAGGCAACTAGGCCGCAGCTGTGCGCCTTGTAAAACAATACCTACCTCCCCACTCCCTGCTTCCCCAGAGGATGAGTGCTTAAGGCAGGAATAATGCATGGGGGCGATTGGTGAGTAGGGCACGGCCATGTTTCCAGCCGTGAAAAATTAAGATGTCACTACCTTGCCATGTTAAGCATAACTTTTGCCAGAGCACGAAGCTATCTATTAGAACAGGACAGAGCAAAGACAGCATTTGAACGTCTCCCTTCCCACCTTCACCTCCAGTCACACCCCCTCCTCATCATCCCATCTGACTGTGGCCTAAACGAAAAAATATAAAAATAAATAAATAAATAAAATCTTTATTTACTCACCTCAGCCTTTAATATATAATATAATATAATATAATATAATATAATATAATATAATTCTAACATATTATAAATAATTCAAAAATGATATTATAAAATAATTCTAAAAATGATATTATAAAATAATTCTAAAAATTATATTATATTTAATAAAAATTATATATCATTCTAAAATCATAAAAACATTTATAAAATATATTTACTATAGCTACACTTAAAAAAATATTCATATCTTCTACTTCTGTGGCACGGAAAATAAATAATTTAAATGTTTGTTTATACAACATTTAACAATATAATATAATATGTGTAAAATATTTAATATAGATGCAAAAAATATTCATAGATCATCCACTTTAATTGTATGGTAAACAAATAATTATTACTTTTACTCAACTGTGCCTATATAATACAATTGAATAATACTTATTTCTGTAATATAATTTAACGCTTTGTAAAATATTTTTACAAATTCTATGAAAAATGACAACATATGGGCTATCTACAATACATTTGCCTGTATGGCAAGGGATATGTAAAATTTATTTAGTACTGCACAGTTTATTTATGTATGTATTTTTGTCTTTGCAGAAACTCACTCTTTTTAAAATAGCGGATGTTGTTGTTCTCTGCATAGCTGCATTGCTGTGGTCAGAGCAACTCCAAATAAGTGTTCCTCCAATCTCCCTACACCACCTCTAATCCAACAAGTTTCCATTCAAATGAATGTTATAACTGAAACAGGGCGCCGAAGATGTGTGTGGGAGGGTAGTGACAGCAATTTATTTGTGCTCACCTCCTCTCCCGTGCACTCTCACTTTGAATGCATTACAAATCCTGCTTTAATTTTCTCCACTGTACCACATAGACATTCAGCTACATCACTCCAATCTCTCCGAATGAAATTGGTTTTGGAGGGGTCAGAGTTCAGCACACTGGTTGGTGTTGTGTTATGATTTCCATCTAATCTGGGAGAGGACTATAAAGACCTAATCCGCCCTACCTTTTCCAGGCACTGCTGCACTCTTGAGCCTGCGTATTTGAACCTTGTAATAAACCGAGAGGGGAAAGAGGGATGATCATTTTTTCAAGTCCAATTTGTTTTGTGGATTTATGGGAAGCGAACTGTTGGATGACTTCAACTGTGCCACGAGTAGACAGACTCCATGAGGCCAAGGCTAGATTAAATGTTAACTTTGACCCTGTTTGCTGATCGGAAAGGGCCACCCCAGGGGCTTCAAATGGGTTTGATTTGGTCCAGAGCAGGAATAGGAACCCCTGTGGATTTACTGCTGTGAACAGCCCAGTTTCCCCTGCAAAATATTAAAGCCAGAGCTCTTTTCACTGAAGTCCTTTTATTTCTTTGTACAGTTAAATGTGATTTGATTTTAATGTGTTTCACCTAACTTGTGTTTTTTATTTGAGTTTGGTGCATTACTGAATATCTCAACTTGCACCTTCCAAATTAATGTGTTTACTTTGTTACCAAGAGTGAAATTGGCCGGACAATCGTGCACAACATGGATGATCACAGAGCATTAGACAAATGGCTTTGAAATACTGTGTGTTTTGCAGAAAGCCATCATTTCATATTCATGATGCCTGACAGTAGCAGGTGATACCGTGTAGGATGGTTACAGCTAAAATGGTCGTCCATGGAAAAACACCTTGCTAGCTGAGGAACACATGCTCTTATAACACAACAACCTGCTGAGTGTGGTATTATCTGTTATTGCAATGCTGGAGGAACTGTTTTTCCGCTGCTTACAGTAGCTGCACATTCAGCTGTATAGATTTCCTCAGTTTTTTTGCTTTTTCTTTGTATATGTCTACAGCTCTGTGAAATTTGAACAGAATGCAAACAGAGAAAGCAAAGCTTTCATGACATTGTGTACATGCATCAATAACAATAGGCCTCAATCACTTAAACGCTCTAAACAAATGGTGCTAAACAGTGTGTGTTTATTGGCTCATAATCATAGGGGAACCACTTTAAGATATAAAAATACAGCACCTGTCTTTAACGGTTCTCTACAGCACCTTTGTCAAATGGTGCTATGTTGAACCACAAGAGGAACCCCAATTCTCCTCCTCAGATTTTAGATATGTTGCCCCACTCTCATATGTTTGTAATAGGAATCTATTACAATGGCAAAAGCTGCTTTTCTGAGGTCAAAAAAGTAAATATATTTGTGTGTGTGTGTGTGTGTGTGTGTGTGTGTGTAGTTACGTGGAAGGAAAAGATTCTTACAGAAAGTTTCTACTGGATGAACAGGTACATTTGCACCTAAATATGTTCTTACCCTCATTTTACCTTCGTCTATTTAAGTCCCTGAAGCAGCTGAACAAGGTTATATTAGGGCTTGAACAAGGCTTGAATAAACTATTACCTTATGGGGCGTCGTTTTTGATGAGATGACTTTCCTGAAATAGTTGTCGTGATACATCTCGTTGTCGAAAGCACTTCCACAGGCATTACGACCATATGGGTACTTCATTTTCCCCTGCGCTCTTGTCGTTACATTAATTTTCAGAAACTGTGGCTGTCGCTTAATGCCAAAATTAAATCCTGCACCTGCTGACTGGACTCAACGGGGCGATCACTCCTGTACCCTGAAATTAACTTTCTCCAGAAGATATTTATGTGAATTTCTTTGTCCTCCGATCCCAACTATTTGATATCCTTGCTCCTCAGAGATGAACCTTTATGCCCTTAATAAATGCTCTATATTGACATCAAAGGAATGGGGAAAATGGCGCAAGGCCATGTGGGAAGCGGTCCGGGAGCTTCGTGAAAAAAACTCAGGCCTGGGCTCTCCTAAGCGAGAAGCCTTAATCTGGGCTGAGCATATGGAATTTATCGCTCGTCTTTGTCTTTTTAATTAAACTTGAGCACAGTTTGGATTCGACCTTTCTCAGCCCCCTCTTTTTTAGAGGATTGCCATAGGTCATTTCCATGCATATATTACCTCATTTGAGCTATTCTCTGCTTCTAGTGTGTCCATGATCCACTCGGATTTACAGATTAAGGGGAGGTGCGGCTGAAGAACATCGGCCACTTATTATATCTGCTGTTGGAGGGAAAACTTGAAGATCAAGTATATCATTTTAGGTAGGCCTTACTGAGCGTTAGCAACCAAGAGATGTGCTTTTATGGCGTGTAACTGTCAAACGTGTTTCTCTTTTTAACATTCAATTTTAATTTGTTCAGTTCAGTGTTCTTTTGCGAGAAGAAGCATTGTCTGGCACAGCTGTGGCTGGGGAGGTGGTGCCACTGCATCCTTGGCTGGCATCAGTTCTCTGCCGGCATGCGAGAGTGTGATAACAAGCCTTGTCGCTTGACACACTAAGATATGCAAGCCCCTCTGCCTCCCCCAGAGCTTTGGCAGACACTGATCGGCTTTTGTTTCTGGGTTGTGCATTTGGAAGCCATCCGCCATCTTGGCTCACAACACAGCCATTTGAAAACCTTGTGGCTCATTTTCCAGCCTAGTGCAATCCCTCCAAAACCAACTCCTCTTTTACCTGTGATAAAGCAACAGACCCAATCCAGCAAACAAGAGGAACAGATTCCCTGCCCTGAGAGGTAGGCCAAAAAAAATAAACCCCACTTCTCTGGAGCATTGCCTTGCATGGCCTGGTAGCTTTTAAACTATTAATGGGGAATTGTGCAGAGTAACAAAGACAGCCATGTTGTTATAGGATAAGATGCACGCACAAAGTTATTTTGGCTGGTACTTTGTCATTCGGTATAAACCCGATTCGGTCTGCATCGCAATCCCATAAAGCCTACACCTCCAGTTTTCTGTTTTCTCCTCAAGTGCAAGTAGCATAGTCTGTAAATCCGCAAGCTCTTTTTTAAATCCCAGCAGTTTGACTAAGAAACACATCGAAGGCTAAAACGCAAGATCTCAGACTTATTGTTTAAGGCATTCTCACTCCTCACCTTCACACTTTCTGAACATCAAATTATTTAGTACAGATTTATGGGTCCTTGGTCCAAGGAAGTTCTCTCTCTCCAGACCGGTCCACTATGCTTACACCTTTAGACTGTAGACATCAGTCCTTTTTACAGTGATAAGTTTGTAGATTTCAAAAGACAACAATGCCTCTTAGTACCCAACTTGAACATCAACCACTATCTCTCGCACATGCAAGTTTAACAACTGAACAGAACAAAGCACCACAGCATCAACTCAAACCTTGGATCTTCCCTGAAATGCTTGCTTTAGGGCTCTGCAATATTGTGTATGTCTTAGCATATCCCACTCTGGAATACCTTGCCGTCTTCGCCTACGTATGACTGCCAGCTCTACGGACCTCCACAAAGCAGTCAACTCCACTTGCCGACAGTTACACTGCAGTTCGTGAGGACAGGCTTGGCCTCAGCCCTAGTTGCACAACCTTAGTAATGAGTGTTTATGGAGATAAAAAAGGGCGAGGGATAGCAGCAGATCTGTTCATGGTAGTCAGGAATGGTAGGGTTTTAGTGGCGGAACCTCGTGATGGTGATTGGTCCATGTCAGCCCCACTTACAGAGGCTTGATTAGGATAGGGAGCACAGTGTAGCGAGCCCCCTGCGCTCAACCCCTGAGCGACTTCTCAATTAGTGTGCTGCCTAGCGGAACTGTGAGACGCCACTTGATGCTCCTCACCTCAGCCCCTCAGCTCCAGGCACACAGCATCAGCCAAAATATCTCATATGATCACATGGTAAGGCTTATTTTGCTGTGGATGCTACAATACACATGCTTCTATTGAGAGCAGCAGACCAAAGCGTAGCCTAACTGAAAAGTTCAGCAGGCACACATTTGTTTTAGGTATTGGTAAAAACCTGTAAAGCACCGCTTTCAAGATATTAAATGGTTTATCTTATTAAAGTTATTTCATTATTCTGAATATAATCAAAATGCAGCATTCTCCTTTTATATATAATTTGTATATCAAGTCATTTTAGTCTATGTTAATAGTGTAGGTGAAACCAGTCAGGCCCAGTTGCTCAAACGTGCTTGTGTAAAATGAGATGTAAATGCAGCCGTTTTAACACCCTGATTTATTCATAAGAGAGCCAAGAGAAAGAGAAGAATGCAAATGAGGCTCTCATGTTTGCCCTTGAACCGGACACATCCACAAACAATTCCATCTCACCAAAAGAATTAACAACTTCTTTAAATCATTGGATATAGCCCTCATGTAAGTGTGGGGGATACTTCCTGTGCAACTCTAGTTCAGCATTCAGCACTGCTCTAGAGAAGCCATCAATCGTATGTTTAGATGTTTTAGTTTTGTTTCCTCATATATTTATTGTCCCCATTCCTTTATTCCTCACTTATAACACTAATATAATCAATGCATTACTAAAATCGCAAACAACCTCTTCAATAAATGTATATCTGACATGGGTACTAAATGCATAAAAAGAGAGGGAGAAAGAAAAGGGTTCTGCTGCCACTGAATCACACCATTTTCCATATACTTTAAATCTCTAAATGCTAAAGAGGCAAATTAAAGTATGCATTAGTGTGCACCAAAGTCCGTGGCTCAGCTTAGCTCCTCTGCATTAGCCATGCGTGTCCAGATCAATCGTGCACACTGTTTTGTTCCTTTATGGCAGCTCTGCCTGAGAGAGAGTGTTGAGCTGTTGTCCTGTGACTAGCACTCTAAATGCTGTGCACATTGCATGTTAAATGCTATCACTGACTAGCTATTTAAAGGCAAAGACAGAGAGAGAACAGTATAGCATTGGTTTGTTGTCGTATAGCATTGACCAATTCAGGATAAGCAGAGTCATAAGAACTGACATTATACTCTACAGTGAGATTATAAGCTAACAAAAAAGAAAAATCGCAACATGATGGGCAAAGCAGGCTGTCGTAAATTGCTAAACATCTTCCCTCCAATCAAAGTTACTGTGGCATCCCTCCACACTATCTGTTCCAGATATTTGGATTTGATCAGACCCATGGCCTTTGTAAGCTCTCATTAAAAAAAAAAACATTCTGCTCTTGGCCTGTTCATTAGAGACTTTTCCATTGTCAGGCTTGGATGGCAAGATCATTTGCACTGATTCACTTCTCTCTACCACCAATCTGCATAAAAAAGAAGCATCACACCACAGGAAGTGTAGGTGCTGCTGTCCGTAACGCATTACTCTGATACCCATATGTCCCCAGCACAAAGCAACAGAGGGTTTTGATACTGAGAGGAATGTATATAATTAATTTGATTTTGAAAAGAGGGATGTGGGTGGAGAGAGCGGGGTGCCGGTTAATGTATTGATCAAGAGTTCATTTGGCTTTATCTTCATTCTACTAATTACTTTACTCTGAATAATATCAAGGTGGTTTTCATTTTAACTGCCACTGGGAATTCCTGGGAGAAAAAAAATATATCCAATCTATTTTATCAGTGATTAAAACATTTCAATCACTGGGTCCACAAAAAACACCCCTCAAGCTCAATGTGGGGCAGCATTCAGGATTCTGTCTAATTAAAATCCTACATTAAATATTTCTTAATTATCTTTTTCAGTAAAAGAAAGGAAAGGAAAACTAATCAGGTTGGTTTTGAAGATCTTTCCACAGATGGGATCTGGAAATAGTGCTGCAACAATATGGCGCTATTGGTTTTCTCCTTTCCTACAGTCAAAACTGTACATAGTTTAAAATTACATTGTTTGACATCATTTATTTAAAAAAAATCATTTTGCTTTGTTTTGTAATTTAATGAAATTTCTCTGACAAGAAAAAAAGTGCATATAAAACTAAACGAGGTATAAAAACTAAATGGATGCACATACAGTATAGTAACAGCATGTCCATCCATCATCGACAATAAAAAAATCTATTAAAACTCAGTAAAGCTTGTACAGTTCAAAACAACTTAAGAACCTTTTATTGAAGCATTTGTTGCTTCAGTTGTTCTGACAGGCTTGCAGTGCATGCAGGAAAAATACACGAAAACAGTTTGTAAAAATAATTCAAAATTAAAAACAAAAATAAATTGCAATTAAAAGATAAATATTATAAACTATAAAATATCTAAAATATCTACAATATTTTAGACACAACCATCATCAAAATAACCCGAAATGGTTTTTTTTTCTGAAATTCCGCACTGATAAATAATAGCATTTTTTTTTCTTTTTACTGAATATTTTCAAACACATATTGATAGACACTCTATCCGTGATTTTAATAATAACTAAAGATTTAGGAATCATTACTGCATAAAAACAAATTTGTTCACTGTCAGTTTGCCATGGTTGAGTTTTAGCTGATGCATATATATGCACACAAATCGCAAATGTACTGTGCATGCATGTGAAAAGCATTAATAATGTTTATGTAATGTTAAATTAAATGTCATTATATGTGTTGCCTTTAAATACAAACAGTGTCTGGCAGTGTCCAGTTTCTGGCTGCAAACAAGTGGTTTTGATCCTTCAATAAGCCCCAAGATGTTTTTCCTTTTATCTCATTCTCCCTTTCACACAGTTTCTCGTATCTAATGACATTTCAAACACCGGCTCAAAGCAGGAGGCCTCCATATTATGAACAAAGTGTCATCTGAGGAACAGATGGTTTAAGTCTTGCATCCTCTGGAAATAAATTAACAGATAAAGCTACAGAACAAAGAAATCCAACGTACCCTCTCTTCTCTATTTTTGTGTTAAATGAGATGGCGTGGAGATGTTAAAAGCTCTGAAGGCGTCCTGTAATTGCTATGTTGTGCTTGGAAAAAAAGCTTTGCCACCATTAACCTCTCCTCAATACAATTCACTTCACATGTCTGGCAATTACGTGGCCAATAATGCTCCATTCTTGCAAATGTGTGTGTTCTAGTCTTCCTGTAATTAAATTGGGCTTTTCACATGTAATCTGAAATCGTGGAGAGGTCAAAAATGGGCACTTGTAATCACCATCGATCGAATTTGAAATAGAGGTGCAAATATTTAATCATCTATTTTTCTTCCATGCTAAATTGTCCTGATGGGAAGGTCAGGGATTCAGCTAAGGGGTCAGGGGTAGGACAGTATTGTTTTCTCCTTTTCAATCCTTGGCAGAATAGGAGTTCCTCTCTAAAATGCCATTCGTTCCTAGGTGATTTATCCTTCAAAGCATTTCATGTAGCCATTACAATTATTCTCCATATGCAAGTCCACATATGCTGCAATGCATCTTTCCAGCATTTTCTATGAAGTTAGACCTTTAGAATGATCCATTCAATTTGTTGACACCTACACAGTGCCCTGATGCGACAGCTGAACACGTTTATTTGTGATGCCATGAACATCCGTAGAACATTCTTTCTGCAACTTCTTCAAGTTCTTTCTCTTTTAACAAAGCAGCAGAATAAGGATGTCAGTCCTGGTTTAAAGTGCTGAAAACACTAGTTACTGCTATTAAATATGCGGCCACAGCTGAAACTTTACCCAGGGTAAAGTAGAGACTTTGGGCTGGTACTCTGTGTATTTCCACCGCAGGAACCAGGATCTAAATAAAGTTCCGGGTAAAAAAAGCCCCTCAGAAAGTCCCTTCTCGCAAGTTTGTACTTTTTCAAAGTTCTTTAACTTTCGGGGGCGGGACTTGGGCGCTAAACATGCTAATTAGTTGAGTTCACACAGCATTGTGTTGTCAACCACCATTTATTCTGAGAATTTTCTAAATATTAATGTTATTGTGTCATGAAATGTAGTTTTAAAAGTATTTCAGGTGAGAATGTAGTTGTTTAAAACTCAAATCTGTGGTTTATTTATAACCACAGATCAGCGGGAGCTCAGAGCTCATGTATCCGCCGAGAGCAGTCTCAACTCGGCTAGTCCTTCTGACAATTGCAGCTGGCTCTGATGTCTATTTAGTGGTAAAACATGAAATATAATTTGTTTTGGGTAAATCTAACAGGTAATCTTTGGTCTGTATTCAATTGATCTATATGTTAAAATGAAAATAAAAAGAGTCAATTTATATAATATTTCATTTCATTGTAATGGCTGTATATATACACATTTCCCTAACTAAGTACATTTCTGCGGCTATTATTATGTTTAAATGAAAACTAAAGAAGGCAGTGGTATTTGAAATCCTGTTTCGTTTTATTGTAAATATACAGAGGAGGAAAATTGCAGTAGCCAAGACGAGCTGACTGATGTTATAAAGTACGCTGCTGTTTGCAGAATTCCTGGATTTACGTAGTCGTTGACATCAGACTCCTGAGTCAAATGCGCAAAGTCCGAACTACAGAGGATGCAAGTCCGAAATTTGCGTACTTTGTATTGAGAAATGCGCACTGACCTACATCAACAGACTATTTGCCTAATCTTCTCAGTACTTTAGACCACGGTGGAAAATCAGAAAGCAACAGGTCTGGGGGGAAATAGTTCCTGGGGAAAAAAGATCCTGGTACAATTGTTCCGGGTAATTTCGGTGGAAACGCGACATTAATGTGTCAATTGCAAATTTACAGTCATCTGTTATGGAAGTTGGTATCTTTGACAATTAGTTGGCTATTGTAGGAATATCAAAGTGCTTGAATTCAGTTATTCATTCATAAATACCGTATTTGATTTGATTCTGATTGCTATTTTGATGAATAAGACAATTCAAAAGTCATACCTGTTTGTAAATATGCTTGTCAATCCCAGATACTGACTATATGAATGCAACCTCTAGATCAGCCACCATTTTGTTTGCATCCAAGAATGTAAAGCTCACAATACCGGCATTTCCATTCGGGCGAAACGGTTTTGAGATCATTCGCCTGGACACATTATGTTTTTGGATGGTCCCCTCCAGTTGAGATTAGCTTAATTGGCTGTGAAGAGCAATGACTCGTGGGACTGCGCATGTTTGGTGCAGATAATTGCAGGGCTAGTGTGGCACACCCCAGTGCCCAGCTTGCAACTGCAGGTGGGTTGGCACAAGAAGTGCCTATCAAAGTGCACATCTGGGCCCTGCGGGGGTTGAAAACTTTCATTATACCCCTCTTCAAAATACCCCTCCGAATCCCCGCACACCCCTGCCAGATTGTCTTGCTGAAAAGCCCTCCAAAGCTTTTAGATGGTTTTTGTATGGTGAGGGCATAATTATTTTGTGTTTCGCTGTGATTTTCACTTGAAAGAGGCTTCGCACCTTTCATCTCGGCTGTTTATTGAATACACAGATGCGTGAAAATGTTTGACTGCCATTGTTTTTCGGGAGTCCATTAAATTCTCTACGTTATTATCTCATAACAGCGGTTTCTCGAGTGAACTCCTCAAGTTGTTGTATTCTTAGAGAGCTGTTTACAGTAATTACCCTGTTGAGGCAGATAGAGGCAGTAACTTTCGATGTCAGTAAACAATTACCCTTTACTTTCAGGAAGAATTTATATGCTCGATCTCACGCCCAGGTCGTAAAAACCATCTCTGCTGCATTTTTACTGAGCTGAGAGAGAGGAAGAGACAGAGTGAAGAGCCTAATGGCTGAATGATGTTCATGCGATGCTCATGAGTTTTAAACATGCACATGGTCTTTTCTGGGTAATTATCGCGGGTCTCTGCTTCAACCCAAGTAAGCTGACAGGTCAGCAGAGAGCGGTTCTATCTGCCTTGCAGTGGAAAGCTGAGAGGCCCATATTTCATCATTAGGATATCAGAGTCCAGGTGCAGATTAGAACTGATTGAGCCAGCAGCCAGGCAAAGTCAGGGCACTCAAGGAGGAAAATCTTATCCCACAGACAATTCCCAGGTCACGCCCGCTGTAATTGAAATAATTTTGCCCCAAGAGTTGTTTAATCTTCGAAAATCACGTGTAGGCGCTAGATTGAAGAAAGTACACATTTGATTGCATCTCCCAACACGTTCCAGCTGGTCTCTTCTGCTGTTTGTAAAGGGATTGGGTGACACTTTTTCTCAATCCAAATACTATCAAAACTGATACCCTTTTTTAAGTGGAATGTTCTGTGATTTCTGAGGATAAAATGGGCAACTGCAACTGTTTAACTTTAATAATCATATAGGCCAATACTAATTATCAGACTGTTTTGTCAAAACCCCAAGAAATCAAAATGGACATTAATCTCTTTCTCATTTTCAAATTAATCTTTCTCTTCTGATGACTCTTTCTGCACTGCAAATATTTTTGTCCAATCAAATGCTCTTTAGAATAAGAATGCCCCTCCCCCTAATAACAACTGAAAGTGACTAGCTAGTAGCAAATCATGACTCTGAATGTTTTAAAAACAAAATGGCAAAAAAGGTTGTTTTTTTTCTATTGGAAGCACGTCCAGGACAGAAAACTGTGCTAATTAAGTAATTTAAAAGGATTCACAATTGTTTTAAGTTATATCATACATTACCAATGTGACTTATTTATTTGTTAATTTTTTTTGCTTAGATGTTCATGATACGCATACATTTTTATTCTACTAAATAATAAAATCACTAGCAAGTTTTTAACTTAAGATCCCAAACACTTACAGTCAATATTTTTACACGAGGATCAATCCTCCCTAAAACATTAACACAAGCATCAATATTTCAAGATTAACCTGGGTTTTTTAGGCTCTCCAGCCCCAACTCACAGCACCCCAAACATTAACGTTAAAGTTAGCGCAAATGCTAATTGCAGACACAGTGTAGCAGTCAGAGAGCCTGTGGCTCGAGACGCAACAAATCATGTGTCTGTTATTAACCCTGAGCCTGTAATTATGCAGATTGCCATAGATTTTCACTGGGTGCCAAGAAGTGAGATCCAGGGGTTGCTCTCAGCGTGGCAGGCGGACACGAGAACGGCCGCGCATTACTGAACTTGCCACATTCATCACTGTGACTGATGGCACAGGCGGTTGGTCCCTGGGTCCCGGTGGTTAATGTAGTGGGTAATTAACTGTCATTTGCCTGGTAATAGGCCGATGATCAATGGTTTGTGAGGAAACAAATTCTAATTCGGCAGCTGATGAATGCATACTGAGGCCAGAGCGATTGAAGTCGTGGGGGTGGTGGCAGGAGAGAGGAGCTAGACGGAGAGAGGGAGCCACTGTCAGAAATTCAAATGCTTCTAGAGGTGGCGGTGTTATCAAAAAGTAATGTAATGCTTAATCTGTTACCCTTGGTGTTCAGAAAATGCCCAAACAAAGAAAGCAAAGAATACAAGCTTGACGTTTCAGATAAACGTTATGGTTTGCTCAAAAATCTTTTTTTTTCTTCCCAGACCCTCAACTATCAATCCCAGCATAAAAAAACAACAACATTTCCTCCATTATAAATTTAATTTAAAACATTATCTACCAAGGTTGTACAGAATTCAGCCTCTGTTTCAATTCAAGAGCGTCGGGATGACAGGAAATAGAACTGAACTGTGTAACTGAACTGGAATTCCAAGAAATTCAACATAAGCATTGTATTCTGAAAAATGAAGTGTTCTTCCACACTGGCCCACAAAAGTTAATGTAGTGAGCTGTAATGTAGTAATGTACAGTTACACTGTAACAAGGACACCTTAAAGAAAAAGTGTAAACTTTAATTCTACTTTCTTACATTCAAACTTATAATTGCATTTCTGCATCATGCTTGTTACCTCTATTTAATAATAATCAATAATCAATTAATAATCTATTTAAATTCAGGAAATGACTTAAAACATAAAACACATTCTTAATTCAGTTGTTAATGGTGCAGAACCCTGATTACTACCCTGGATCATTACTTCGAAAATTGGAAATAAGTTAATAGTTCGAAATTAAATGAAAATTTTATGATCTTCTCCGTGGACCACTGGTTGAGTATAAGGGGTCCTAAAATGACACAGTTTGGACCATAAACAGAGTGTCTCATTTCTTTGTCTTATCTGAATCACTTGCATATTAGAGTCTTTGAATGGTCTCGTTTGATAGGAAGTAATTTACAAGGATTTCATCAAGTTGGATGACATCGCTCATGCATTTTCCATTGGGGCACTGTCTAATGATTACAGTAAAGCTGCACGCTTGAGCCTCGCTTCTCCGACCACTAGGATAAAGCCTTGTGGAATAATTTAATTGGTGTCTGTTTTCCTCTCATCAAATTGGTGCCATTCAACTGTGAAAAGCCGCTGTGCACCTCCAACACCTTTTGTGTCCAATCAGGTGGTACTGATTGTGCATTCTCTTTTAACTTATGAATCAGAGACGCCATGAATTTTAATTTCACGCTGCCTCTTCAGCCTGCTAAAATATTAATGCTATTTTGTCAACCTTTATGTCAAAGGGAGTTTGATTTCCTCTATAATACCACTGACCATTGACTGAAAATTGGACTGAGCGATAAACTCAGTTGAACCGTTGTACATTTTCTTGACCCTACAGAACATAAATGGGAAAACTGGTCTGCATTTGTCTCCGGACTCTCAGGTCTTTCTTTGCAGACTGCATTTAGAGAACATGCACCTCCGAATTCATTACAAGCCAAGCACGCTTAATTTGCCGCCTCCCTTGAGAGCCATTAGCGTCTGCAGCATCAAACTGGCAGACCGGTGAAAGACAAGTGGCAGGTAGGGCTTCATCCGTCTTACCGCTCCTCCCCTTTTCCTGTTGGGCTGAGAGAGTTCTCTGAGATTCTACTGTATGCAGGGACATTAGGAGCTTGTGGCCCAGTTCCCTAGTTTCCCTTACGTTTAGCAGCAGTGGGTCATTATAATGTCTGTAGAATTTATATAAACAATGTTCATTTATCGGAGATGAGTTCAGATACATAAATAGGTTGGCTTGAAAAACATTTCAGTAAATTCTCAAGACTGCCTTTTCACAAGATCTAACTCAACTTGGAACTCAAACATAAAGGAGTATATTAATGTGCTATGTGAAAATGTGAGCCAAGAGTAAATCTGTCAGTTTTGAAACAAGGGAATAGCTAAAAACAGCAGTCACAATGAAGCTGCAAAACAAGTTCCCCAAGGAACATTACTGTACATCAAGATACCCCACTTATATCTAGTTTCTGATGGATCACAATCCATTCCACAGAAAAAAAAAATAGTCTTTTCTTTAAATAAAAAAACCATATTTCTCTGTGTAGTGCATGTAATACACGGCCAGATTCTCAGGTGAGAGCAGTTGTCTTCACTCAATGCTTTGTGTTTTTGAAAAGCACAGACCTCTTTCCTAAAATGCTCAAAGCAAAAAGGCATGACTGTCCAATTCCAGTAAAGGTATTGGTTACTTTAAATTTGCACGAGAACAGACATTTTGAGCTCACAGCTCGCTAGCGCGGCAAACCCAATATAAGTTGGATTCAACCTGATGACAAAAAGACCTTCGAGCATCATTTTTCATACTATGGATAGTGTCTATCATTCATCAGGGTGAAATCTGGCGTGTGCATAAATGCAAATTTACACGCAAATAAATACATGCATCGTAATAATATATCAGCGAGCAGTGAATCTATCCTTTTTATATTTGCATTTAGATCTTAGCTATATAATTGCAAGATGTTAGTGGAAAGAAAATATGCCTCATCATTTTATCTCTTTCATGCTGAGGCCTTCTGGCTATGCACTTTTTCTGAAAATAGCGGAGACGTGATATCACAAACGGGTCTATATTTAGACAGCTCAAAGAAAAAGGTACAATCCTTTTAACTAAATCGGCACCAATCCACTAGATGAACTCTTGTTTCCTTTCTCCTCATACCTGGAAAGCTATTGTAACCCCTTAATTTTGTTGGTATTCATGAGAGTACAATCTATCTGCTGAGCTCTTTTTTATTTGCCTGTGGGAAACATAGTTTCTGAAAGTTAATAAACAACCCTGCATATCCCAGACCCCAAGATCATTTATCAGATTGGGATCTCTTACAGAGCGGGAGAGTGGCATACAGTTTTATCATTTTAACAACGACAGCTAAAAGTGCCCGAAGAAGTCCGCCTAATAGGTTATTTTGTTATATGATTTTGTTATCAGATATTTATTTTCCCCCTTCCTCCCTTTACTCAGTCTAGGTCGCGGTGGAGTAACAGCCATGAATCCCTAATGAATGCTCTCCGTAATGTCCCATGAGCGGACTGGAAGATAATAGGCTCATCCCTGGGCAGCGGCTCTGTAGCACTAACCTCATACGGCCTGGACATCTCCATGATGGTCACATCGCACTCCACTTACGTGTTTTAGTCTAATGCACAGTCTTTTTGAGCCTTAAATAGCGTAGAAGAATGCATAATGGGAAATACTGGCAGACTCTTGGTATCACTATAGTTTTTTGGATTATATTCACAAGCTCTTGGAGCGGTTTGATTCATTTTGTTAATCAGTCTGGAGTAAAACACTATAATAATAATGTGTATAAAATTATAAACTTGTACAACAAACCCCCATAAATTAGAATGAAAAAGATGATTCATTAAAGGGCAAACTCATAAGAGTCATTTGTTTGTGAATCAGACTACACTGGTTGAGCAGTATGTTCTTGATTCATTAGAAAGAACCCGTTAATCAAATAAAAAATATAATATTTTTTAATATTTTTGAGCATTATCAAATCTGGTTGATAAAAAGTAAAGCTTATTATCTAATTATCTGTGTAACACACTGAAGTAAGGTTAAAAGAGTATTTTGAGTGTGAACTGGACTACACTGTTTTTGATTCATTAAATAGAACCAGTTCATAAGAGTCATTTGCTTGTGTATCCAACGACACCGTTTGCTTTGTATGTCTTTGATTTACTAGAAAGAATGGGTTCATAAGAGACATTGTTTATGAATCAGATTACACTGGTGGCTTTGTGTGTTTTTGATTTACTAAAGAAAAAAAAACTGGGTTCACAAGAGTTAACTGTTTTACGTGGTTGTTCTTTATATCTTTGATTCACTAGAAAGAAACTTTCATAAATGTCATTTGTTTGTGAATCAGACAGAACTGTTTGCTTTTTATGTTTTTGATTCTCTTAAAAGAACTGGTTCGAATGATTCATTTGTTCATGAATCACCCTTATTTTCCCATTTCAATCTTAACGATATGGTTTTATCCAGTGGTTCTGACCCTAAAAAAACTTATTTTCTGACCCTAACACATATTTTTCAATCTTTCAGGTTGTTCGGTGTGACTGGGAACTGTGCGGCTTGCAGCAAACTCATCCCAGCATTTGAGATGGTCATGAGAGCCAAGGAGAACGTCTATCACCTGGACTGCTTCGCCTGCCAGCTGTGTAACCAGAGGTTAGTCAAATCATCTTCAGCTTTTTCAACATTTTGAAGTACTTAAACATATGTATCTCTGTGCAGATGTGCTGAGCCTCTTAAAACTAAAAGGCTTTCTTGAATCCAAAGCATCTCACAGTACATTTACTGCAAGGACAGTCCCCGTCAACCCCCATACCGTGTATTGCTAAAGGGCAAAATGGTGATAGGGAATCCCAGCAAGTCTCCGGTTCATGAATCATACCTTCTAGGGTTTGAAAAATGACTTTCGGATTAAAGCCCACCACCCTACCACAGAAAGACAGTTTGGGCAGATTTTTTCTTATCCAAATTACATCAGTGTGTTTACTACAAGTACAGTCTTCCTGGAGCAAGAAGTACATTGCTCAAGGGCAAAACAGTGATTTAGGGGATAACTTTCAAGTACATGAATCGCCCTTCTGGGGTTTGAACCAGAACCTTACGATTTTGTGTGTTGTCGCCTGCATCTGCGCAGTGCGACCTGATGCGGCCCCTGAAGAGAGACAGAAATACTGCAAAATAATAATAATAATAACGCGATTAAACGAGACGAAATAACGTTATAACATTTCGTTTCATCTCATTTTGGTCAACGAAAATGAAGAGACATTTTAGCATAGTTGTTATTTTGTCAACCACATTTAGTCTCGTTTTTATTCGTCAACAATATTGCATTATACATTCAATTATTGTCGTCGTCACATGACCAGAATTTACGTTGCATCTCATCTGGTTTTTGTTACGTGATAAAGGTTTGTTGAACAACGATATTTAGTCAAATTTTGTTGACGAAAGCAACACTTGTCATGAGAGGACCACATTGCATTTTTTCAAAAAAAATTGTGAAATGTCAAAATAAATTTCTTATTTCTGTGGTTCACTACAAAAACAGCAATTTAACACCTAAATTTTCTGTGGCCTGTGGTTTTCGTCATTACTTCGGGCAAATTGTGTTATTTGTTTTCATTCTCTGTAAGAAGAAAGGCCATTTGTCTTAGAACGTGGCCTCAGCACGGGCTATTCATTAGATATCTGCTTCATATAAACACACAGGTGCCAGAGAGCAGTACACATGAGAGGGGCAGATTGCAGGGCAGGATCCGGTTACGCTCAATTAACACCGGGTTATTGTCTTGCCTATTCACTTGTTTGCACGAACCACGCTCACCTAATCTAAGAAGTCAGCTAATCTTCATCAGCAGAGTCAAAGACAGGTCCACCCGCTCACCCGACATTACAGCCCATTTAGAGCCAGGCAAATCTTTCTTTTTACATTAGGCCAGCCGATCAACTGTTAAATATGAAATCTGCGTCAGTCTGCTTTACACGCTCTGATGAGGCCTCTAGTATGCATCTTTCATTCGTCCATTACAACAAGATTTATAGCATGGAGATGATGCTAATTGCCCACATTTCAGACTGAAGCTTAAATTTCCTGTCAGTTTATTGACATTTTTGGTTGTTTTGGCAAAGAGTCGGATGGTGGCCTTCGCAAAAAAACTCACATTCGGAGGTTCTAAACAGTATTTGGATTCTTACGCCATGCTTTAAAATGCATTGCACTACATGAAAAATATAAAATGAGATCCAGTTTATTCTGTTCAAAGTTTGGGGTCAGTAAGATGTTTTGAAAGAAATTAACACTTATTTTGGGAGGACACATTTAATTGATTTAAAGCGAAAGTATATACATTTATACTGCAGCAAAAGATTTCTATTTCAAATAAATACTTTATTCTTTTCAACTTTCAAGTGGTTTTAAACACTGATAATACAAAAAGTTTCTTGCACACCAAATCAGTATATTACAATGATTTCTGAAGGATCATGGGACACTGAAGACTGGAGAAATGAGTGCTGAAAATTTAGCTTTGCCATCACAGAAATAAAATTTAATTTTATTTAAATAAATACATTTAAATTAAATGTAGGTCAACAGTATGATGATGCCACTTTGATTTCTAATTAAGTAACCAATTTAATTAATGTTTTCTAATTAATTGAAATTAATGTATGCAGCTTTAAAAGATGTCTAAATATGCATTAGGCCCACTATACATTACAAATTACTTAACGCTGTATTTATCCTGACTTAACAAATAAATCGATACATTATAAAGGACTTCTTGCATCAGATCTCCTATGGTCTAAACACTACCCAAGAGAGGACCTGATATGCAAATACCCCCCATTTGACCAAAAGAAAATTCATTTGTCAACAAGCTGACGAGACATTATCTCCACAGACACCCGCCACCCGACACGTCTCAGACACTTTGTTGTTCTGTCAGTGCCTTTCGTGAAAGCCTCGCAAATTTTGATGGACTCCTCCAAAAGAGAAAAGGATGGCAGGGCTTTTCATGACACGTCCGTCATTGTGACAGATCGCCGCATTACCCCAAGTACAGCCTCAGTTCAGTGATGCTCTTTGATAAACATCAACACAAACAGCAAAACTGTCTCAAGAGCCTTTTAATAGAAGGAGAAACACATTGCACATTATTGTTTCCACTAACCAATTGGGCCGGATTGAATTTTTTCCGTTTGTTTCGTTCTATGGACTTAGTGCTTGAATGAAAACAATCAATAAATCAGGGGTAAAATCACTAATTTTTGTAGTTCAAGTGCCTCCTGAAATCTAAAATAGAGTGTTATGGCTTTTATTCCATGTATCTTAGCTTTCAGGCTGTCTGTATGTTAATATATACCAAAACCTTGAACAGAATGAACTGTAATATTTACGGTCAAAAACACTGATGACTCATCCTGCACTAAAAGATTTCCAATCAAATGTTCGCTGAATAAGAATGGCCAACCTCCTTTCTTTAAATAAGGCTTCTTTTGTTACTTTTCCCCTTTTTTTGTCTATTCCCCTTCTTTCTACTTCCATATACATCCCATCCTGCTTGTACCCTTCTCATTTCGACTCTTCAAACAATATTAAAGAGGCTGTGGCCTTTAAAAGAGCCATCTAATCCATCTTACAAAACGCTCTCCTCGCGGTCAGTGACATGGGACAGGCATTCTGATGCTGGGAGCAGGCTATCGGGTCGGTAGAGGTCACACCGTATGATTATGCTTCTCTATGAGGGTCAGTAATGTCCCGACATTACCGTTTGATGCTTAAATTATTACAGTCAAGCTTTTCATACAGCTGGGCCACCCCTCCTTTCCCCCACACACATCAGCAAGGCCATCATCTCCTACAGAATCGTTTCATTAGTCAGGCCACACAAAAGCCCCATTAAATACCTCCCATGATTAGCTTGATTTCCACAAACAGTGTTGAACTATGACTGGCTTGCATATATGAAAAATCAGAAACTTCCACACAATATGGTAACAAATCTTTTAAGTGGACAAGTTGTTAAAAGCCCTCACTTTTGAAGCTTGGGACTCTTTAAAGACTAACTAGCATTTGACACCCATTTTTGCATCAAATTAAAGTTTCTATCGAAGGATATTTCTTTTATTGTTTTAGTTAACAATAACAGCACTGCTAATCACTGACTGAACACTATGTTTCAGATTTTCTTGACATTACAGAGGACATCAGACATGCTCTGTGTCGTCGGTAAAAGTCTCCAATCATTCTGTGCAGCTATAATTAATCGGGCATGATTATTCATGGGTTGGATATGAATTTGCTCACCTGGCTTGAGGTTATATCCTCAGCTTAACAGGGATCATGGCAACAGCCATGGCGGTGAGCGCGAGCACAGTGTGTTTGTGTGGTTTTGAGGCTCTAGCCGGCCGTTAGCCACAGATCATCCCTGAAGGGACAGCTAATCGATGAGTCTGTCGTCCGCTCAGGCCTCATGAGCCAACCTCAGGAGTCCCAGTTCCTTGTGATGAGCCCAGGCCACGATGCTCTGAGGCCTCATGGGAGATCCGGAGAAGGCCTGGGTGGCAGAGCAGGGAGGTCATCGGTGCGGGTCACCGTTTTTGTCATAAAGTCTGGAAAGCCAGAGCCAAATTGGGCTTTACGTGCTTAGGGACTGCAATAACTAAACTACGCCACAGACGACAGTCTTGACCACTCAGAGACATCTGCAAAGCTGATTCGATAGAAGAAACCATGCGGTTGCATTGCAGACGGTGCGGCAGATCCACTCTATTCTGTCGGATAATGTCTTGTTCACATCTAATGACGTTCACTTTCTTTCTCTCCGTCTACAGACCTCCCTCCGTGATTCATTTCCTCTCGCTTTTCCCTCACTCTTTCAAGTCCACTCTCCCCCACTCAGCTCCAACATGTTATTTCACAGAAGAGGAATGTTACTACTCTAGTTAACAAAGACCTCGGAGGCAAATAGCTGACGAAGCCATACATCATTAAGTCCACTGCCTTGGAAGCCATCTTTTCTTTAACAAGATGGGTCTCAATAGACATATTCATCATTACTGTCACACCTGAGGAAAAGGAGAGAGGCAATGACGTAGAAATGAAAGGGAATATAAGAAACAAAAATAGAAGAATGTAAAGCCAATGTTAATCAAAAATATAGGGCTGACAATCAATTGAAATATAACTGATTTAATTAGAATAATATGCCAATTAATTCATCAAATAAAATAGCATTTCATAAAAAGCATATACTGTATCTATAAAGGTTTCGTTTAGAAAATGAAGAGAATTGAAATATTTTTATTTAATTTTAATAATACTATAAACAAAATTCCAAAAAAAAAACAAGGGCAGAATAAAGCTAGAATGAAGGTGGTACTTTTTTAATTGCTCAGATGTAAGGAAAAAACACTTTTATAATAATGTTACATTTCCTAACATTATTTAAAGCATTAGGTATCATGAACTAACAACAAAATATTTTTACAGCATTTATCAATCTACAGGTTAATATTAATTTCTAAATATTCTATTGTTAATTAAAAATAATTGGCCAAACCAAAATCTCTCTCTCTCTCGCTCTCTCTCTCTCTCTCTCTCTCTCTCTCTCTCTCTCTCTCTCTCTCTCTATATATATACAGTGCTCAGATAAATTTGTAAATGTAATTTACATATGGGTCAGAACCATGATAAATAGCAGATTTTTTTTCATCACATTATTTTCTTTATGATTAATCACACTCAATTAATTTTTTAAAGTGGCAGCCTTCGAAAAATAAAAATAAAAATACCTGAAAAGCCCCAGATTTATGGTCATACCAGAGCAAACACTACAGCATATCAAATGCATTTACTTATTTTTCTCCTCCACTTGATGGGAAATACTAAAATGCAATTAAAGCAATCTTAAATTGAACTCATCTGGGATGAGAGATTGAAAGGGGAGGGCGAGGAGGATGCATCAAACTAAGGGTAATGTAGGTGCTCGGAAACATGTGGTGATCGGTAATGACTGCACGAGCAGAAAAACGGAGGGCAGCACAAGGGCATTGATTACCGCTACCTCTGACGGGCTGACTGCAATATCCCCGTCATAATTGGCACACAGATGTCACAAACGCTGTTGACATTTCACCAAGCAGAAACAATTTGGCACTGCAAAACTGGGCGGCGACATGGCTAAAAGGAAACAGAAAACACAGGCTGTAAATAAACACAGAGAGATCCTATTAGCTGCGAAAGCGAGAGAACGAACGAGTGAGATGGAGGTGCTCAGAAGAGGAGGTGGAGAGGGCCAGGATGTCAGAGAAGACAGACACTAATGGATTCCTGGCAAGAATGTGTCATTTAAACAGGACGTTTTTATTGGAGTAAATGACACCATTACATTAAGCACACCTCTGCTTTGTGTTAATCACCGTGTCAACAAGCGCGATTAATGGATATTACCTGTTGATACTTGGTCCAAACTAATGGCTGTGGCTTCCCGCTTGACACTGCCGTGTATAACAAATAAAAAAAAGTTTTCAGAAGTGCGTGTTTGTGTGTGTGAGGGAGGAAGCCGTTTACAAAGTATCCCAGTGCTTGCTCATTATATTCAACAATGATGGAAAGGGTAAAGGCGCTCCGATCATATTCAACCCCTCCTGAGGATGTTTGAAGGAATACTGTATGCTCAATACAAATTATGCATAATAGTGATTACCACTAAAAAAAAAAAAAACATTACGTTTCTCTAAAAATTTAGTTAAAAAAAATCACTAACTAACCTTTTGACTTTAAAAATCATTTAACATGATTACATGTCAAATAGTACAGAAAAATTGTGCTTTATAAAATGAGGTTCACATTTCTGCTTTGAAATCCTGCAAAAGTTCTCAGGTTATATTTTATTACAGTAGTCCACTTTAGACATTCTAGACAACTAAATGTCAACTATCTCTCAAAAATTTGCAATTACATGTCAACAAGCTCTCATTAGAGTATTAGACTGTTAGGTTAGCATTAGGGTTAGTAGAATAAGTCTGTTGGCAGACCGTCAACATAAAGTGTTAGCAGATAATACTCTAATGAGTGGAATTTGACATCTACGGGCAAAGTTACTTATGATAAGTAGAAAGACTAAAGTGGACTGTCAGAAAGTGTTACCAATTGGCCCCATTAACTTCCATTGTAAGTGCCTCAAGGTAACCTTGATTTATGCTTGGTGGACAAGTCTAAATGATTTTCTTTGGTAAATGACAGTTATGCCACAAAGCCCTCAAGCTTAAAGTCATTATGTAACAGAAATAGTATCTGCAATATTTTGGTGTCCATCAGAATGAAACAGGTAATTGAAGAAGTAAAAAATATATAACGTCAGTTAACTTCAGTACAGTCCACTGGTTTTTCACCAGTTCTTCATTAGAAGATCGAAGCATGATATTTTGAAAATGTAGTCAAATCTAATTGTAAAAAATTAAACGTATGCATTGGTGAATTATTCACGGTAAAATCAATAACAGACAGATTTATCATTTCCATTGCAGAATTTAACTTGGCATAAACCCAGACCGTTCCTTTAATGCCAGTAACTTTCTAGTAATCCTGAAGACTTTTATTAGCTTGTTCAGCTGTGTTTGATTAGGTTTGGAGCTAAACTCGGCTTGTCTAACATTGTATTCCCAATACAAACTTTTAATCATTAAAATGGTACCAGCAGACATTCGAACACATCGCCTGTCTTCTCGTACACAGGCAGGAGAGTTTAGTAAGGAACGCTAGCCAGTAGACACGAGCGCTCGCCGGCGCTCTGACCTTGTCGAACTCTCACTACAAGCAAGATAAGTGGCCCTCAGGATGGCTAAACACACAGAGCGCTCGCTCTCAATCCCTCTCTGCCGCCTTCTTTGTCTCTCTCTTCTGCCTGACCAACATAATCTACTTTCCAAAAGGTCAAGTGAGACAGCGGCCCGTCAGGCAGCGCTAAAGCCTGCGCTCCGTCTGTGATGAAACAGCTGCAGGTGAAGAAGATGCTAGGTGCACTCTAGAGATACTCTTTCCAGACCGACTGACGTGTCCGCAGGATAACGTACACTAATATTTGTGGGGGCGGGATGCGGCTCTGTGGGGAAGCCTGCAACTTTAGCTAGTAATGAGTCCTTCTGCGTCTCTCTCGAGTTATGTAAACACCATGTTTCTGTTTCTCGTTTCGCCTCCATGCAGGTTCTGTGTCGGAGACAAGTTCTTCCTGAAGAACAACATGATCCTGTGCCAGACAGACTACGAGGAAGGACTGATGAAGGAGGGCTACGCGCCACAAGTCCGCTGACCACCCCACAACCTCGCTGCTCACAGAAGGGGAAAAAGCTGTGAGAGGTCTTGAAGGGGACATGCAATCAGACACAAAAAGCACTAGTGTCCTCTCCAGCCCATGAACCTTGCATTGTATATATGAAGAGCCCAAATAAGGGACGGTGTTCTGTACAGATTAGCCATAGAGACATTTTTGGTAAGTGGAAGAATCTTTCGAAGATGGACCAAGTCTGTGGTTTGGTTTTAATGACGCTGCCTAACGGCCTTATGAAGACAAGACATCTCAAAGGCCCAACTTTTGTGAACTTAAACACACACGAAGTCCACATTGCAATTCTAAGTCACTTGCTTTACAGGGTGAAGACCACAATGTAAAAAAAAGAAAAAAAAATCAAGTATTTATTGGCGAATGAGTTTGCGAGAAGAAAAGGAGCCATGTCAACATAAGATCTCAGGTTGAATGGGTTTCCGCATTGTCCTTTCTTTTTCATTACATTGTGTTTTAATTACGTTTCCAGTGACAAGTTATTTGGAATAAATACCAACAGCCAATCAGAAGATATTTGATGTTTAATGTACAGTTGCGAGAACCAATGAGATTTGATAGTGGACGGAGCTACCCAGAACAATGCCACAGATATAGACGCAATGTCCTGGCTGTTTAGGATACCTTTCGCAAAATCGCACCTGGTTAAGGTGTTAGCTTTCTAACAGATCTTTGGGCTTCAACATGTGGTGTGATTTCATAAGTGACGTTTTGAAAAACTTCGTTCACCCTGTTTTATACCTAAAAGACCCCACTGGTCAAATGCAAACTCTTTGAACATTTGGGTTTGGCACATGTGTAATGGGTTGGGAAATGATGGGTTTGTTGCTTTCTTCACTATATTTATTTAATAGGCTTTTCGTCATTGCGCGTAACTCAAGGCTCTATTCCTGACATGTTTATACCTGAACTGAATCACCACTCAGTCGCCAAGCATCTCCTCCAGACGTGATGGATGTCACCTCATATTTTTTTTGTGCAGCCCATGTTGATCAGCTGACACGGTCCTCTTTAAACACAATCAGGTTGCATAAACTTGGCATTACTGGAGCACGTGAATACCTGGTTGGAGGATTTGCCTTTACCGGGTTTTGTTTACTGTCAACTCAAGGCAACACACAAGCGCAAATCACTACTGTAGCCTACTACATTGATAATCCTTTCCTGGGCTATGACTACCTTTGGAAACCGAGGACATAGCCTAGAAAATATGAGGACAAACCTAATTTGTATATGGTGGTTGTACATATTTTAAAAAACTCTTTTTTTGCTTGCTGTTGTATATGGATTTTCTTTTTATGTGTTATTCAGCATGAGATGTTTATTTTTAGGACGTGTACATACTGTACTGTAATCATTTTAAGCACAAATGTAATACAGTTTTATTGTGTTAGCACTGTCTGATGGCTTTCTTTGTGTCCTCTTTGTTTTTTTTTTTCACAAAAAGCATTTGGCACTTTCCACAAAAGGGAACAAAATAGTATTTGAAATACTTTTTCCTCATTACCAAATATAAAATAAAATGAATGAAAGTATATATATATATATATATATATATATATATATATATATATATATATATAAAAGAATTCACATTTTTATTAATGAATAAAAAATAAAATAAAATGTTTTCTTAAAAAAAATCTTAATTTATTTTTACATATAATTTGTTTAATGGTTAAATTTGAGCTTCTACAATGGGTCCAAATGATGTTATTGTTTTTAACTGTTTTTAATTTTAGAATAAAGTCAAGATGAAGGTGGAACTGGTCAAAATCCCCATTTTAAAGAACGACATCATGCAAACTTACCTTCAATTTACATACTGTTGATAATAGTTTATTAAAATGTATGTAATAGTATTCTCATAATAACAGATATGGATAGATCTTTCACTCTCTCTTTCTTTTCTCTCTATCTCTGTGTGAAGAAAGCTGATGGGCCAGTTTGCATACACTGTCATTTTTAAGACGGAGTGTTTACTGAAGCAATTTGGGTTAAGTGCCTCGCTCAAGGGCACAACTGTGGATGCCAAGCAGCCAGTGGTGAAGCTTCAGGTCTCCACTCCATTAGCCTATCCACCAGACCATGCTGCACTTCCGGTTCTGAGATTGATCATAAGTGCAATTTGTCATTTTGTCATCCATTTCGTTGTCACTGCCCCTCAAATTTTTCCACCCCTTTAGTCTGTAGGAAGAAAAAAAAGGGCAAGAGAGAAATAAATGGATCCACCAGTCCAGCTGAAAACAGCTGCGTGTTTAACCGCAAGTTACTCCGCTTTGGCTAGGGTAGACACCCAGTAAAGAAATAACCCTGACACAAAACTATTTTATCCTGTAAGGGTTTTTTTAGACTATGTAATGCACACAGAGTGCCGTTTTAAATAGTCAATATCCTGCTGAGATTCAGAACAACAGCAAGTGAGATATGGTTTTTATTCATTACATTTATAAACAAGAACTTCATAATGAGTAACAAAAATAACCCACTGACTAAATAAATGAAATGCTTTTTTAAGCAGATTAATATTTTAATTAGTTTAATTATTGGATGTGATTTGCATCAAGCCTTAAAATGCAGTAATTAAATAATTAAATAATTTTTTTTATACATTTTACAGTTTTATTGATGACAAAATGAAATGCAAAAAAAAAAAAAAAATGCAAAAAAATTTAATATAAAAAATTACAAATAAATAAATAACTAAAGAATAAAGATTTGTATATTCTCATCTCATAAAAAATAACCACATATCTCATATATGTCTCGTATCATGTGGCTGATTTTCTAAACAAAAATCTAATAAATTAAAAAAATAAATTAACAATTTAAATAAATCAGAAGTTAAGACATTTTGATTTTTTTTATATAACCAAAAAAAAAAAAAAAAAAAAAAATCACCCACAAAATAATACAAGAGACATGAAACTATCATAGCAACTGTGTGTAGGAAATCAGCTGCTTTAGAAAATAATCAGATACATATTAAAGGTCATTACACAAACATTTGATCAGAATTATGTATTCCAGAGAGTAAAAACCGGCGATATTGTCTGCCAATAAATCTATACAAGTATGTAAGAGAGGCCCACACTTGAGCTATTTAAAAGCTTTTGTAGATTGCTTAGTTGCAAGCAAAGCCAGAATATTACTTGAAGATCCTCTTCACTGTACAATTGAAACACTGAGATTAAAGTTCTCCATCTAATTAAGGAGGCTGTTTAAAGTAGCCTGTGAAGTTTGACAACAGTGGCACTCACATCACATTACAGCCTATAATAAGCAGACCAATTAAACTAATTGAATTTCTTTAGTCTGAAACACAGAGGGAAAAATGTCTTTGATTAGACTCAAGCTGTTAAGTCCTTCCATAAAAAGCAGAGACGCCTCTGAAACCTCACTAGAAAACAATCCGGTCGACGGGAAATGGGGGATCTACTCCGCTAATTTACCGTAATTGTCTCATATGTTGAAGTGTTTGAAGGAAGATATAATGAAACAATACTGTTAGCGGTAACACTGGGGTCATTATATATAAATATATATATTTATACAACAGAAGTACTTTAAAGTGCACACAATCATGCACAATACAATTTAGAAAAGCACCATATCATCTTTTGATGAATATCACATAGTTGTTTACAACATATAAAGAAAAGGATAGAAACAAATGAGTCTGAATGAGCATGAGCGTGCAGCACTACTTGCATGCTACATTCTGAACTAAATTAATAATAATAATAATAATACTCAATTCCAAAATTATTTAAATACAATTTTAATCAGATTTCAAATGTCAGATTTGGTCTTCAAATAAATAATAGTAAATCAAATTTCACTTGTTGAATGTTATTTGGAACACTTCTTAAAATAAAATAATTAATAAGTGAGGTCTTGAAATGCACTTAAAATAAAAATAATTCATATATAAAATAAAACAAGTCAAACATTCAGAATAATAAATCAATAATTGTATTAATATTTAAAAAAAAAAAAATAATAACATTTTAATTGTTGGATGTGATTTGGATCAGATCTAGGAAAAAAAAAAATCAATCAAATTTAAATCAGATTTTAATTGGTGAATGTGATTTGGATCAGATCTTGAAATTGAAAATGAATGAACAGAGGGGATTTCAGTTGTCGGATGTGGTTTTGCTCAGGTGTGTAAATAAATAATAAACCGATTTGAGGCAGATGCACCAAAAAGCTATTTGCTACCTGTCTGAATAGCATACAATAGCATCAAATTTGTGTTTTTTGTTCCTCTGTCAGAACTCCTCATCTTGCATTTCTGTATTTCTATGTAAATACAACTTCTTTCATCACATCAGAGAGAAAGAAAGCTCTGAAAGCACTGAAGGAGACAGCACAAACTGTCTTATTTAACACTTTTATTGTTTTATCATGGGCTATTCATAAGGGCGTTTGTTTTAAACCAGTCCTCGACAAAAGAACAAAAGATGATGTGTGTGTGTGTGTGTGTGTGTGTGTGTGTGTGTGTGACTTAGAAACCTCTCGTCCTCAAACCTCTAAAAAACAGCAAGCTGACTAAAGCAAAAGCGAATAATAAAATGTAAGATCCTTTCATAAAATAGTCATTAGGGGCATTTAGAAAGAGAATTAGCTGCCAGGGCACGTATCGTTAGCGTCTCCCCCTCCACACCGCAGCTGACCGCCGAGTCTGAGCGGCCGCTCTGCTCATACGACTCTTCTCGTTTGGCAAATGGCTCCAGGGGTGAAAATAATGATCTGTGTAGACATGCCAATGCTATCTGGACCAGATAACGCTGTCTTAATGACTCCTTATCCTTCGGCCTTTTCGTTGAGATGTGTGCCACAGCACATATATTCTCGTCATTGGGTCATTAGCTCTTTATTGCACCGATAATGGACTTAAGAATTTTTGGTCCAATTCGAGTGTATGCTTCCCAGTGGAAAACAGCCCTCGGATAGATTAGCCAATGGCTAGTAAGGATGCTCAATGAGCACTTTTCCCATTCCTGATTAGCTGGTATCGGCTAAACACAATGACACTTTCTTACTCAAAAACCTGATAAAGACATTGTAATTGGGTCTGGAGAATGGTTATCACTGTAGTCAAACTTTAAAACAAATCCCTAATCACACTTCATACTTGTGAGGATTTTGCTAGCAATTTTGTTCAGACAAGCTGCAAAATATTGGTCAAATCTGATCCATGTAGCTCCCTTTACAAGAAAAGAGTGAACACTAGCATGTTTTTTATTCCTTTATACAGCTTAAATTATATCAAGCATGAATTAATAAATATAATTTTATTATTATATATGGTTTGTCTCAGGTATTTGTAGGGCCTGAAAGGATGTTTATGTGAGAAATTAGCCTTTAGCATCATTCAGCAACATAGAAAGCTGCAAACTATACATTTTCTGCTTCATTCTTGACTAGCATCCACATACAATCAGTAAAAGAAGGTGTTTTATATGTCAGCCTGGGTTTTAAAGTTAATTTGAGCAGCAGAAACAAAGCTATATATATATATTAATGTCAACATTTAGATTATGCTAATCTAAATGTTATTTTTAGCCCAGACATGCACCAGTTAATTTAAACTGTCAACATTTAACCTAAGCTAAAAATGCTATTCTTGGCCTAAATATGCACCTGTTACCAAGCACAAATTATGAAGTATATCAGGAAAATCGATATCAAACATTTTTAAGACATTTAAGACATTTTTTTGCCTTGCTTTACAGCTGAAATATCCTTAAAACAAAATCAATTCACTTAAACAACACTAGCAGTGTTTCTCCTAAATGACGAGAAAACTTAAACATTAAACATCATTTACATTAAAGTCCACAAATAGATGGATGACCTCGAGTTTTTTGTAAGTTTTTGCTTTTTCAACGTACTAAAACCAAATCATTTTTTATGTTAAATCTAAAGCAAACCGTAGATCAGACGAATCATTGTGATTCTGTTATCGCTGCTTAAACTATTACCATCACCATTAACACAATAATCTATGCTCAGGGTACATGACAGAATGCCTGTCTAGGGGTCTGTAATAAAGATGCACACACCACAAAAACCCAAGCTTGTGCGCACATACAAACATGCCTCTCCATCCTCGCGTCAATCTCAACTCCGCAGATGCACATAAGTGGCTCATCATACACTGTTAGGCGGGAAGAATGCTAGTTATTTCACCTTAAATGTCACTGGCAATTTATTCCATGCGGCTCATTCAGCTGATCTGTGATCTGTTATTTAAAGAATGCAAGGCGTGTTATCGACACAGACGGATCTGCAAAGGCGGCCTGCCATTATCAGTAATGTGCTCTGGATAGCGCAGTGCCGCCAAACGAACTGAGAGATTCAGAGTTTGCAGGCCCTGTGAAGTTCTCCCTTTTGATGTGGCACAGTAAGCTATACCAGATGGACCAGGGTTGGTGCAGCAGGGAGGCCCAGCAATGACACAAATGTACATGCCAGACAAATGGAGATATAAGGAAACACACACATAAACACACTCAAACAAAGACACATATCTGAGAACAAAACAAGGAGAAATATATGAAACATAAAAGATATGTATATACATATATAAAGCCAAAAGGGTGCAAGACATTGCATTTATTTTACCTATTTATCATACAGTTTTCTATCTTAACTATTGTACTTTTCTATTTATGTTATATTTTTATACTTTACATCCCTTAGTAGCCTCAAGTTTAGAACAACACTGAAGCCCCTTTCACACTGAGATTCCGGATAATACATGGGTAATGTGTCCTGGCAATTGTTCCCGGATTGTTAGTTTTTGGTTCTTTCACACTGCTAGTGATTTCCCGGAATATGTGCGTGTGCTCACACACAACCCATAAAGGTCTCGTAATGACACGTGACATCAGGGTGTGACGTGTAATGTACAAGTCGAAAACGCTAGGCATGTTAATTTTCACTTAAGCTTGTGAACGATCTCAGCTTTAGCACGGATTACAGTTTGCTTTATTACAGTTTGCACATATTTTTTTGTCGCGAAGGTTGATCTGCCTTCAAAACACTCGTAAAAAAAAAAAAAAAAAAAAAGTTGCACGATAATGTGCGTCATCACTACGACACACCATTTGCGGCATTGGTTCTGGCTTTTGTTCAACACCGAGCTCGTTCCGGGACTGAACCCAGTAGGTCCCCAAACCAGTATCGATCCTGAAATCAATTCAGGGACGTGTATGCGTTCACACAGAAGTCAATCTGGCAATGCTCCTGCAGTGTGAAAGGGGCTTTAGTAAACTACACACTGGGATACACCTCAGGTCGGCAAACATGCATCACTGTGTTATTGCAGACCTTGAGTTGTAAAGACCCAGATTTGTGGAATTTAAATGAAGATTGCACTTGAGCTGGTCATGCAGCGCAGCACTAATGGCTATTTTAGTGTCTTAGTTAACACCTTCTTTCAAGTACATCTACACAGCTGAAGCCGAGAATAGCTCTAGCTGTTTATGATGGGCTATTCCAATTTGACCTAATTCATACTAAAATGGAGAGATGATTGTATTCAGCGGGGGGTGCGAGACACACGTAGCTCCTGACAACACCCTCACAAACCCTTTCAAAGCAAATATTTGAGATTATTCAAGGCAATTTTCTACCATCTCTACCTCGAGCTTACTTACTCAGGACAGGCGTAACGACTTGAAACATCTTATTTTGCCAGGCTGTAATGGGAGCGGCAACAGAGAGAGCTGAGCTCCAGGTTTTCTCAGCGGGTGATTTAAGAGTAATCAAGCATTGCTGCACTGCTATGGGAACCGACTAAAGCCCTTTAAACTGAAGTCCAGTGAGATAAGACCAGCACTACCTCATCTCGAGCAACCTCAGAAACAAGCGCAGACCCTCCACTGAGACTTATTTGCAGCAGATGGGCTTGTGATTTCTCAAACACGTGGCGAGTTACCCGATGAGCGATATGAGAAGAATGTTGATCTGTCTGGCATTAGCGCTTGAAGACGTGGGCCGGCACATACGTGTGGCCTTGAGCGTCAAGCCGAAGCCTTCGGTGGATGAGAGCTTTAATTCAGGTGCATAATTGGACTCCTGGCTTTTTATGGCCTCATTTACTGGAGGAGTTCTGGCGCACTACCACATCTGTCAAGGTTATGTTTGTGCCCAGGGATTTCTGCACACGACTTCTGTGCTTTTAACAGGTGTAGGGTTGAGCTACATAAACCAAATTCTACTACTAAGCATGGACTTGAATCACAAAGTCAGTCCTAACAAACGAAATAAGCCAGAGGTTCTCAACTCTGGGATCGCCATAGCTGCAGGTCATGAACTATATTTTTTGCAGACAAGATTCCTAAAAGTCTGCATTAATAATAATGAGTATATAATTATTAAATAAATATATTTGGTGTCCAAAAAAGGTTGAGAAGCCTTTCAGTAAACATTTTACACCTTGTGTCCACATAGCTAGCAAAAAGAAAGAAAGAATATGAGAAGAGGGAAGAGAATGGGGTGCTAATCAGACAAGTGAGCCACGTTACTAATGGGCACCCAGGAGACCAGGGCCAGTAGACTCTGCCAATCCACGGCATCCGTTTTGACACCACAGAGCAGCGGAGCCGTGCAATTACAGCCCACCATCACACTTATGACGGCTGTAATACCTGACGAGACTTTAGTTTTACACTGGACTTGAGACTGGGGTCTCATCACTGACCCATCACTAACCGATCAGAGATTGTAAGCTAACATCAAGAAAAAAAGTAGGCGCGACAAAAAATAGATTTTGACAATGTTTTTCGAGCAGGAATACAGCATGGGAATACTGAAGAACTTTCCCTCAATCACGAAATGTGCAAGATAAAGTCTGCATATCTCCGCTTTTTGTTTATTTGCCGGTTAAACGTGTTTATATTAGCAAATGGCGATAAAGACGTCTGTTTTCCTCCTCGACTGGTGACCTCTGGATGAAGCTAGAAAAGTACACCCACACTCCTGCTGTGCTTTCTAGTCTTGGGTCAGATATGTGGGTTGGGCAAAGAGAGCAGTAGAGAGATGGAGAGAGAAAGTGTGTGTCGCTTGTTTTGAACCTCTGAGCAAATTCTAAATGTGAGTGATTAGTTCTTGGATGGTCGTCTGAAAGCTTTACTATTGCCAGCCCACTGCAGGCTTGGGAAAATAAAGCACACAGTTATTTCCTGTCTCTCCACGTCACCTTCGAGCACCTCCTAGAAAACTATGCACAAGAGCAATTCAGAGAATACCGGGACAGCATAAAACAATAGAAGTTGTCGCAAAAGACCGAACAAATGTTCAACACATGGAGTTTCATGGAGTTCCAACATTCTGTCACTTTAATTTAATTTAGGATTAGGAATTTGAACAAAAGTAAAAAAAAAAAAAAAAAAATCTTGCATCTTTTGCATTCTAAAAATACAGAGCACAAGTTTTACTTTAGTTTACAAGTTTTCTTTAGCCCTTTGTATTTTTACATTTCACTGGCTTGCGTCTCACATTTTTAACCAACAAAAAAATTTGTTGTGTGTGAACTAGCGTTAAAACTATTCAGAACCTTTTAGAAACTACACAGCAATGCTACGGCAAGCACTCAAAAATCATGATAACGAATCATGAGTTTCACACGCAAATGCCAATATTCTTCAGAAAACGTGAAAGTCTAGTTTCGAACAACTCTTGTTTTGCTTGATGGAAACAAAGTTGGATAACTGGAAATATCAGACACAAATGACCTCTGTGAAGCAGCCCACAGCACTAATTTCCATTGCAAATCAACCAAGGAGTCGCTGAACATCTGCTAGGACGAATCTCCACCCACAATCACAGCTCTCCACACAAAAACAAGCGTCACGTGGAAGGAAAGAGCATCCATCTGGACCATACTGAATTATCTGTGTCCTAAGAGCACCCCGATCTTAAAAAGAGCCCTCCAGGAGCCATTTGTTAGTTTGGCCATTTTATTCCTCGACCACGACCACTCTCCTCCCTAAACTTAATCAAATGATGAGGGCTTGAAACAAGGGCTGGTGAATGAAAGTGTTGGAATGGTAATGATGCCATGTAATGATTTCCCCTGAGGAGATCGGATTTATTGCCAGGAGGGAGAACGGGGAGAAGAAAGACCTGAGGGAGAGAGTCGGTTTAAAGAGGGAAAGACTCCACATCAGCATTTCACACAAGCACCTCCATCATGAAAGAGGCTCCAAGTGGGAGATGGAGGCCATATTAAGATGAGAACGTTCCGAATTGCACCCTGGGCGGCTTGATTCCGCGTTCTCCATCTCCCTTTCTTTAGGCTATCCGGTAAAATATCAAGTATTTGGGAGGCAGCAAGTGATATTAAACAGCTGAAAGGTACGATTTAACAATGCTCAAACTTGGCGTAAGATAAGCAACAAATTAGACGTGTCTGTGTTAGGGAGATGGGAGGAAGGGAGTAAAAAAAAAAAAAAAATAATAATAATAATAATAATAATAATTTCGCAATCGCTTGCGTCGTCAAAAAAGAATTTGCTGTCCTGCGTCTGGGACTCATTGCCAAAGTTTTTGTAAAGTAATAAACACTCATGTAACTACTCTCTCTCCTTCCTTCTGCCCAGGAATCTGCTTTTGGTTTTGGCACGAATGTTTTAGCTGGAGAGGCCAGACATCTAGAGTAATCTAAACCATGTCCCCTTGCTGCGACAATTGGTTTAGATGGCTGATGGGCTGGACCAATGAGAGCAAATCCACCGCATTCCCTTTTGAGCAACAATTTGGTGATGCTTTGTAAACACAAAGTCGGAATTGGGTGGAAAGCCTGCTGTGATTTAACAACTGGCATGTGCGCTGAACCATTAGCTGTACGAAAATGTGTTAAAAATAGCTAAATACACCCTACACCCTAAGTATTTTTGAAAGACTTGATGGGTGTTACACAATCCATTCTTTGGTAGCGTAGCTCAGTGTCTGTGGTAACAAAGCAGGTGTGTATGGGCAATAAGAGTACTGCGTCTGTTAAACCAGAATGGAAATGCATCAAGTCTGGAGGTGACAATGCACTTTTGGCCATTTGCACCACATTACGGCCTTCTCCCAGCAGAAAAGTGCTTTCTGCATTTCACCTCTCTTTACACTAAAGTAATGGAGCTTTTTCACAGAGGTTTTTGCAGGCAGCACACTTAATGGTGTTCGGTTTTCACCGGTGTGTTTGCTTATAGAGTTCATCCCTATTTGTCTCAAGGAGGGCTTCTGCCATTGTTTGGATCGAAATTTCCCAAGCCAGATCTGAACCACACTGAATTCCTGACAACTCAAGGCACCATTAAAATTGGGAACTTTCTGTATTTCTGCATAAATTTGACCTACAACGAAAATCAAAATACAAAAATAACACCAACATATTGTTTTAACCATGTTTGCGCAGAAGTACCGAAAATTAAGAGTTCACACACTTTATTGAAACACTGAAATCCCAATAGTACTAGTTATTGTAGTAGTTATTAATCACTGTCTTTACATCTTCAAGTTCATCATATTTGTTATAAGCTTCTTACACAAATATAAAAATGGGCCTACACATAGGGCTTAAACAGTGTAAACTAGATTTGTAGCAATAAACTTATTAAAATAAGCATCAAAGTAAAATGAACTAATTTATATGAAAGTTAACTAAACCAGAAGAAGAAAGGGTTTTTTTTCTCTCTCTTACATTTCTCATAAATCAAGCGGGGGAAATATATTTTGTTTTATAATAACTTGAGTTGCAGGGTTTAAAGTTGTGCTTAACAAATGTTCTCAAGAAAAATAATTATTGCAGATCATACTTGTCTAGAAATGTTATGCTTTGAGTGTCACAATTCTATTAAATGTTTTCTGTTGTTGTTGTTTTTTTGTAATGGGTGAAAATTTTAGTTTTGCTAGGTAGTGCTAGTTAGGATTTTCAGACATATCTAACAGTCCTCAAAAGAAATAGACACGGACTTTTTGTCTTTAATGCTTAAAAAAGTGCTGCCAAACATTAATACACTAGTTGTTCTGAAATTCTCTATCTTTCAGGCTGCATTTGGAATTCAAGCAGCAATTTATTTCACCTCCAGATGAGTTTCTCCCGTGTTCAGAAATGGCGCTGTGTGTGTAGAAGCTATTAACCTCGGTCTGTTCAATTATTGATTGGTGAACGCCACAGGGTGAACAAAAGTGCGCAATACGAAGACCAAATAAATCTTTGTTTGGACTTTTTAGGCTGTGCCTTCGACTCCCTGGACTTGCGACAGTAATGGTGATGCTAAAACCACAATTATTTCTCAACAAACATCAAACATCTGCTCCACAGGTTCAAAATGTGGGCTTCCCAGCTTATCAGCCAGCCTGTAAAGGTTTGAGAGGACTGCACTTTGTTCTGTTAAGACACACAATGCTGCAACACCTTTGTAACATGCAGTCTATTATGGTCCATTTCTATAATTGACAGATGCGGACAGCATCAGTTTCACTTTTATTATGACATCTCGGATCAGTTGTGTCCGGTACTATTCCCATCATAAGTTTTTGACAGGATGGATTTGAATGATATTTCCAGAGTGATTGAGCTGCCAGCCGTCTCCCTCAGGCCACTCACAGCCTCTGAAGCAGCTTTTATTTCTTTCATAAAACCGGGCAGATTTATCTATTATTAACTCTGCTCCTCATAGCAGCCACATTTTTATGTATTGCTGAGACAGGGTTAAATGATTTTCAGTTAATTAGCTTGCCTCCAGGTTATTGATTTTCCTTCAGAAGGCAGCGAAGCTCCAAACCAGGGCCTCTGACTGGCTTTAGCTCCATCTCGGATTATGGCCTTATGAAGGTACAGCCAAAGTAATGCTGAGAGACAATCCCATTGCACCTTCTCTGCAGCATGCAACATGCTGGAACTTTGAAAGTCTAGATTCACCCACAGAGGGAACAACTTTTGTAAGACGCTCTCAAGAACAGCGACATTATAAACACTTAAAGCATTGTAAGTAGTTGGAGAAGCTAAATCAGTTAAATCTTTTGCCATTTTAGCAGCACAAGGACTCATATGTGATGTGTGTATGCCCAATGGGGTCATGAAACAAGAGTATTGAAGGTCTACTGCACATACTGGAGAACTGACTGAATGGATCCACACAAAACTGCACAAAGAATCTATATGCTCTAATCAATACAACAATAGTCAAATAAATCATTATCCTTCCCTCAGATTAAACTGTTCAAGTCTTGTATTCTGTGTGCAGAGCCTTCAATGCCACGTTCATCTTCCGATTGTCAAGTTTGTAGGTCGGCTGAATCCAATTAGACTTATCTAAATGGAAAACATGTCAGAGCCATGGCCAAGTCTATTGAGCTGTGGTGCTCATGTTGGCAATTCAAGTTTGAGTTTGACTCACATTCTCAATCTCGTTCCAATCATCAATTCCTGTCTTTTTGACTACCTTAACTGTCCAGAGCTGCCTATCCCCAAAAAAAACTTGGCCTAGATACTTTCAAAATGTTTTGGGAAAATGCTCAAGCATTAACTTTAGTTTATAGTCAAATGTCTTTGCTTTTAGAAGAAAAACATTTCATAAAATAGAACACAAACTTTTTTTACCGATCAACGAAGGTGTTTAATGTGCTATTCTCTGTCAGCTTCCTAGGGGTCAACGTGTGTAATCTTTGACTGTGATTGTGCTTAAATCAAGATGACATCACACCAACTTTCTGTCTGAGTGGGAAAAAGCGCTTTGATCTTTTCATGATAACAGAGTCCAAATGGTCTATTCTCTACCTCATCAATGTTTCAGGCCCGAGTAATGAAGTCGAATGTCGCGCAGTCGCTCTCGTGTGTCTCACACACACACGTGAACACACGGAGAGCCACATGACGATGAATTATGCCAAGACCCCTCCCTACTTGACTTCCACAGAGGAAGGCTCTCTGACAAACATAAATTATGTTAATAGAATGAAATAAAAAACACTTTATTGCAGAGGTTTCAGTACTTTGAGATGTCAGAATGATCTAGTACGCTACCTGCAGAGAACTCCGAAACTTAAGTCAGAGCGCTAAAATATTAAAACAAGAAATTTGCGCACACTCCCGAGGTGCTGGAAAGGTGGGTGAAAAATGGAGAACGCATGAGCGTGTCTCCCAGGTGGAGTTTTTCCATTCATTAATTGATCCGAGCACCAAATATAACTCTGCATAAAATCACAAGGGAATATTGTAGATACGAAATTTATTTGAGGGTCCTTTCATGGGAAGAATTGTCATTAGGCCTGTTTTTTGTCCTGTTGCCTCAATCAAGTGCTTAGTCAATGCTATCTAAATGCCAAATTATAATTAGCATCGAATTAGGCGTTTGATTTAAAAGAAGTTGATTAACTCCCAAGGTTGTTACACTAGGGGGGTTATCTGGCAGGAAGCTCTCAGGAAACAACATTTTCTTCTATTATTCTTGTCCAGATGAGAAACATGGGGGACGTTTGCATCCAAATTGGAACAAGTCCCACTGCTACCTCGGCATTCCCTGTGTATAATGTGAAGGGGGCTGGGATGCTAAGCAGCTAAATTAACCAGAGATAGGATATTAATTGAACAATTCCATTGTTGCTGTGGCAAACAGCCAATTGATTGGCCCTTCAAGGCCAGATCCTTTCCTCTTTATGGGGCACTCCCCAGGCCGCTCAATGCGTTTTGGTTAATGCGAGAGTAAAAAGAGGAAAAGGAGAAAGGGTGCAGGGGCTTGGTCATGGTGTTCAATTACAGCAGGCAAGAGGATAAATCAATATAATTTAAATTGCTTATGGTAATCACCTGTGATCCAATCACTAAGATCAGCATAGGATATCTGCTGACCCCAGCCGAGTCTAACACTCCCCTAGCTCCAGCACTCAAAATCTCCTACTGAATCACATATGTAAAGGTCACGCTTTCCAATGCTCAAAGTAGATTGGGTCAGGGCATTGCCTTAGTGACTGCTATTATGGGATTCGTGATGTGAGTTGAATGAAAATTGCACGTGTAAACAAAGCAGCAGACGATATGCAACAGCAGAATTGAAAACATTGTAAATTTGTCATTCATAAATGATAAAATGGTTATCAGGAATGAGCAATTGCACAGAGTTTTAATCATTTCAGAATGAAAGAGTTGGCTCAAACTGAATTTATAAGTTTTCATACATCTGAATTCATACATCTATTTTTCAAACAATAGGTGAGCACTGAGCTCTTAAATGCATAAGTCAGGTTTCAAGTACATTTTCAGGTCATTCTTTGTCTGACATGTTGCAAAAATAGGCTCAGTACTGAAAATCTACTCGCACTTGCGGCTGCATTTCTGCTGTTAACACAAGCGCTGAAATGATCCTTATGCTTAAATGTTAGCTGAAGCACCACTTTCTCATGGCTTTTGGCCTACAGGCCATCTATAAGGCATAACGCTGAGATAAATATGCTGAAATCATTGAGTCAACACAGGGCATTTGCTTCACTGAGCATTTAAGGTAGATTTATGTGCCCCTTCAAGTGGCCTCTACAATGAGAGTTTTACCCCACATGAGGTAATATGACTTCCTGTCTATAAATGGCACTGACAAGTGTAAAAAAAAAAGCTCAATAATGGGTTTCGTTAGAGATTAAGGGCAGAGAAGAGAGCAGCAATGCGAAAGGCTTTAGTTAGTCCTTATTATGTTTGCATTCCACTGAATCTGTTCTCGGGCTGAGAAAGGAGTCAAACACATGTTCCTGACCTGATCTCTACACCCATTATTACTTCACATAAACTCACAAGTCATTCGTTTGTGCAAGAAAGAAAGCATGCCGTCATTGACGAAAGGTCACAAGACCGTGCATTCACATCTCGCCCCTGACCTATTTCGTCCAATGCACCTCCAAAAATGCTCTAAAAATGTCTAGTCTGGCAGATACAGTCGGTTCCGGATTGCAAGGCTCAAACTCAAATTGATTTATATTGCGCCGTGTCGCCTATAAGTCGGATCCTGGCTAAGCGTTCATTAATTTTTCAGGACTGTGGAGCCATTGTGTGATATAAATCTCTTCTGAACCTTGATACTGGCCCATGCCATGACTGCGTAGTGCTGCCTAATTAAGCGTCCAAACAGTTAACGAGCCTTACAATAAGGCAGTTGGAAGATCTGAGAAATATATGATGTCTGTTGTAAAATATAAACAGTGTGGGAGGAATACACCGTTTTAGCATCGGTCTATCAATATATATAGACCACTAGCGCTTTTTTGAGCACAGACACTGAATGTCCATCTTAAGAACAACTTAAAGGTTGACTCGAAGAGCCTTGAGTTTCCATCGGGTTTCCAAAAATCTTCTCAGATAGACCAGACCCCTGCTTTTCCCCAGTGGAGAGAGAGAGCCCCTTGTGGGCGGATCAGTGATTATTGATCACAGAGCAGGGTTTAGCTGTTCTTCATCTGGCCAGCCTGTAAACTGCTTGGCTTGACTGAAATATTGCACACCCTGGAGCTGGGCACAGACCCAAAACAAATGAGAAAAAGCCTTTACGGGGCATATGCGTGGCCAGCCGTGGCGACCTTGGGGCTAAGTAGTAGTATTTACTGTGACACCAAGAGAGGGACGAAGGAAGGAGCTGAAGGAACTTGTCCATTGAAAGTCTGACAATCAAATTTGATTGTTTTTTATTGCACATTGCTGGTCTTAATGCAAAAAAAAAAAAAAATCCATGCATTACTTTAAGGTCATTTTAAATCAAAATGACTTGCTATTCCCCTGATCTGACTCATTCAACATTCACTTTTCATAATTTTTTTTTAATCAACAACCAATTGATCAAATTCCTCCCTACATATTTTGTTGTTCAATGTGCCATTTCACTTAGAAATAAGTCACAAACTTAAAGTCAGTCATAAATTGCATTTCAGAAGGTCCCAAAGTTGTCTGACAGTGTAAAACTGAATTCCTGTAATGGCAAATAATACACTTTCACAGTTTCAGACACAAATAGGCTAGTTCATATTTTCACTTACCTTCATAAGGTTCAGATTTTCAGATATTCTTGTTTGGCTTCGAAGTTGAAGAGTTGTTTTCCAGAAGATTTGATTAGTCGTTACTTTGAGGTAATCCGTGTGCATTAGACAAACATTGAACCTAACATTGGTACCATTTGGGCTTTCAAATAGCTCCCTCTAGTGAAACAACATGTAATGCTTTCTTACACGCAGCATTAACAGCATTGCAACCACTTGTCACAAACGTCCTCTTTTTTTATTTTTAGACTTTATTAAATCCATTAATACACTTTTTGTTGTCATCCATTGATGCATTGCTAATTAAACATTTTCCTTTTCTTGTCTTTGCAACTACTGTGAAACGGTGCAGACAAACCTATATACTTGACACTGCAAATGTATTAAATAGAAAAGATTTTGCTCAATGTCTTATCGGGATTAATGAGTAACAAAAAACAAATGTCTGTGTGGCGAGTGGGGCGGGGTCGAGAGGCGTGGGAACGAGGAGTGAGGCCAGGTGTAGTGATTGAAGATGAGCTGCACCTGTGCCCCACCGCCGGTCTCGAGTCCCACGTAGGAGATGGAAGGATATAAAACTGGAGCGACTATAGTGAAGGACGAGAGAGAGGACCAGGCCTGGGCCATTATTTTATGTTTTGCTTTTATTTATGCGCACCAGTCGTCCGTGAGGGGCTGGTGCGCTGTTTTGTGTTTATTTTGGAATTATTAGTGTACAGTAGGAGTTGTAGTTTCATCCTCAATTGTGTGTCAGGAGTTAAATATTAGATTAATTAAATATTATCAGCAGTGTAAAGTCGTATGTTTAGTTACATTCATAATATATAAAGCATTCATGGGACTGTGGTAGTGAAAGCCAATAGAAAATGCACATAAAAAGAGCCAACTAAACCAAAGTGACATAAAAACAGCATTTTTTTGGTTCAATGTATTTTCTTTGACATAAGACATGTTAATTAAAACTAAACTATTTCAGATTAATTGACCATTAGAGAAAAAAAAGCTGTGGTGAGCACCCGATAAGCCATAGAAAAAGAAACATCCCCAGACCAAATTAAAAAGGATGTAGTTGGATTTAAACCGAAAACTCATTTAATACTCTTTATGTTGCATAATTTAAAGGATTTAATTTTTTTGGATGTTTATTATTGTTACATAAAATATAGTTTGCACAAACGTGTCAATTTGTCTGTTAACGATTATAATAGAAACAATAGAACGAACTTAAGATGCCACAAGGCCTCTTTGGAATGTAAAACAAATTATGCAATTGCACTTTAAATAGCCTTAATATTAACAAGAAACAAACAAAAGTACAATAGCAGGAAGTTAAACTGAAATCTAAGATTAAATATTAGTGTTTTGATGCATTTCTCAGCTTTTTGGCCATCAACAATAAAGCATTTTTTTTTTCTTTTTTTTGGCACAATTTGTTTACATTGCTATTACTAGCAATGCCAATGAGTTCGATTCTCAGGAAATGCATTATTACTGCAAATATTTATGCAAATATTACTGAGTGCAGCACTAATCTGGTCTCAAATGCCATTAACGTAAAGTAAATGCTATTTATTTTTATTTGCCCATTTTATTAATATTTCTCATGGTGATCGCTAACACAAATCTTAAAGCTATTTCTAAAAAATATTTTATGCCATGTGATAGTCTATTCAACAGACTTTTGAACGGATTCAAAACTATAAATTTAAACAATGTAATTAATGTGAAACACACACAAACACAAAATGAAACATCAAATGTTGCATGCTGCACTGTTTTGCATTTAATAAATAAACTTTGACTTGGTTTTGTAATGTCTCCCAAACGGTTCTTTGCACACTCGAGCAGATGAGATAAGGCTGCAATAGATATATTAAAACCTAAAATAAAAAGGTCATGTTTAAGCAATGGAGAAAAGCAGGTTTGAGCATTTTGAATGCACACCCTTAAAAGCTTGTTAGCATTGATAGCAACTCTTATTGTAATGTTGAGTCACTGTGACAACGACTTGTTAACTGGTAACTGAAAAATTATAAAAAAAAAATAAAAAAAACGATGACATGTTGACAATTTTGGAAATTGCATACAGCTACATACAGGGACATGCACACATATTGTATACATATATATATAAAATTAATCAGCAGCACAAGTGATAGTCTGAATGAGTACTTCATGTGTGAATACTAGATGTAAACAAAACAAGGTTATTAAGGAGGTTTTATTTCATTTTAAAATTAAACAGTGTTTTCAAGCTTTGAAGTTATGGTTTGTATCACACAATACATCTAAACTTAGCACTAGTATAATCACAAAACACTTCTAAAAATGATTTTAAAGTGCTGTTATGACACTCGTAATGGGAAAGTTATAGGTCCGACCCAGTCTCATGAGAAGCTATAGGAATTTTTATGAGAAAAATACAATAAAAAGAAATTATAAACAAAAAAAGGCGTAGGATTTTGACTACAAATTATTACAGCTGAAAAAATATAAATTTTGTGTTCTTCAGCTTCTATATAAATGTGCCTCTCTTTTATTACCTCAGATGTTTTCAGTGTTATGCTGAACGCTGCATGGTGCATTCTCAACCAATAGTATCTTGTAGCCATGTGTTTAAGATGTCTGCTTCATTAGGTCTTATTCAGTTGACTGCACACAAAGGCATCATGCCATGTAATTGTAGGCACTAAAGAGATCTAGTCATCTCCACTACTGTCATCTTCTTCTGCAGAGTATCTCGAAGCGAGAAGTTAGTCTTGTCTCAAGCTGAGTGAAGAGCAAGACGTCTAATTCCCTCCTTACAATTACACCATTGTCACACTAAAAAGCTGCACCTCATGTTGCCATTGTGCTTGTGTTTTTGTAAGGCATTGCAGGTGCGAGCAACATCCTCATCTCTGCTGGAACATATTCTGGTCTTTATATATGCATGAGCTGCACGAGAAACTGTGGCGTGGAGAACTAGTCGATAAAGAAACTGATGACATATTCTCCTACTGACATGCTGCTGTTTGCTATCTTCTCCTAGTAATACGTTTTAACTCGTGTTTACCATGCCAGAGGGAAATTTGGGGCTGTGCTACTTTACCAGAGGAGCACATGAGAGATGTCAATCAACATGGGACAGGGGATTTAAAGAGGTCGTGCGGCACTCAGAGATTTATGAGTGTGGTCTATGTCAGGTGTCAACAACTTCCCCATCAGAACAGTAATGCTGAAAGACATCATTAGTGTTGGATTTGCACCTCACCTGAAGAACGCTAATACTTCACATTTATTAAAAATAAAAATAAAATAATAATAGTAATAGACCTGGATGGCTGCTTAGTGTAAGCACAACTTCTTGGCTCTTCAGCACTTTTGCATTTATGAATTTCAATTATATGAAATATTTCTATCAAGTTGAACTGGGTGATCTTTAAGTGGTGTACATATTATGAATTCAGAATAAATACAAATTAGTTAATTAAAAGCAACAAAGTATGAGTGTTTAAAACTTTTACAATACATTTGGTGAATGGCAAAGCAACTTTCATTTGCATTAATTTAACATTTTTTATACATTGCAAAGTTAAGTATAAGCACAAAACTGTTCAAAAGTGTAGGTCAGGAAGTTTTTTTTTTTCAAAGAAAACTTTCATTCAGCAAGGATGACAGTAAATAACATGTATAACATTCTAAAAAAAAAAAATAAAAAAAAAAGAATGCAGGACTTTTCCACAAAAATATTAAGCAGTCTTTTTCAACATTGATAATAATAAGAAATGTTTCTTGATAATAAAATCAGCATATTATAGTGATTTATGAAAGAGATTAATGGCTGCTGATAAAGGAGTTATTTTAAACTTTAATAATATTTCTCAATATCACTGCTTTATTGTATTTTTTTAATAAATAACTGCAGCTTTGTTGAGGATAAAATAATAAATATAAAAGCAAAGCAAATTATTATATCCTTATACACAAATTTCAGGTTGACAAGATCATTTTTAAACGCTAAAATATTTTTTGCTAGAGTAAAGATTAAACTTTAAAACGGATACTACTCGGAGCATCCCGACCAGTAGAATATGTTTGTCCAGATAAGGAAATGTTCAGGAAACCTGTTTAAAAGTATTAATTGTTTTTTGCTACTTTGCACGTTTCTGACTAGAGTAGCATTTCTTTCTTCCATATGAAAAAAATAAAATAAAATCAATCATGCAATCAAACAATCACAACTTAATGTTAATGTCTTTCTAAATGAGATTCTAAGTTTCTTTTTAATGTCTTTCTAAGTGACATTTTGCAGTAACTCTGGTAGGTATAGCACACAACCTAATAATAAATGTTATTGTAAGATCATTGATGTGGGAGTCGCATGAGGCAAAGCGAAACAAGGTAACCAGGACTTTGGCTGTACCATCTCTTGTTGATTTGTATAATTCGCTGTTTTAGAGCAAGGCAGTGAAGGAGAACGCTTGTACGAGTGAGAAGAACCGAACACAAATAATGCAGTATGATTTCCCAAAAGGACCTGCTAATGGCCAACACATGAATTGATCTCTCACCAGTCTCACCAGTAATTGGGATGCAGACTGTGGTGTCACTTTATTGATTTTTCACTGGTAGCCAACTAGCAACCGGGTTGTAGGACAACGATGACTAAATAACAGCCAGACCAATGATCTTAATGCTAGGAGCCAAGCACAGCTATTGATTTCATTACTGAATGCCTCCTGGGCTCCAAGCACATACATTTTTGTATCGACCCAAGGCGGTGTCTACATTTCTTCCAGCACTGTCACATGCACTGTGCCTGGACATTCAAAAGCAGAATGCTGAGTATGAACAAATACGTGTTTCAGTGCAATGTGTACGCCATAAATTTCACATCATGCAATCTGCTTGTGAAGGTGACTTGCTTTGATAGGGACAGTTTTATGCTGCCAAAAACACGTCTACCTTTTTTTTTTTTACAAGATTTTCTGGAATACTTGATTCTGATTTGCTAACTGTGCATTAAGCTAAATATTCTTGCATAATGATTACCAAACAGTATGTCTTAACCACTGTCCATGTCAACTTAACAATGCTACCAAAGTCCATTTCAAAGAAAATCAGGTCACTTTGTGGCCATATTTGCAGCTTTTTAAGGCGTGCAAGACGAAATCCTAGTTACATGAATGAAATAAACCTTGAAGGGCCATTCAAATGATTTACACTTTTTTTTTTTTACACCTTGCTTAATATTGGCCATCCATTGAGGGAGCCCTTTCCTGTGGTCTGAGGCACTGGGATATGTTCCAACCCACCTGCAACACTGCAGAAGATAAAGTGTTATGGTAAATGGATTGATGGATGGACCCTGCTTAATGTTAGAGATGCCCTTAGTCCATCTGTACTGCAACTGTAAACATCTAGCAATGTTACCTAAGGTTAACACAAGGAAATATATATATAAAAAAAAAACATGACTCCTTCTGGTTAAGAATCTTGTAAGTTGTCCTACAGTTCCCGTAGGTGCCTGTTAGGTTCTTTCAGTCTTTAATAATCGATCTATCGACAATGACCCTTAACTAGCAGAGCCATTAGGAAAAGAGGCCACTTGTTCCGCACTTAATTACAACAACCACTGGTGCTGATTATCATAGAGTGCTTGTTTCCTCATAAGCGTCACCTAAACTTTGAGCTTAATGACAAAATTAGTCAACCTGTACAGCTGCTAATGATCAATTATGAAAATCAAACACACAAACAACAGTTAAGTGGAGACTTTAAAGTCACTTGTAGAAAACATTACCAACACAAATCATGTACATATTTCAAAAAGCACCGTGTTGAAATAAATCCTATGCACTTGCAATGGGTTGTGGGTTCGAATCCCAGAAAATGTTTCACCCAAAGGCATATGTTAATGGGATTAACTACGAAAACAGAAACAATTCTATCCTTTGAAAAATCATAATGCTAGTGTTTACGATGGTTTTAAATTCAGCTAACTACTGCATGTTAAGTCTACTATTTTCAAAACTGCAACTACGGGAAAAGTTTTGCAAAACTAAATATCTCAAAGTATTTCAGTCAAAAAACTCTGTTCATCATCTCACATTTGCGACAGTAGCTTGACACCTTTCTGTGATACGGGCCTACAAGTGAGTTACGTCAGACTAGTCATGGACAGAAGGTCTCATATCATATATGGCTCCGGGGTGCAAATTAAGATAATTACATACTGGGAATTCCTGCATAAGTGGCCCTCTAAACGCAGACGGTACCTTATTCATGCTTACTTAATGCATATCAGAACAAAAGCGAGTGTTCCTGCTAGGCGTAACGTTTAGGCCTCGGCGCTCTGCAGGAGGGCTCATCTCATTAGGATGCTTATTTTAACGAAGCGTCTCCATGCTGCATATCACTGCGTGGCCCCATAGATCTGCTATCCTCCTCACAAAGGGAAATAAATCTCTTTTCGGCAGGATAATTACCAAGATAATTTTATCCGTAATGATGCTTGTCAGTCAGGAGAGCTGATGAAATTAGAGATGATCTTGTCTAAGAAAAAAAATAAATAAAAGAAAATCCCAGCAGATTTATCTGTCAAAAAAGAAAATAGATGAATAAAGAAACTAGCAAAATAACTTTGTTGTCTCCAACCTTACACATAATGGTGCTTGGGTGAATCTTAGACAAACCACAGGGTGTTATTAAAGGAACAGTTCCCCTAAAAGTGAAAATTCTTGGAATGAAACGGAAATATAACTTTTTTTTAGAACAAACAGTATAAGTATAGCATGGCGCGAGGTCATTGGTTCGATTCCCAGGGAAAGCAAAAACTGATTAATATTTGCAATTTCAATGCAATGATGATCTGGATAATAAATGGCTTAACATGACTAATCCAGTATATTCCATGACTTTTGAAGTCATACTTCAGTTTTGTGTGAGGAACAGGCCACAGTAAATAAACAAATACACTATTGGCTTTGGTTGCAAAAGCCTTTTTTTTTTCAATTCTAGACTTGAAAATATACAAGATTCAACATTATCTGCAAATCATTTTAGACTTTTCTTCGCATAATGTTATCGTTCAGTTTCAGAAGACCTATTCTGAATGATATATATCTAGCACTATTCTAAAGCTTACAGGAAAAAAAATATATGTTAAAAATACTTATGTTGGGTTACATGCTTGGTTTATTCCTTCTGCTTATATCCTACAAGTGGCTTTGGATAAAAGCATCTGCTAAATTAATAAAATAGCACAGCTGTTGTGCTGGGTTTTGTTTCTGGCACAGCATGGAGAAAGGCAATTGCAACTTAATATCTCACAATTGCATATTTATTTTTCATTTTCACAATGTGATTTAAAACCTTTTTCTCTAAATTACCTTTTTATAATTTATGGATGCAATATATCAAAGAGCAAAAAGATATGAATGACCATTGTTGACTTACATTGATGTTGGTGTTCGAGATCAATCAGTCTCTCGGTTGGTACATAATAAATGCTTGCTTTCCATCAGTGGACATCATATATATCTTAAAACTTAATTTGCTGTTCACACACTTGGCAGTAAACACGCTCAACTTTATAGTTAAACGCTAGGAAAAGATAACACAGCCTTTTTATCACAAAAAAAGCACTTGAACACAACATAGAAAGCTAGACAGCCAATACTTACTCCAATGGCACTGCAACAGCACAGCTTTGGTCTTAGATGTGAATTCTCTTAACTTGTCTGGGCTTCAAAAAAGGGCTACTTAAATTTTTTCAGAAACTGTGGATTTGGAAAGATAAAAGTCGGAAAGAAAAAAAAACGACAGGTTTGTTATATTACTTCGCATAAGCACTGCTGAGCATCACTTAAAGGAATAGACATCTTGTGTTTTTCCCTTTAAACAACAAAATTAACACTGAGGAATTGGGACCCTGAATCACTCAAAGTCGCGTGAACAGTTGCTTATTATGTCAAACTTTGACAATGACAGAATTGGAACAGGGCTTCTTCAGCACTCTATCCCCCACTGGGAGCCCCCCATCCCCCTACATACACACACCAACTCTGGAAAGAAAGTTAACTTTCCTTGTTATATGAAATTACATTTGCATTTGCAGAGCATAGCAGGCCATTAGAAAGGAAAGCAGTAAGGTTTGTTGTGAAACATATGAAAGATCTTTAAGGCTGGTCATAGTGAAGGACTTCAGTGAACTCTTTGAAACACTTCGAAGACTCAAAGTTCGGTTGTTCATCAGTGGACCACTCCCAGCAAGGGGAACAAATATGTTTTCACGGGTTGTTTGGGCTGAACACATGGCTACAAAGATCTTGTAATATAAAAGGTGTGATTTTCATTGTCAACTTCAATCTTTTCTGTGGTCATAGACAACTCTTTAAAGCGGATGGCCTCCACCCAAACAAACTTGGTGCTAGAGTGTTTCAGGATATGTACTTTTCCCTCCATCATCCTTCAGCAGAGTGCGTCAATCCATTCAGCACACACGCACACCTGATCTGAGTCATCATGAGGCTGACATATCCCAGAAGGACACTGATAACACCATGAAGCCACAACAAGCACTGCTGATGGGCACTATCCCGGCTGAGCCCTGCCCACAGAGCTCCTCACAGACTGACTGTGATGTATCAAAACAGCTACAAGATTCACCACCCAATGACGACTTTCTGGAAAACAGCCAGGGAAGCCAGGACAACATATCACAGTCACCGGAAACACCAGAGCCACAGTCCCGCTCACCAAACACTCTCTCCAGCATCTCAACTTTTGTGCTTCTCAAAGAAAATGGAGAAACTGGTGTATGCTGGGACTAAACTCTCCCAACATTTCATCCATTTTTAAGGACTTAGCACTAGCTGATCACTTCTGTATTTTCTTTGATATATTGATCTCTGCTACCACTGAATCTAGATCGGTCTCTGTCAGAAGGAGATGCATTACACGAGAACACTAGTGTGCTGTGTATGGAGGCTATATCTTTAAAGCCAAGCATTTCTGCAGACTCTGTTGAACTTCTCCTTGATTCCTTCAACTCAAAAGTTAAAGAATGTTATTGGTGATATTGCTCCAATAATAATCAGTAAGAAAACAAACAGACAGAAATCAGTTTGGAGAAGATCAACAACAGTTCAGACTATAAAAAAAAAGAAAATGCAGAAAAGCCGAGCAGATGTGGCGGAAAACAAAACTTTAAATTCACCATAGCATCTATAAAAGACAGCCTTCATGCTTTTAATGTGAAACCAGCCACAGCTAGACAGCATTAATTCTCAAACCTTATAAACAGTAACTTAAACAACACTCGTACTCTTTTTGCCACTGACAAACCCTCAAGTCAGATTCCCAGTGAAATGCGCTCAGACAGCAAATGCAATGAGTTTGCTTCTTTCTTTTCTGAGAAGATCATCAATATCAGCAAGGCGATTAGCACATCCTCAAGTAATGCAGAGGTCAGACAGATTTGGCCGCAATATCAAAAAGATGCTATGTCTATTTATTAAGCAATTGATAGCAACATTTTGGAAGAAATAGTGCTCCACCTAAAATCGTCAACCTGCTATCTTGATACAAGATATCAGTGCTGGTATTGCTAGATCTCAGTGCTGCATTTGACACTGTCAATCATAACATACTGTACTACTAGAAAAACTGGAAAACTGGGTCGGGCTTTCTGGGATGGTACTCAAATGGTTCAGGTCATACTTAGAAGGGAGAGGTTATTATGTGAGTCTAGGAGAGCATAAGTCTAAGTGGACGTCCATGACATGCGGAGTCCCACAAGGGTCAATTATTGCACTGCTCTTGTTTAGCATGTATAAGCTCCCACTAAGTCAAATAATGAGAAAGAACCAAAAGGCCTATCACAGCTAAGCTCCCATTGACTCTCTTTGCCAATGTATTGATGCAATTAATAGTTGGATGTTTCATAACTTTCTTCAATTAAACAAGGAAAAAACTGAAGTCATTGCATTTGGAAACAAAGATGAAGTTTTCAAGTTGAATGCATACCTTGACTCTAGGGGTCAAACAACTAAAAATCAAGTCAGGAATCTTGGTGTGCCGTGATTAATTGTATATATTTATATAAAATGTAATGATTTTGATTAATATGCACAAGGGAGAGAGAGAGCAAGAAGCGCTCATGTTGTTTGAAGACTGTGAGTGCGCGCGCAGACGGAGCTCTCTCTCGTACGTGCCCCGTCAGGCGCAGCAGTCATTCTATTCTACATCCCTCACCAATCAAATAAGGCTTTGACAGCCCCTAAAAAACAAAAAAAAACAATGCAGGAAAACCCCTGGATTGGTTATATATTGGACATTGGACAGAAAGTTGATCCAGCCATAGCGTATATTCAGCGCACATAAGGTAAACGTTTTGCAAACGTTTTTTAGAGAAATAAAAACAGGTCGATGAATCGATGCGCATATTTTGTGTCAACTTATTTTTTGCGTCAACGTCATCGATGACCTCGACGCGGTGTCCCAGCCCTAATATAGGTACATTAGCATTAAAGTTCAACAGCCCAAGGCAGAGTGGCGAACATGATCTTGTTAATTGAACTTTGTATAAAAGCAATGTTAAGACAAAGTTACATTGTAGGCACAATACTGTTACTGTTACTGTAACTGTTACACAGTTAGTGTATTTTTGCAGTACCAATGAAACTAAAGCAGAACCACAACACACAGTGTTTCATTCCAATTCAAATTGAGTAAATTATACAATGATTCACTCACAAATACAGTCATTTGTTTCATTTTGAAATGAATCAGTGTTTTCTAACTATCTGGATGAGTGAATAAGTAATTGACTCACTCATAAAGACAGTCACCTTTTAACAATGAAATACAAATTTTCAATTTTAAACTAGCAAACTGTTGTAAAAGAAAATCAAAATGTCTATAAACTGCAATTTTTGCAGCAGTTTGCTACCTGTGCACAGTCAGGCTGCGTGAATGCAGCAGTGAGCGAGGAGCTTCTCTAGACACAGAAGCTCATGTGAAGAAAATCTCTACCAAAGTACACTAAAAATAAAGGTGGAGGTTTTAACAGCTCAACATTTTGATTCCACAAAGTCTTTTTTCTGAATGAAGATTTTAAACATCCACTATACATTTTTCCACTCTAAAGAAACTAATGTGGAATGGAAAGATTGCATGGATGTTAAAGGTTCTTCATGGAATCATCAAAGTCAATAACGGACCTTTACTTTTCAGAGTGCAATCTGAACCTTTTTTAGTCTTATTTGATTTTACTTTGGAAAACGTTTGCCCCAAAAGCCTGGATGTATAAATTGTAATTTTTAAAATAGTCAGATTGGTCCAATTTAACCACATTTCATGATGTGCAAACCTGAATTTTAAAATGGCATTCATAAAATTTCCCAGATGGCCTCACAGGAGTCAATAATTACACATTCTGATTAGAACCAAGACGATCAATAAAGATCACCGGCATGTTTTTGGAGTATCCATCAAATGTTGTAATCTACGAATGGAGCTTGATCTTTCAGCGCCCCTCGCTGAAACTCATCTCCACCACCTGAACTTCCTCTGCAGCCTTTTTTTTTTTAATGGAGCATTGATTGTGTTGCAAATGTGGCCTTTTGTTTGGTAAAATCCAAAGTCAGCCTGAAATATGCCCTAGTAAATATATATATCAGGTTGCATATGTTCAGTTTCTCCCTTATCAAGAAGCTGAAAGCTTGCAGTGGTCATTACAAACACCAATTATTAATTAGTATGTTCAGGCAGTTGCAAAAGGCCACATAACGTCAAAAAAAATAAACTATCCTGAAAAACTGAAATCTTTTTATGTGTACTCAGTTAGTTGCCTAATTAGAAATGAAACTATTTAATCACAAAAAAAACATTTAAATTTTTGCAGCTTCCAGCTGAAATAAACACAGTGGTAGTAAAACACCAATCACCAATTTTTAACACACAAATAATTAAATTATTATATTACAGGGACAAATTAGGTTTTGCAAAATGTGCAAGAGACAATGCAATATCAATTTGCAGAAATGTCGCCACAGGCAAATTTTTTTCCAACGGGTCTGGTTTGTTTGTTTGTTAAAAAAAAGCTAACACAACAGCCCACTAGTTTAACTGCTTAAAAAAAAAGATTTTGATTAGCTGAAAACGTTTTTTGGCCAGGGCAGGACCTTACATAATGACAATATTAATGCTAAACTACATGATATAGCAACTGCCAATGATACTAGCCAGCTAACATATTTTAGCTGTGATTCACAATAAACAGTCTTTTAGGTACAGTTTTTGGTTCTCAGCTTACATAACCTTCTACTTGAATGAGGATTTATTGATATTGGGTAAGTTAAATGTCAACATTAAAACTCGCGTTAGTCTTTGTAAAAGCCATTCACCTTCCGTTTCGTCAGCACTGTAGCATTTTTAATGGATTATAAATACTTGGCTGATCGGTCAATGACTATGATCATTTATCCTCTGCATATCTAAAAGAGATCAAAGCGAATTACCTTTTCCTCGTTAATTTCAGCAGCAGTGTTTGACAAGTGTGGCTGGAGCAAAGACTCTTCAGAAAGTCAGACATCAGACCGCTGGTGCCAGGTAAGGCCCGAGTGCAGGTTTGATCTCGTATACATGTATTCCTTCACTACTCGGTCGCTAGGGAACTCCGTACCAAGGTCAACATTCAAAGACAACTGTACGCAGTGAAAGACACTCCTGCACGAGCGGTGCTTTACGCTTTTTTTTGTTGTGCCCATCACAGCTGCATCAGAGAGTCCAGACTGACACTAGTGAAGATAACAGCCATCGCTACCGGTTTCCGTCCCCTTCACAGGAAAAGCTGGTGTATGTTCTAATTGCATCATTAATATCATTAGGGATTAATTGTCTCCTCCGACTGGTTCACTTTTATTGCGTTGATGAGGTGCAAAGTGCGAGTTTGAATGACCTTCAACCCAAAGAGAACAAAATAAATATTTTCTCCAGTGGCTGAATGGAATTTCTTGCTGTGTACTTGAAGGACGGTTTTTTTCTTATGTGCAGAATTCATTTTCCCAAACTATTATTCATTCTAGCTGTCATTTTAACCTTTCTGGCAGATCTGAATGAAATATTTTCATTCTAAATGAATCATAATCTCATTTAAACCTGGAAATGTTGGCAAATTTTCTTGTAGATCAGATCGGATGACAAAAAAATAAAAAAAAAATAAGATGAGAACATAGGCCTATATAATATATGGACCCCCCACACATGAAATGCAAGAAAAAAGAAAAAAATTGTGCGCACGATTTACTAATTCATTCCCTCAATTTACAAAAACGTGCACATGATTACTATTGCGTTCCCTCGATTTAGTTCCCTCAATTTACTATTGCGTTCACTCGATTTGCTCACGATTTAGCAAATCGAGGGAACGAATTAGTAAATCATGCGCACAATTTATAAATTGAGTGAACGCAATAGTAAATCGAGGGAATGCAATAGTAAATCGAGGGAACGAATTAGTAAATCATGCACACGATATATATTTTTCCAATATATTTAGCCATATATTTTTTCCTGCATGTCATGTGCGGCTCCGTAATAATAAAATGTAAATATTTAATGTACTAAAATATAGTATAAAATAAAAAAGTGTCCCAGATGGAAAGGCTTGGGCCCGCAAAAATTAAAATAAAATGTTCAAAGCAGATGCAAAAGATAAAAGGATAAAAAAAAAGATTAAAAAAAATAAAGATTTATTAGAGGAGAAAAATAACTATAGCTAGTTTAGGCATAAGAGTAGATTGACTGTAGCTAAATTCTATTAGATTGTGACTAGCATGTAGCTTAGAAAGTTAAGTTGTCAAAAGCAGGTTTCTCAAACAATGCGAACACACCATTACACGTATAAATGGACAATATCGGTTTTGTCAAACTCCAAAAATTGAGGATGTCAAAACAAGCAAGTTAACATGCAATTGACACAAAACTGTCAGGCTTCACTGTCGTATGTCAGCTCAACAAATGCTACCAATTATTCATAATCTCACCGGATGTGTTTCGAAGACAACTTCTGACATTCTTTCACAGATCTTTTACAGTCGTTTTGCTCTCTTTTGTCTCTCAGTATGTTAAAATTCAGCTTCCGAGATATGACTTCCCAATGATAAGCAAAGGCAAGCTACCAGAATGAACGCAGCACAGCGCTGGATATTTCTGTTTAAGCATCCTTGAGCAACTCTCAGACAAATGAGAGAAACATAAGATGTGTGTATGCTATTAATCACACAGAATAACATGTTTCCATAGCAATTGATTAAGAGCTAGGCTGGTGTTGCCGCTGGGTAATATGTGAAAAGAACACACATAAACCTCCAACACGCAAAATCCTGGCCTGTGATGAATGTAGTTGACAGGTGACTCACATGCCATTAAAAATGATTTCCTTAGCCTGGAAACACCACCCTGAGCACACAATTTTTCACAACTGCTTCAAGGAACAAAGAAAAAGAGAAAACATTTATGAATAAAACAGCACTGAAGCAATCAATCTGAAAAAAAGACATTTGTCAGAGAGTGAGTGAGTGGTGACCAGCTGACAGAGTCAGATTGTTTCAGAAACCGGGTTACTGCCGCGTACCAGAGCGTTTGCACCGCCGTTTACTGGGTTAAAACTATATGACAGATTGACTCCTTGTACATTAGTTTATTAATAAAAATCTGGACTGATAATGCTGGCAATCGTGGTCCAGGTTTACTTTTTTGCTACCGCTGCCAGTGAGATGGAAAGTAAGGTCCATATTCAGTCCACAAATACACCCCAAAATATGTATTTATTTCTAATTACTTTATAAATAATAAATTATATAAATAATTTGAATGATAACATCAGCAACAACAACAACTTTGCATAATTTAGATTATAAACATATGCGTTTAGTCCTAATAGTATAATTTTGGGAGCTATTCCAAGTCACAAGTCTCTGATTAACATCAATCTCATTGAAGGTCAGATTACTGTTCTTACAAATCTTAAAACATGTATTGTGGCAAAGTAACCAGCCAAATAGAAACCAAGTTTTATTTATGCACCAAAGCCAATTTTCACTTAACATTTGGTACTTAGTGAGTGTTAATTTTGGATCCCACTGGGAATGCAATTGTCAACCACAAAGTTTTACTATTACAAGCTTTCTATGGGATTTTAAGAATTGTCTCAGATTGTGTGTCAAATGCAATGAAATGCTTCAAATGCAAAACAGCGCCTTCAACAGTAGACCTTCATATCCTAATGAATAATTCACATGTAATTCAGTCATTCCCTTTGGCATTTCAGCTTTTTCCTGGCTTCATTTACATTTCATTCACTGCATGACCTCATAATCAAATTAGACTGCTAGAACAAATGGATTTGTTCATAAAGATTCGAAATAAAGAAATGTAACATTGGGCAGAAACTAGGACTTGGTGATATATATTGCTTATTAACACATTCACAATACTACTGGCAATAAAGACTACAACAAACTTCAGAAGCAAAATACTTAAGTTAAAGTTATATATTTTATATATATGTGTGTGTGTGTGTGTGTGCTCTTGTTTTTGTGACATATCAGGACACAACTCTATAATGACAAGAGTATGACACAGGTATTACAAGGAGAGGGTGACTTATTTTATTTGCCTACAACTTACTGGCACTTAAATGTTGTATAATATACAATAGCATATTTCTTCACATATTTGGTAAAATTAGTTTATTTTGACTTAGAATGCAGTTAGGGCTGCTTTGTATTGGACAAAAAGGGAGGAAGATGAAGATGAAAAAAAAAACATTTTATATGTGAGCTCGTATGAAATAAAAAAAACACAACTGGAGCTTATAAGCTGCCTAAAAGAGAGAACATGACTGAGTAAGAGAGATGTGAGAGCTAGAAGCAAAACAGGGAAGAAAGCAAAAGGAGAGGAAGTGTTTGTCTGTGGAGGGGAGAATCAATCTAAAGGCTAACTCAATCCCTCAGCATTATCTGGCTTGGTGGCACGGGCCACGGCTCCAGATTGCAGATGATCTACATGCCTTTATGTAAGTGAAGCTAATCTGTCATGGCCTGAGGGAGGAGGGGAGAGCCAGACGGAGCGCCCGGGCTCCATCACTCTTACTCAGCCCTGCCAGTGTGGCCTCATAAACTACCACTGCTAATGAAACACAGGCACAACACACAGCTGACAATCAGCTGCACAGCAAATAAACATGTAAGATAGATGGATGGATACACAAAAGAAAAGAAGGACAGATAAATGGACAGAAGGATCGATTTTCTTTTACCTTTAAAATCTGGGCTTTAATCAAGTTCTAAATAATTATTTCTGTGCATTAATTAGCTGATTCTTTCTAGATCCCGCTGCTTTGTGGATCTCTAGTGAATGCTAATACCAGCCCTACAATAGTGCTCATGCAGGTATTATTAAGCTTTTAGCGCTTCTCTGGGAATACAAATCTATTTGTGCTCCAGTTTTCCAACTGAACTTAGGGAAGTTTCTTTCTCGCTACCCACTCGCACCTCTCGGCTCATTCCCCATTCTACAATTAATACAGTCATTTATCCTCCATCCCAGTCAAGGGCACGGCCCGAGATCTCTTAATTAAGGACAAAAGATGGAGAAGGAAAAGAAAGTTCTCGGTCTTCAAACGAAGCTCTAACTGGCACGCGGCTTAATCTGATCATTTCAACTCTTTTAACCCCTCTTAATTAATCCCAAACACACACTTCTGACATCCAGCTCTTGATTAATTAAATTAGCTCAGCCGAAGTCAAATAACATCAGCCTCGGACAGTGACAGCGTTATCCCCAGGAGCAGCTTACATGATCTGTACGCTTGTCTGAGGAACAACTACTGCTGGGAATCGCAGAGATGAGAAAGTGATGCAAGAGGCCTTTGCACCGATGTTATGTGAGCACTTTTACTTCTGATGGTTCAGGTAGCACCATGTCATCCAGAAATGTTCTTGGGTTTAAAATATTATACAAGATGATTTGAAAATACTTTCGTACCATATCTCAAGTTTTTACATTATAATAAAATATATTCTTAGTTTATGAAAGATACAGGACTTCAATTAAAGGGGTAGTTCACCCAAAAATGAAAATTCTGTCATCAGTTACTCACTGTCCACTTGTTCCAAACCTGTATGAGTAACTTTTTTAAACACACATATAAACACACTCACACACATACACACCCACAAAAAAAAAAAAAAAAAAAAAAAAAATTATATATATATATATATATATATATATATATATATATATATATATATATATTTTTTTTTTTTTTTTTTTTTCATACTGTGAAAGTCAATGGCGACTGTCAAATATTTGGTTACCAAGATTTTTCAAAACATCTTATTTTGTGTTCAACAGAAGAAAAACTCGAGGGTGAGTAAATGATGACAGAATTTTCACTCTGAACACATTAACTTCCCCTTTAAGACAATATGACTTTTCTTTATAGTAGACCTCATAAACAGATGTGAGGCTGTTTTCAGTTTTCATTGGCTCAAATCTCCCCTGATTTTTCACAGATTCAGGCCATAGGAAGTTCATGATATGCAGGATAGCGTCCGGTCACGTAGTGGTAAATCTGTAATAATAAAAATAAAATTAAAATTCTACTTCAGTAAATCAATCTTATTTATACATAACTAAAAGGGCTAATCTATATCCTGTTCATCACAGGAGACCAGGGTCATGACACATACTAGTGACTGTTTCCATCCATAATGGGTGGTAATTATCAGTTTCTCACACCTGAAGCCAGAATAGAGTAGCTGTGAGAGTGTGAAACATTGTGTTGGTTTAATTACCTGCCGTTCGATGTCTGCTAACAGGCTACTCGCTCCCAGGCGGAAAAGGTGAGAATTTAGCCACTCGTCTCCAAGCTCTTCCTTCATCAGGGTCAGCCACACCAGAGACTCCTGCGCTGTACGGATGCCTCCCGCAGGCTTGAAACCCACCTGAGGAACAAAAGCATCAGTCAGCAGGCAGGATGATTTATGGAAAATACGATGATTTTGAGGTTTACCTTGTAGCCTGTCCGTAAGAAGTAGTCACGGATTGCCCGGACCATTACTATGGCAATGGGGTAAGTGGCATTGACAGTCTCCTTGCCAGTTGAAGTTTTGATGAAGTCAGATCCTAGTAGATAGAAAGTACAGGAGACATAAAACCTTTTGACTACTGGCATAAGGTCTGGTCCATTTTCATGGTTATGTAGGCCAAAAAAGCCTTATATATATATATATATATATATATATATATATATATATATATATATATATATATATATATATATATAAATGACTAAAATCTTGATTCATTTAATAATGCAAATATTATTAATATTTGAAAAGCTTTGAATGATCAAATAATTTGACCTTTTTATGAATCAGTCACAATATGGTTAGTTCAGGCTGCTAAATGTCATGCGAAGCCTCTCCCAAAAACAATGATATTTACCTCAAAATTTGATATATGACCTCAAAAAATATGTGTAAAAAACTTTTTGAACATAATCATTAAGATATATTCTCACATGTATTCAAAATGTAAGGAAAATATTCTATTTATCTAAGCAAATAATTAAAAGTTTACTAAATAGAAAAATAATAATAATAATTAATTAAATTAAATAAGAAGAAGACAAAACATGAATTATATCTAATTAATTTGATATTTTTTAAGGTCATATATCATATCTCGATATAAATATCAGTGCATTTTGGGAGTCACACCACCTGACATTTAGCAACCTGAACTAACCAAATAAATAAGTGAATAATTTTGACCTCTAAAAAAATATTAAAAAAAACTTTCTGAACATAATCATTAAGATGCGTACAATCACATGTATTCAAGTTGTAAAGAAAAAATGCTATTAATTTTGACTTGAGGATTAAACCACATGCCATTTTCATCAAGCTGAAAGTTTTCTTAAAGTATACAAAAGATTTTAAAAACTGCAAATGTACTGTGAAAAGTACATTTCTTAAAACATGACATGTGTCAAGATGAATCCGCATACTCCACTGATTAGTAATTCTAAATGCAAAATCTTCCATCTGACATTTGTTTTGTTCCGATAGACAGGTCAAAGTTAGGGGTGCATGATAAATATCGGCCGATAATTAATGCGCATTAATTATTGCCCGATATTTATCGTGAACCCCTAGTCAAAGTTCACTCCAACGAGATCTGAAAATAGAAAGTCCTGCACATTTTTAGCATCTCCATTCAAGAACTTCAGAGAGGCGTCAGATTTTTGCACCGCGACAGGACATTAGTCGCGAGGGCAAGGGAGGCTAGACAAGAACATATGGTCCCGTCTGCAGGGCGCAGAGGGTGTGCGTTCATTCATCAATAAGAGCTTTCATTTCTCCCTTCCTCTCCTTCATAGCCAATTACGGTTTATCAGCGTTCTGATAAAAATAGAAGATAAAATGATGCTTCTAATAGATGAACCACAAACTGTGGACCAGCTCTAACCCCCATCACCCGTGTTCCGCCTGCCCTTCCTTGTGTCTAATGACTGTTCATTACCGCACAGAACAAGATGAACATTTTCCAGTTCATTAAAGATAGGTTCTATATGTTTTTCCACTCTTTCCTCTGACACCCTTTCACTCCATTTCTCAGCCTCTCCCTCAAACTGACATAATCCTTGAGATTCGTTCTGGGGAGTCTTAATTACACGATAATGGATAACGGTTATTAAACGCAGGCGACAGTAATGAAGCTCTATTCATTTGCGGCGGAGCGGAGGGACACTGCCAGAGAGCGTGGGAGTAAAATAGCTCCGGCGTCGGAGATTAATAGGTGAAATTATCATTCAATTTCAGAAACCTCGTACGCAATTCATAGGAACAAGGGGAGATTAAGGAATGAGCACAGAGACAAAAGCAATGCATTTTAATAACGATCCCTATCAGAGCCGCTGACAATTGGGTACAGTAATCGGCTTAATGTGCAATGGCTATTTAAGCATACAGTCACTGGCCTGTTCCATGTGTGTGTGTGTGTGTGTGTGTGTGTTTGGACATCTGGATGCAGAGTGCAGAATGGATGAGCAATGGCGCCACGCTGTGGGCAAAAGATCAAACTATCAAACTTGCTAACAGGAGACCAGATTTAACTGGTTAGCTTGTGAAGTTAGTTCCTGCTGGTGAACTCAAACTTATTTGTGTTCTTCTGAAAAAAGGTAGAAATTAAATCATACGGTAAAAAAACAAATATATATATATATATATATATATATATATAAAATAATAAATAAAAGCCTTATTTACAGAGTAATATATAATGATCATTTAAACAATTATATGCTACATAAATGTTTGTTAGACAATTACAATTAAAATAAAATAAACATGTACTTAACTATATGTTATAATAAAAAACTGAAGCCCTAATTACAGAATAATGGATAATGATCATTACAATTATATGTTTCAAAAAATAAATGCAATTTAAAAAATGTTTCAGCATCTCTGAATTAAAATTAAAATGTATATATATGTTTTGGAATAAACTTTGATAGAAATTCAAGTTTTGAAGATTGATACAACCGTACTGATATCATAATATAGTGATATTCTTTAAAAGAAAACCTCATCAAGTAGTTTGGCATAAACTTGGCATCAGAAAAAAGAAGTATGCATTAATGTAATTTATGATATTATTATATTTGAATATTATAATATTATAAACTATGTCCATATAATAATAATAATAATGTCCGAAGTCATGGGGAGCAACCACAATAAAAAAGAAAGAAAATAATAATAGACAATGGTAATTGAAATAATATAAATTAGCAAAAAAAAAAAAAAAAAAACATTAAATTAATATAAATGCATTAAATCATGAGCCCTGAAATTTTCTCATATTTTGTAAGGCATATTTATCACTGAAGCAAATCAAGCTTGAAGTATAATGGTGTGTAACAGACCTCTAACATTCTACTAATAAACAAACTTATGAAAAACTCTTGATATTGACATTGTAAACTAATTATTCATCTATCTGTTTCTAAGTTCAAGGCTGTACGACTGCAAGCAGTTTCCTAGAGAAATCCCATTTCTGCAATTTACAACTCAATTGCACTTCTGATTCTGAGATCTATGTTTAATGTTCTCACCTGCCATCATGGACACCAAACTGGCCTTGTAGACATTCGTGAAGGTTCTTAGCTCTCCCACTGTGTAAGACTCCTCTTGTAATTACTCTCCAAGCCACTAGGGAGCGCTGTCTGGTACCACATGTAATTACTCTCCCAACCATTGGTGGGCACCCCCCTGCACCTTAATGAGAACCTTCCAGGCCACTAGGTGGCACTAACGGCCGTGAACTCTTTAATTAAGACTGCTCATTAAGTTAATGTTTTCCACCTGTTCTTTGACCTATTTAAGTTTGGCAGTTTCATTGTGCTGTGTTCAGTCTTGAGCCTACCCAGTATGTACTACCTGTGTTGTAGACCTGTTAAGTTTCATTTTCCAGTTGCTTATTGGATTACCTTCTGTTTGGTGCTGTAAAGCTGTAACTGATATTCTGTTTATATTTTACCACTGAGATCAAGTAAAGACTGCCTGCCTTTGGGTTACCTGAGCCTCTGAGTTTGCCCTTCCTTCTGCACATGGGTCTTCTACGAAACTGTTTTCCCCAGTAGACCGGAGGTAGAGAACTAACTTACCCTGACTGGGAGACCCGGGTTCGAGACCCACCTCAGGCACCTCGTGCCAGTCCATCGTGACAGCAAGACTGAACCATGGAAGTAGACCCAGCAGAGGAACAGACTCCTCCCTCCAATGTGGAACGGATACTATCTGAGCTCTCTAGTCAAGCTGCGGCCATTCATAAACATGAACAAATCCTGACTGAGATTCTGCAGCGTCTGAGACTTCAATCTGTATCTCAAGCCTCTACAGACCAACAAACCCAGTCCATACCTCAACTTACTCCAGTTCTGCCAGTCCTGTCCCAAGGTACTGCTCCACCACCTGGTCCCCTGCTTGAGCCTAGACTTCCAGCCCCTGAGAGGTATGATGGGAACCCAGAGAGGTGTCGAGGATTCATTACCCAGTGTACCCTTGCTTTCCAACTGCAGCCTAACAGTTTCCCTACAGAGAGCAGCAGAGTGGCTTATATGACAACCCTTCTTGTGGGAAAAGCACTGGATTGGGCTACAGCTCTCTGGGAGAGGAGGTCTCCTCTCACGTCCAACAGTGATCTCTTCATAGCTGAGATGAGGAAGGTCTTCCACCACCCTGTTAGTGGAGCAGAGGTTGATCATCGACTTCTTCAACTTGCACAAGGAACCCGCAGTGTTGCAGAGTTTGCTATCGAGTTCCGCACCCTGGCTACCGAAAGTGAGTGGGATCAACGAGCCCTGAAAGCTGCATTCCATCGTGCTCTATCACGTGAGTTAAAGGATGAGCTGGCCTACAGAGACCCAGCCCCTGATTTGGAGTCTCTAATTGATGTTGCCATCAGACTGGACAACCGCATTCGAGATCGTCAAAGTGAACGTTGTCATGAGACTCGACTACCCGCGATCCACACCCCCACTGGTTTTGTGGAACCTTCCTCACTGATTGGGTGTCCTGAGGAGCCAATGCAACTGGGAAGAACCCGGTTATCACAGGCTGAGAGGGAGAGACGAATGAGAGATAAGTGTTGCCTGTACTGTGGTGAGTCCGGTCACTTTCGGTCCAATTGTCCTGAACTGGCGGGAAAAGGCAGCTCTCGCCCAAGACGAGGGGGCCTGGGACGAGAGTAATTACTTACCCCCGACCAGCAGCTTCGGGCCTTTTGATTGATGTTTCAATTTCCTGGGGCAATGAACGTCACAAGCTCATGGCTTTCATAGACTCTGGTGCTGCCGGAAACTTCATGGATTCCGCATTGGCAACACAGTTAAAGATCCAGCCCATCATTCTCCATGATCCCTTAACTGTTACCGCATTGGATGGAAGGCCCCTAGGTTCTGGCCAGGTAAGCCAGTGCACCACATTGCTCCATTTTCAAGTAGGTTCTCATAGAGAAGAGATACAGTTTTTTTTAATTAATTCTCCCGAGTTCCCTTTGATCCTTGGGTATCCTTGGCTAGCTCTGCATAATCCAAGAATTGACTGGTCTTCCAACCAGATAAGTGGGTGGGGGCCTAATTGCTGTGTGTCTGGTTTGTCTCTCTGTCATTCTCTTGAGCCACAGGCAACCTTCCCATCCAAGGAGAGCCTGGCTATATCTGGAATGAGACAAGTGGCTTCCACAGATCTCTCTACCTCTCCCGAGTTATCCCGTGTCCCCCAAGAGTATGCAGACCTCTGTGAAGTGTTCAGCAAGGAACGTGCTGCCTCTCTTCCTCCCCATAGACCTTATGATTGTGCCATTGAACTGCATCCTGGCACCTGTCCACCTCGAGGGAGGCTATTCTCTCTGTCTGCCCCAGAAAGAGCTGCTATGGAGGAATATATCAACAAGGCTGTTGACAGTGGATTCATCCGCCCTTCAACCTCACCAGCAGGTGCTGGGTTTTTCTTTGTGGGAAAGAAGGATGGCAGTCTCCGTCCATGTATTGACTACCGGGGTTTAAATCGTATCACTGTAAAGAATCGTTACCCACTGCCATTGATGACCTCCGCCTTTGAACTTCTACAAGGTGCCACAATATTCACCAAACTGGATCTTAGGAACGCCTACCACCTGGTCAGGATCCGTGCCGGGGATGAGTGGAAGACGGCGTTCAACACCCCAACTGGCCATTATGAGTATCAGGTAATGCCCTTTGGTCTAGTCAATGCCCCAGCCATCTTCCAGGCATTCATTAATGATGTTCTACGAGAGATGCTAAACAAATTTGTATTTGTTTATCTGGATGACATCTTAATCTTCTCCCGCTGTTACCAAGATCATGTCCAGCATGTCCGGCAGGTTTTGTCTCAACTGTTAAGAAACAAGCTCTTTGTGAAGATTGAGAAAAGTGAGTTCCATGTATCAACTGTCTCCTTCCTTGGGTTCATTGTCTCCAACGGCAGCATTCAGATGGATCCTAGCAAAACCCAAGCAGTTCTGAACTGGCCTCAGCCTTGCTCTGTCAAACAGGTACAGCGCTTCCTTGGGTTTGCAAATTTTTATAGGAGGTTTATAAGAAATTTCAGCTCTATTGCAGAACCCCTTACAGCCCTTACCAAGAAGACCTCAAAGCCATTTCAGTGGACTGAAGGGGCTAATCAGGCATTTGAGCTGCTCAAGCACCGCTTCACCTCTGCACCCATCCTGACCCTCCCTGATCCAGATTTGCCTTTTGTAGTAGAAGTGGATGCATCAGATGTCGGCGTGGGAGCTGTTTTGTCTCAACGGGCCAAGAGGGACAATAAGCTTCATCCTTGTGCCTTTTTTTCACGTCGACTCACCCAAGCAGAAAAGAACTATGATATAGGTAACCGAGAGTTACTGGCGGTGAAGCTGGCACTACAGGAATGGAGACACTGGCTAGAGGGGGCCAAACACCCATTTGTCATTTGGACAGATCACCGGAACCTCACATACATCCGGGAGGCTAAGAGGCTGAATCCACGCCAGGCCCGATGGGCTCTCTTTTTTAACCGCTTTGAGTTCATTCTCTCTTATCGACCTGGCTCAAAGAACTCAAAACCTGATGCCCTTTCGCGACAGTTCGACATGCCAGATGTGGAGGACAGACCTGAGCCCATCATTCCCAGCTCCAAGGTGGTGGCAGGGGTTCAGTGGGGAATAGAAGTGGCAGTAAAGAAGGCTCAACGACAACAGCCTGACCCAGGTAATGGCCCCCCAGGCCGCCTTTTTGTTCCTAATGTTGTACGCTCTGATGTGTTGCAGTGGGGACATGCATCTCTTCTTTCGGGTCACCCTGGAGTTGCAAGAACTTTGAAGCGCATCCAGACACGGTTTTGGTGGCCCAGTATGCAGGTGGATGTCCGAAGATTTGTGTCTGGCTGTTCTGTATGCGCCCAGAATAAAGAGTCTAAGACCCACCCTCAAGGGCTACTCCATCCTTTACCCATCCCAAGACGTCCATGGTCCCATATCTCCCTGGACTTTGTTACTGGACTTCCTAAATCACAAGGTAACACAGTCATCTTGGTGGTAGTAGACAGATTCTCAAAAGCATGTCACCTGATACCTCTGCCTAAGATCCCCACAGCTTGTCAGACCGCAGACCTCATGATGCAGCACGTCTTCAGGATCCACGGGTTTCCTCAAGACATGGTCTCTGATCGGGGGTCACAATTTACTTCTCGATTTTGGAAAGCTTTTGGCCGTCTAATTGGAGCATCCATCAGTCTGTCTTCTGGTTTCCACCCTCAGTCTAATGGGCAGACAGAACGGGTCAACCAAGAGATTGAGAAGACCCTCAGGTGCCTGGTGTCCAATAATCAAAGCACCTGGAGCTCCCGTCTGATCTGGGCTGAATTTGCTCATAACACCCTACACCATTCATCCTTGGGCATGACTCCATTCGAATGTCAATTTGGGTTTCCCCCAGTTTTGTTTTCTGAGCAGGAACTGGAGGTCCAGGTACCTGCTGCAACTCAACTAGTCAAGCGGTGTCGTCAGGCCTGGCGGAGAGCACGTACAGCCTTACTGAGAGCATCACAACAGCAGCAGAAACAGGCCAACAAGCACCGTAGAATTGGGCCATCACTACGTCAAGGTCAGAGGGTGTGGTTGTCAACTAAAGATCTTCCACTTCATCTAGAGTCTCGGAAACTGGCACCCCGATTCATTGGTCCTTTTAAGATCCTTAGGAAGATCAACCCTGTGTCCTACCAGCTACTCTTACCAAGGTCTATGCGCATCCACCCCACTTTTCACATTTCACGTTTGAAACCGGTTGTCTGTTCTCCTCTGTCCACAGCCAAGAAGCCCCCTCCATTACCCCAAGTCGTGGGTGGGCAGCCAGTGTATACGGTCCGTCGACTGCTAGATTCACGTCGAGTCCGTGGGAGTGTGCAATACCTAGTGGACTGGGAGGGTTATGGCCCAGAAGAGCGGTCCTGGGTGCCAGCTAAAGACATCCTAGATCCAAACCTGATCAGAGAGTTCCACCGCCATGACTCCAACCAGAGCCAACGGAACGTCAGGAGCCGTTCCTGAGAGAGGGGCTCCTGTAAGACTCCTCTTGTAATTACTCTCCAAGCCACTAGGGAGCGCTGTCTGGTACCACATGTAATTACTCTCCCAACCATTGGTGGGCACCCCCCTGCACCTTAATGAGAACCTTCCAGGCCACTAGGTGGCACTAACGGCCGTGAACTCTTTAATTAAGACTGCTCATTAAGTTAATGTTTTCCACCTGTTCTTTGACCTATTTAAGTTTGGCAGTTTCATTGTGCTGTGTTCAGTCTTGAGCCTACCCAGTATGTACTACCTGTGTTGTAGACCTGTTAAGTTTCATTTTCCAGTTGCTTATTGGATTACCTTCTGTTTGGTGCTGTAAAGCTGTAACTGATATTCTGTTTATATTTTACCACTGAGATCAAGTAAAGACTGCCTGCCTTTGGGTTACCTGAGCCTCTGAGTTTGCCCTTCCTTCTGCACATGGGTCTTCTACGAAACTGTTTTCCCCAGTAGACCGGAGGTAGAGAACTAACTTACCCTGACTGGGAGACCCGGGTTCGAGACCCACCTCAGGCACCTCGTGCCAGTCCATCGTGACACACTGCCAGGATGGTCTTCATATGGGCGTCTCCACAGGCCTCTCTGAACTGCCGGATCTCATCATAGAGGGCTGAGGAGATTATAGAGACTAAAATTAACGGTCATCCAGTTGTATGTTCACCAACTACCAAACTAGAACTAAAGAAAAAAACATGCTGATGGTTATGGCCAGTGTCAGCTAGTCAGTCTAGAAGAGACCAGCTTAAACCAACAGCAAAATTATAAATATTATTTTTTTGTGGGAGTAGTATCTGAATTTCCTTAGTACCCATTGTTACACACACCTCCCCACTGCCCAGTGAGTGCCAAAGTCCGGTTTATGACAATATCGATCTCCGTAGCACCATCCTCCACAGCCATCTGTACCTCTGCGAGACGGGTCTTCAATGGGGTCTGTCCAGCAGGGAAACCAGTAGCCACTGAAGCAAAGAGAATGAAAAAAAGAGAGCGTGCGGTGAGACAATGCGGTTGCACCCTCTCTGGGAAGATGTCTGAGGAAGGAATGAAACGTGTTTTGAGATCAGCTGTTTCAAATGTCTTACCAGATGCAACAGGAAGACTAGAGTTGGCTGCTTTAAGAGACTTCACGGCATCAGTCACCCGTGAGGGGTACACACAGACTGCTGCAGTCGTGATTCCTGAAATCATGCACACACACACACACACACACACACACAGTGTTCAGGTTGGAGAAAACTAAAATTAATATAACGTAAGACAATATAATGTAAAAACACATAAAAATGCAGAATGAAAATATAAAGAAAACTACATAAAAGTCCTTTTAATGTCTAATGTTTATTATGTTGCATACAATTGTTTTATTTAGGAAACGGTAGAATTTAAGTTGTTGAAGTCTCTGATCTCTTCAGTCAGTCAACTTCTGTGAAAAGAGCTTTGTCTCCCTCTTGTGGGCGGATCTACAGTGACAAGCCTATATTATTTACACTGAAAACCATAAACACAAAAATATATAAATAAAATAGATCTCACCATTCAGAGGTCTGAGGCATGGTAAGACATGTTAGTGACTTAAAAACACAGAAAAAGTGTTATATTGTATATTGTAGCAATTTAAAATAGCGGTTTTCTATTTTAACATATTTTAAAATAATAATAATAATTAATGGGATGCAAGATTATTCATTACATTTATTTGAAATTGAAAACTTGTAAACAGTAGTGTATTATATTTAAAGTGAGAGACTCCCTTTATTTGTCATTAAGCTGTATTATATAGTATCATTAAATGCACTAGTATCTACTATCTGATCTAACTATCTGCACGGATCCAAATTTCTGAATTGATTTGTCAGTTATCATGATCTAAAATGCTTCTAACAGTAATTTGTTTCTTGGATTTAAATGGTTTAAAATGCATTTTTAGTTACATTTAAGAGGGACATTTTTTTTTATTTTACATTGCAAACTGCAAGATTAGTAACAGAATGTAACACAGATGTGGAATCAGTCATTCGAGAGCAACAAGAGGGATGATGTGTCAAAATTCTGAAAAAATCCTCCAGGCAGAGGCACCTTTCTGACAGACCTTTGTTGTGCATGTCCATGCTCTTCAGCAGATCATGACGGATTGGCTGTGTGGCCTTCATACAGAGTCGATGGACATTGGAAGGTGTATCGTCACCAGCGAGGGTCGTCAGATCAATGCACGTGACGGCCTTCAGCAACCAGGCAGCCTACAATAACAAAGCAGGTCATTAAAGATGTATTTGAGCTGGCATAAAGCAAAATCGGGAATACAGTAAACGGTTTACCTGCCACTGTTTTTTAGCCACTTTGCATCCCTGGATCTGCTGAGCTCGTTTAAGAACAGCCTGAGTGTTGACTCGGACTTTTGACACCCATTCCAGATCTAAAAAAAGACAAAAAATAAATAATAAAAGACGTTTTAAAGTCAGTTATTGTCTTGTTATTTCCCTCTGCTCAATGAGACACACAAGTCATGTGAGATTCATTAAGTGCGTTTCATCTGTAAATAGTTTTAAAATAACTGTATATATGGAAGGAAGGAAGAAATCCAGAATAAAATTTCAAATTAACTACAAAGGCCAGAAGGTTGAATAAGGAGTTCATAACTGGTCAGATGGAGTTAAAAATTAACTACACATAACACTAAGAATATACTTTGCACTTTACAGTTTTCAGCGTATAAACTACATCACACCCATATTATCTCTAGCTCAGTCGTAGTTCACAAAAAAACATCTGTCCCGTTTAATTAAATGTTCACACTATCACGTGGAAAGGGTAACTTAGAGTCATACATTAACGTAAACGCCTTGCTTCGTTTGGAGACTATGCTAATAGGATGGAATTAAATAAAAACCGACTCACCAAGATGCATTCCTGGATTTCTAGCGGACATGATTAAAATATAAATTACTGAATGCAATGAACTGAAAACAATAGCGTTGATTTGAAGTAGTAGCACCACAAACTGCTGACAGCTTTGACGACACTGCGCGTCTTCCGGGATTGCTCGTCACTGATTCGCCGCTGCAGAACTCTTTCAGCCAATCATTTCACAACTACGCAAGGCGTAGAATGGTATTTAACATGACATTGTAATATTTTCTTGATTAATAATAAAAAGGAAATAAGGCATAATTCAAATTTAAGGGGAAAAAAAACACATTGATCGCATGATTAATATTTAGCTCTGTGAATGTCAATAGCAACCAATTATACAAACACATTTTTAATGCTACCTAAATTTCAGAAAGTTAACAATACTAAATTGAAAACGTATTATAATATATACAGGTGCTGGTCATATAATTAGAATATCAATATTTATTTCATTAATTCCATTCAAAAAGTGAAACTTGTATATTATATCCATTCATTACACACATACTGATATATTTCAAATGTTTATTTCTTTTAAATTTGATTATTATATCGGACAACTAAGGAAAATCCCAAAATCTCAGAAAATTTGAATATTGTGAAAAGGTTCAATATTGAAGACACATGGTGCCACACTCTAATCAGCTAATTAACTCAAAACATATGTAAAGGCCTTTAAATGGTCTCTCAGTCTAGTTCTGTACGCTGCAAAATCATGGAGATGACTGATGTCTTGGCCGTTGTCCAAAAGATGACCATTGACACTTTGCACAAGGAGGACAAAACACAAAAGGTCATTGTTTTCGGAGGTCGATGTTCTTGCATCACAAGCCTTCCCCCGTAGTCTCTCCATCACAGCTCTTTGAAGAACTTTCCTCACATCCAAGTGGATCTTCTAAGAGTCTCCCTCAACAGGTCCCTCAAGCATTCAGAAATGTCTATTTCGTAGCTGAAGAGGTTGTGCCACCTTGTTGTTCTTATTTATCAGCACCTCTTGCTCGTTTAGGAAAAAGGCCCCTTCAAATGCAATTTTCCACTGTTGCATCTTCTCCAGCAGCATCTTCTGTTCAATGTATGTGCTTCCAGAGGTTCTTTCGTGAATTTATTGAATGGAAGAAACAAATAGTTTTAAAGGCTATGAAAGTAGGTGATAAAAGTGATCCAACCTGAGGTAATGACATTTGATTTGAGCTGTTCAGCCACAGCTGAATCTTCAAAATCCTGCAGGACATCCGGGACATTGATAGGCTCCACATCTGTGTCATTGTGCAACCACTCCATAAGCATGTTAACAGAGGGTATGCCTCATACTCTTTAAGAAAAGAGACAAGTTTCCAGTCCTCTGATCTCAGATTGGTGCGGAGACTATAGGAGGGATAGCTGGAGCGAACGGTAAAAAACCTGCGCCTCCCACAGTTAACTCTACAGTTTACTTTCCACCATGGATCACCAAGGTGAAATTGGCCTGTGACCTTGTACTTCTTGTTACCAGCCACTAACAACACAGAATGAAAAAAAAGTTTAGTTCCTCTATCAGGAGTGAGAAGAAAGAGCATGGTAATTTTACATGAAACGGAATAAAATTTAAGTTAATTTTACCTGTATAAATGTACAGTTTAAACAATTAACGGTGCAATCACTAAACATTGCTACTTTTTAATATTAACCCATTTACTCAAACACAACACTTGTATCCAACATTTATTTATGGGATGTAAGGGTATAAAAAAAGCTTAAATGTATTATTAAGATTTAAGCTGGTCATCACTGGTCCTAAGCCAGCACATGACCAGCTGGACCAGCTTAAACCAGCTCAAACCAGCAATCCGGCCCACAGTATTTGGGCCCCCAATTAGCTCTGGCCCATATGCAGGTGCATGCCCTGCATATCAAGACGCTAAGCCCCTGGTTTTGGAGAAATAACTGATTAGTTCACGTAATGAAACTCCAAAAAAAATAAAATAAATTATTACTTCCTTTTCCAACAACTGCTTGATTAGAAAATGAAAAGGACTAAATGAGTGAATGGCTTTTAGAAAATACATATTATAGATGATGATATTACTGCAGCACACAACAATCAGATTATCCCAAAATAAAAGTTTCAAATTAAACACACGTATTGTGGTTTCTTTCGTTTCTTTTATTGTCAAGAACTCTGTACATCATTTTCATGTGGTTAAAATGTGTCCGCACATAAATTAGATCAAAAAGCACTTTTGTTTCCACAAATTAGTTATACTTGCTAGAGTCGTCTAAAACATGAGATATTGAGAGATTCATGAACACTATAAGGTAGCGATGACAACAAATTCTTTAACATGGTGTCATCTTTAAACTTTAAAATCACTCTTTTAATGAATTATAAATATGTAACGTCAACTACTATAAACTACCACCACCCTCTTAAAGTGACAGTAGTTGTAAGTCTATATAATTTTATTTTTACTTTTGATATTTTTTTTGAAACAATTTTTATGTAACATCACCCACACCCACTTTTAATCTTTTTTATTTTATAAACTCGGTTTGGGATATTATGTAAAAATACTGTTAACATATCTTCAAATAATTTTTGAAAGAAGTAACAGACATTTAAACAAAATGATCACCAGCACTACCCATTGCTGAATTTTTATAATTTTTTTTATAGAGACGTCCAACCTTACTGATTCACTCTGATTTAAGCGAAAGAAGTTCTTCAGTTTTTATAAACCCCTGGTTGTACAGATGAATTTTATTCTTTATTTTCTCTTTTGCTGGATTTGTGATGCCATTCTGAGAGGGCTGGGCATCATCATCTGAAAAAGAAAAATAATGGATATTAATGAATACTGAACCTGCTTGGACATAAATTAGTTTGTGCTGACAATGAAGTTTGACAATTCTGAGACAGATTTCACTGTGAATGGTCTCTTGAATCTACTTGCCTAGTGTGGCACATAAAACAGACTGACTGAAGCCATTTGCACAGCAGTCCTCACATCCCAGCACTTCGGTTCCAGTGCTACAGCTGCACTCCACAGGCCAGCTCCCATATAAGTCCAAGCGAGCTGCAGAGTCTGACTGCAGACTTTGTGATGCTGAAACCACTTTGTCATTTTCCTGAAGACATTCCCTGAGGGAATGCGACAAGTTTGCATCTCCAACACTCAAGAAAGTAACCTCAGACTGGCTGCACTCGCAGGGTTCTGCCAGACTAGGAACTCTGGGAGGTAGCGGTTCCTCCAGTGGGCTGTACATTTCATCAAATTCAATGGGCACGTTTAGACGCTGACTTAGGCCATTATATGATCGCTGAAGAGGGAATGTATCATCTAGTGTGTTCGGCTGGTCCTCAAGCTGTGCAGGTGTGGGAAGGATTTGGTTTAGTCTCTGAAGCACCTGAAGAGGAATACAATTAATTATATAGAAGTCTATATGTGTATGTTTGCATAAATGAGAATATTTACTAACCATTTCCATGCTCGGCCTGACTCGCATTTTGCTGCCTGTGCACTCCAGTCCGATTCGGAGCAGACAAAGTGCCACCGCAGTAGGCCAATGCTCAACTTTGGGATCTAAAAACCGCAGACAGGCATCCACAGAGCTTTTTTGCTCAAACTCGGAATGCAGTACATCTCTCTAAAAAAATGCAATGGCTTTAGTCAGTCAATTATATTAATCTAAAATATGAATTATATTAAAAAATTCACGGAATTCAAAATTTCACAATAATATCATAATATTGGAAATTTAATTCTATTACAATTTAAACAAGTAGTTGTAATGACAATTACTATTTTAAAACATTTCAAATGTAATGTATTCCTGTGAAAACAAAGCTGCATTTTCAGCATCATTACTCCAGTCTTCTTCAGTGTCACATGATACTTCAGAAATAATTCTAATATACTGATTTGGTGCTTGAGTAAAATATTTCCTTTGTTATCAATTTTGAAAACATTACTGCTGCAAAATGTTTCTCTGGAAACTGAGACAGATTCTTTTTAGCATTTTTTGATGGATAGAAAGAACAGCATTTATGGCTCTCAAAAGCAAAAATTTAAAGGGGTCGACTTGCTTTAATAATCAAAAAACACATTTGTTTTCAAATACTGTACATTATTGTAGGTCCTCTATGCCCCGCATCTCTTAGAAGCGTTGTTTTCTACAAAGCCCCTCCTTCCAACAAGCGCAGTCTGCTCTGATTGGCCAACTGACCCAGTGCATTGTGACTGGTGGAACACTTTGGTCTTCTTTATGCACCCAGAGATTGTAACACTCCAAAGATAATTTTTTTTAAAATCTCATAATATGACCCCTTTTAAACTAGTTAAAGTAACAATTTGTATAATTTTTATTCTTTAAGTTGAATCTTACCAAAAACAGATTTGTTGCTGACTCGTGTTTCACCTTTTGTCCTGTACAGGTCTCTAGTATAACCTACAAGCATAAAAATAAATATTAAAAGCATTTTCTGAAAATTTTTTTACTTTGATAATTTTGGGTCAGTCATGTCAGACTAGTAATAAACGAGAAAGAAATTTTAAGGGCCAATATTCTGCAGCTAAAACTGAACTGAATCAATGAATTGAATCATTGACATTAAAATGCTGAGAAAAAGCTTTATTTGTGATCATTTTAATATAATTTTTTTAAACAGGATGGTGGACTCACCATGCCAAAGCTATAAACATCAAGTTTGACTGATAGCTTGCCATCACGGATGTACTCCTCTGGCAGATAGCCAAGGTTGCTATGGGAGGCTGTATCCATGATGATAGTGCAGCTCTGGTCCACAGAGTGTGGTCTGAGATGAGCTAATCCAAAATCGGATAATTTGGGCTGCAGGTGCTCGTCCAAAAGTATGTTTGAACTGTGAACAGAACACAAAACAAGCTCATTTCAATGCACCATCTTCACAGGCACCTAGAATCTGTAGATCTGGCTTCACACTGGCACCTCGTAATGTTTCCACAAATAACCATGCACGGTTGTGCAGTGTGTAGATGGTGGACTGCCTTTGCGGTGCCTTTGATGATGTTCAGCCTTTCCTGCCATGATAGAGGCCTCTGAACTTCCTGTAACAAAGGCAAGTGTAAAAACTTTGAAGACTTCAACTTTAGTTTCAGTCTGCTGGCAGATGATTTACCTCATGAAGCCTGTGGAACAATGATCCGTTATGAAGGTACGGATAAACTAAACAGAAGCGATCTGCCTCTGAAAAGCTGCCCCATAACTCCAAGATATTAGGATGGAGGTAGCTAAGTAGACAAAATTGAGAGCCATGTCAAAAAAGAAAAACACCATTTGAAAAGTGACTGGAATATGACAAAGCATGCACCGACTGAACCTACAGTTGTAAAACTTTAATTTCTTTGGTGAATTTTTCCCACAACGTCTTCCAATTAGCCTTGTTTTCCTGTTAAGATAATACAAAATGTGATCAGTGTTTTTCAAAATATCATGATGTGTGTATGTGAAATCAGATATTAATTGGTTCGGACCTGTTGAAAAACTCAATTTGCAAAAGATGATTTGAGTTAAAATTTTAGATATTCATATATTATGACCTGTTTGAACACTTTTGCCACAAAAGACCTGTTTCCCCATTTTCCGCAGTAGACCTCGGCGAACACGCTCGATCCTATTTTTAAGTCCTGGTGGAAATGTCTCGTTCCCTCTAAGACATCAGAAAATGTGATGAAATACTTCTGTTTTTCACCTGAAATGGACAAAAAAAGGTTTAATCTCAGATCCTCATGAAACCCCTAAAAACAGAAATGAAACTTTCGACCTAATATCTACAGAGAAAGCTACTGTTAGTATGTACAATAATGGCATCTTACAATGAAAGACAATGAAGGTCAATTTGAAATGCGCTTGTACCAGTTACCTTTAACAGACACAGACTCTGGATAAAGAGCTGGAGTTTGACAGGACTTCTCAGAGTTTGGCAGATACTGATTGGAAAACGAAAAATACAGTTAGAGTGAAATGTGGAAACATAATATATTTGCATAATGCAATTAAATAAGCAAAAACAAAATTGCTCATTTTGCAAGTGCACATTCTTTTTACTTTCTAACACACCTGAACCAGAATAAAGTCAAGCACCTGAGCAGCATCTGCTTTAAAACTCTGCAGGTTGATAACAGCATTAAAGGGGTCATATGATGTTGCAAAAAAAAGCTCGTCGGTCTGAGCTTTTGTGCTCTGATTGGCCAAATGCCTCATGCGTGTGACGGAAATGTCATATACTGTGTTTTTACTTGTGTTGTGTTGTGTTTTTGTCTTGTGTTGCATTGCGCCACGGCGCGTAAACATAAAACCATGTGTGCATTTGTGATTGGAGAAACGACAAACAACAAGCGCTACTCGACCCCAGCGGTTCTCAATCCCAGTCCTCGCGCCCCTCAGCTCTGCATATTTCACACATCTCTCTTTGTTCAAACCTGATTCAGATAACCAGCTCGTTAGAAAAGAGCTCCGTGCATGAACTGTGTTCCCGTTGACATGGTCCCTACACAGTGTTCATTGCTCCCTAATCTCTGAGCAGAAGAAAACTTTTGAAGTTGACCTCACTTCGGAACATTCATTCACAGATTTACGCTGCGAATCATCTTCACACACGGACAAATGTGAAATGATATACCTCCTTAAATAAATCGAATTTAAGTTCACATCTCGCACACTTCAGTGCACTTTGAATGGAACATATATGTTCGCTTTGAAACTGGAATCATTGAGGAATATCCTTTGATGTGCACTTCGCAGGGCACTTACATTCGAATAGAACAAACGTCCGAAGCGATAAGAGAGACATAAAGTGCAGAGCAGGGGTGTACGAGGACTGGAATTGAGAACAGCTGCTCAGTCCACAGCCACACTGCTCAAAACTCACATTTGAATCATCAGTGGCAAATCCTTTACATATGTAAATGTACTTATAGACATAAAATACATTGCTTACGTCTGTATATTTGGGTTGAACTGTTCTGGAACATGTAAATACAACTTAACCACTGATTTCTAGTTGAGCTTTTAACACTCCAAAGAGAAAGGAAAACTTGAAATCGCATCAAATGACCCCTTTAAAAAAGACATTACCTTGGCAAACAGAGGGGCTGAGGATGACTTCAGTTTGCACGAGTCTAGAAAAAAATCAAATATGTTTGGTTACGGTTTGTTATAAAGTGCTTTCAAAGGAACATCACTAGCAGTTTCATTATATGTTGTCTCCTGATTGATCGCGGTTTTGTTGGTGATATGGTTCGTTAGAACTGCACTGTGGTTTACATGCAGCGCTGTGGTTATTTCAATCAATGTTTTGTTTTGCTTCGCTTTACAGTTCACTTCATATATAGGTTTGTTAAGTTCCTCTTTAAAATAAAAAATATATATTACTACTATAATAATGCCATATGCTATTCAAAGCTTCTGTCTTAAAAGAGGAAGCTGTGTAGGCAGTAAAATGTATACAAACCCCTTGACTTCCTGTTAATATATTAGTTACTTTACATTAAAACTATTAAGTATTTAATATATATTTCTTTTGCCATTTCAAATGATTTTTCTTTAGTAAATTATTGTTTACTGTAGACTACAATAACTGTAGTAGTCTTATGATTAAGATGAAGATTCTACCTTGCGATTGGAAAAGACTCCTGGCTCTACTGTGACCCATCTCATCCAGAACCTTCAAAAGATCCCCTACAGTTTTATTCTGCTGGGCCCACAACCACATGAGCTCTTGGGTTGGACTTTTTCCAGCAGCCACATACATTTCAGTACATCTCACTTCAAGCTGACTGGGAAGGATGTGAGCAGCTGTAAGGAATCAGACAGGGATGAATATCAAATTACTTAAAAACATTACAAAAAAATTAGCAAATGTCTTAAATGACTTTAAAAACTAGAAGCTTGCTCGTTGATGGTAGACCATCTTGGACCAACTAATGACCACACTGTACTGACAGGACCAGCTAATAACTACAATGTTACAAAAAAAAAAAAAATAGAAAAAGAAAAAGAAAAAAGTTTTAACAGTGACTATTTAACTTTGACACATTCCTAAAGAAAATAAATATTGAGAAATTGATAAGACAGTCACTGAGCCTCATACTTAACTGGTAACGGTCGTACAAAGTTATGATGGTAAAGTGATTTTTTTTTACCTAAAGCTCTCCATCCCAGACCGTCGATCCCGCTGTCCATCAGTCTGCAGAAAGACCCCATCAGCACCGGCGGGACGTCGAAGAGCAATGTCGACGTGTCTATTTTACCTGACATGTCTCGCTAGTCTTGACCACACAGGTGTGTGAAGTAGCCTATGCTATGACTAGATTTAAATTCATTCCTCTCGAAGTGAGGACTCTACAGTGCTCTCTTGTGTTGATAACTCTTGCTACAGCATGGAATTTCCCAAACCCCACCTACATCCTCTAAATAATTTGGCTAATACCCTCAGAGTATTTGCTTCTATGAGAAAGGTTGCGACCCATTCAGCAAAACAAATCAACACACACACGTTTACTTAGTTATCTACATGGGCACATTACACAGACTTCTATTGTTTTATATACATATAGTTAAACACGTTTTAATCTAATACCACCCGTACCCCTAACCTTACTCCTCATAGAAATCTTCCTGCATTTTTACAATAAATAATACAAATATTTACTCTATTTTTATACCAGTTTTGCTCACTTTTGGGTAAAAAAAGTATGTACACACACACATACACACACAATCCAGCAATTAATTTAGCAGATAATTAATACATTATATACTTAAGAAAAATTATTATTATTTATTAATAAATTATGTATTTTTATTACATCCTTATATCATTTAGTTACTATTTTATTACTAATTTAATAGCCTATTTAAGAACTGTATTATACATTTGTATTATTCATTTTATATGGACAGTAAAATAAAAGACAATAATAAAACATACATATTAATACGTATTTGATACAATTTTTAATACAGTTGTATCGAAATATACAATTGATATATGATTGATACTTTGTACGTAAACTGTAAAATAAGTTTTAACGGTCTGGCAATCCTTCTAACTGTAATCAGAGATCAAGTTCATTTATAGCTCTACAATGTACAATAGAGGAGACTTCAATTTAAAGAATAAGTGAAAAAAAAAAACTAGACTAGCTTATCTAAAAGAGCAAGTGCACAAAAATATAAATTATATTTAATATTCTATAATATAGTCTTAATATACTTTTTAGAATGACAATGAACACAAAATGTAATTAATATTTTAGCTTGACAAACTGTATCTAAGGCTATATGATCTAAACAAATACATTTTTAAATTTTAATACTGTTGACTACACAATCTACAGTTGTGCATCAATAAAGATAGATTCACTCAGAAATAAAACACATTTCTTTATTTACAAAGTGTCTCTAAAATTACAATAGCTGGTGATTTTCAGCAGTATGATTCACGGTATTTCAGCTTCATGGTTGCATGATCTGTGATATTAATATGACCGCTTGACGTCAGTTGTGCCAGAGATTATGCTCTTGATGATCAGAGGCGCGTCAATGTCACAGGTTTCACGAGAAGTCATGTGACTTTATCTTCAGCGCGCGGCAGAATCGGCAATGGCGCGCGAAACAAACTGCTTATATTTTCTGGTACTTCAGGCCATAAAAGAACTATGATGAAAGGAAAAAACGCCACATAACGCAAAATTTTCAATAGCCTCATAGAAAAGCGAAACTCTACTTGTCGCCTGTTTTTAATCCAATCACCACCTTAGTTGTTCTGTTGCTAGGCAGACATTTATGTTTTAGGTTGGGGAAATAACTGAAACTCACTATAACGTTGATTTAACTTCAGTACAGGCATTAGTAGTAGAACTTTTTTGAAGCAAATAAACACAACTGTTCCATTAGGGTTTTCTAAACTTTATTTTCCCCACTTAGAATGACATTTATCTTAAACGTGTCAACTTGAATTATTCATAGTCATTAAATAGGCTAGCAGTTTGCAGTGGTCTTATTTGTTTAAAGAGAGAATTGATTGTGAAATTTGTATATTTGATTATACAAAATGAAGCCCAAAAATAGGCAGAAATATTCCCCACTATTGCATACTTTACAGAATTTACACAGAGAGGAATGAAACAGTGTTAGAACCCGGAAACTGATCAAAACATATTCAAAAACATGTAGCAGCTATTTTGGTTAAATTTATCCTTAAATTCATGAAGAAAAAAATGGTAACTCAAGAAAAAGCTAAAATCGATGGATTGTGGAAGTCATCTGTATCAATAGTAGCAACTTCTTGAGCAACATCTGGTTTGTAATATTGAACAGCAGGATATTGTAGTTTCTGTAGATGATGGAAAATGTCCAAAACGTGAAATTATCCTAAGAAAAAGGAAAGAAATAAAGAAACCAATGAATTCATCTTAACAATTCTGAAATGCCTCATTTTATTGGCAGAATTTTTTTGGGGGGGTTTTTGGCTATTTATTTCCATGAATAATAAACAATAATAAACTTACCGTCCTTTTCTCTGCCTTTGACTGTTTTAGCTTTACATATTGGGCTCTGCGGAAAGTCATGAGATGTTCAATAAACATGCAATGTCAATTCACAAGGTATCTTCTTGAAACACACACTTTGCACTAACCCCAAACATAGACATTTTTATTGCTCATGTGTCGAACACTGCAGGCGTAGTTCTCTCCTCTCTCTGGTTTGAAGGTGACGCTCTTGGTAAGGTGAAACTGCCAGCCCTTTTCGAAGGCCAGGTCAGTCTGCTGGGTATTTGAGAGAACCTCACCATCCTTCAGCAGTTCAATAGTGATATCAGGAGGGTGGAAGCCACTGACATGGCAGATTAGGGTGTTCTCCTTCCCATACTCTCCAGGAAAATGACTGTACACCTGGACCTTGGGACTGGCTGAAAGTAGAAAACAAAATATTGGTTTACAAAGATAACATTGAAATAAATATGATCGTAACACACATTTAAATTATGATAAACATAACAAAAAACACCAAATAAAAATGTATGTCGTCCTTTTTGACTCTATACAAAGAAATCTGGGAGGGAAATGTTTTCTGATTCGGGAATTTTCCCAAACATCAGAATTTCTTCTCACTAACATGCAGAAAAAGATATTATGCAATAAAAAAAGAAAAACAGTGTGTTTAGCAGCAGGTAACATACAAATGATGATTTATTATATTTCTTAAAATTAGTCATTGTAGTTGTAAGCCCACAAAATAAAGACTTATGTTATAATATGTTTTAAACTGTGTTTTTTTAATTACAATTTGACAAACTATGGTTCTAAACTCAAATGAAACTACTTTAACTGACATGGCGCACTGTTTTTAAGCTATTTCAAATGTAGCTATGCTAGGAGACGACCCTTAGAAAATATTGATTAAATCACTTTACTATAGATACACACATAGGCTAGCACTTAAATTTATGTACTTAGATAATTCCTGAGGGGAACTTTACATGCATATCAGAAACTATCAACGGTAACACAACACAATAAACAAACAATACAATACAGTATTTACATATTCATTATGAATTACTTACATGTTTTCCCTTGTACAGTGACGTACAGCACACAGAATAGGGCAAAAGTGATGAGTGATCTCATTTTTGGTGATTTAGTCCAGAGTTTTAAGAAGAGTATGCTTCAGCTCTCAGGCACAATGCAGTTAATATCGAAAGTAAACGACCAGTATCCTTAAATGCACTGTCATCACCGTCACAAGGACAGCATGCAAAATAAGACGCAGCCAATAGCAAAATTGCTACAAGTTGTTACTAGGTAGATTTGACATAGGGAGGTTGTACAGACTGTGGAATCGGTTTGGTGGAAACAATCCCTTTGGAAATACCCTAATTTACCAAAACAATAATAAGACTCCTCCCTTTTATTTGTTCACATAAACATAACCAATCCACCGTCATGCAAATTGAAATCGACAAAAGTATTAAAAAACCTGTATTTATATAGTGGTCCCATCCATTAACATTATTAATGTTTTAACTAACATAATCTAACATAAGCTATACATTTCTTACAGTATGTATTTATCTTTATTAACATTAGTTAAAAAAAATACAACTGTTATTCATGTCAGCTCAGGTTCATTATAATGTTAACAGATATTAACTGTTAACGAATAAGTAAATGTTGAAATTAATATTAACTAAGATTAATAAATGCATTACAATTATTTTTTATTGTTAGTTCAGGTTAACAAATGTAGTTACCTACATAACAGGTTTACAATAATGTTCCATGGAAATGGAACATTGTTGTAAATTGTCATCATAATAGTAAAGATTAGGTAATGCAATTTGCAAATGGGCAACATTTATTTTAGCGGTAGTTCTTAAAAACTTCTTAAAAACTGATGAACAATGGTATTTTTATAGTTAAAAAAATATATCACACCAAGACTATTAAATTAACTGCATAGTATATAAATCATCATAGATATAGAGACTCTTAGTTACTCTTAGTAAAAAACAAAAAAACAAAAAAACACTTGGAACATTAAAAGATATACTGTATCACTTAACTATATCTTTTAATGTTCCAAAGGGCTCCAGATGCATTTTCCCCAATACAATGTAAAACAAAGATTACTGCATATTACTACTTTGTTAATAAAACAAAGATTACTACAGCACTGGATTAATACAAATTCAGTCTTTCACATTAATTTAATGTGTTTCGGTTTGTTTCTAATTATTTGTGACATTTCCTAGAAATTTCTGTCTGAAAATAGTCTCCATACCAGTGGACATCATGACAACATAAAAAAGTGTGCAAAGTGTGGTAAAAGGCTGGTAAAAACACAAAGAGCTAAATAAAAAGCATCAACCATAGAAACATTAAAGCTATATGAATTGCGGCTTGGCCTGGAAGCCAGATTCCCTGCCACAACATTCTTCATCTCAGTCTCTATGGATACTAAGCACAATATTATGACACTGTGCTTTGTGTAGATCTGTTATCCAATGTATTAAACTGCTGGGAAAAATTATAAAACTCTACTTTATGCACTCTTTGTCCCATTTGCTTTGAAAGTGCTTTCACTTTAAGTTCAAACAGGAAGGAGGTTTGCCAGTGCATAGGTTTGTTTGTGCCTTTGGATGAAACCAAAGCAGATTTACCAGTCTGGGCTCATTTCAGATGACTTGTCATCTTGGCAAATGATACTTAGCCTTCTTGTAAATAATTTGCATACACTGAGTGAAAAAATATCTAATTGCATCAGATAAATCATGCATAAATCAACTGACAATCAATACTAAGGAAAAATAGCACAAGAAAAGTTTCTTAGTGGCTAAAATAAACATGTCCATAACTGATTTGATGAACTATACTTACCCCTGTAGCATTTTATTAAATGGCTGCCACTCTACAGGACACCTATGAACTTGCCAACTGGTTTTATGTCTTATATCTAATGTTTGTTGCTCAAGTGTCTAAATACATTTGAAGCCACTGTATAAACAAAAAAGCGAAAGTAGATTCCAAGGCTCGAACAACATATCTGGGAAATCATGTGATAAACCCTGGGATTTTTTTATTGTACGTAATATTACATATACGGAAGTAAATTTCAAGAACAATGACTATTACCCAATATTACCTCTATATCTAAAACCGAAAATGAAAAACTGTAAACAAACATTATCTGATTATCTGGTAAGGGTTTTTTTTTTTTCTGTGGTCAAACCCTCAAACTGGTACTTTTGTAGATCTTAATAAATAGGGCAGTCTGCAATGGCACACTTTTTCCCACTAGCTGTCAGCGTTGTACTAGCATCGAAGGTGAAACTAAAATCGTGCACAGAATTAAATCTCGAGTCAGGCAGTGAAAACTAAAGTTTGAGGTTTTGTTGATCTAAAATCAGTCTTTGTCCCCTTTTACAATTCAATCACAGGGCCGCGTACCAGTTGCCTTGTCAAAAATCTTTATTGTCATATGTATCAGGCAGAAACTAGTTGTCTTTGCCAGCTGTATATTTGTTTTTCTCTGGGGCTTTAACAGTGACCATAGCTTATATACCACTGACCAAAAGATTTGCAATTCCTTACAAGGTACAGAAACATGTTGGTTTGTTTAAAATAGAATGTATACTTCATGCTTACATCAGTTGATATATTTATACATCGGTGGAAAGAACAAGCCACCCTAGGCATCAGTGGAACACGTTACATGTACTGTGTCTGTCATATGATCTTAACATGTTCATGCAGACTTTAACTCATGCAGTATATATAACTTCACAAATACATATAAATAATATTAAAATAAAAAAATTCTGGTCTACAGGTTTGGAGCAGCTACTGAACGTACCTCAGATTTAGACGGATTTATGTCATTGCATCACAAACTTTTATATGATTTAAACCACCAGAACTTAAAAACAAGCTCACCATAAGCTATAAATTCTAATGGCTGACTTGGTCATATAACATATGTTCCTGTAATAAATAGCATAAAAGGTTTTTTTTTTTTTTCATCAAAGTCTCTGTCCAATGGTTAGTTAATGTTCCTATCCAACACAAAGCTTAAATTGCAATTAAAGATCAATTAGCAGCCTTCAGTTAATGTCAAACAGAGGAAGTCAGGGCTCTTTGCTCAGAAAGATGTTCACTCAAACGTAACACCACCTTGTTTTAACTTATTTTGCACCTGTCTCATTTTTCATGTCTCTATCTAGAGTGCACTACAAATCTTTGCGGTGTAGCATACTGGGACGGCAGCACAAGCATGTGGTAGCATTCACAACCTCATAAAGGCTACAGACAGGGGCCATAACAAAACCATCAGGCTTTATAGGAAGGATTTTACTCTTTACACTGACAATAGAGGCGTACTTTCAGTCTGTCTGTGCAAAATAAAAGAAAGAAAAGAAGTAATCTTGGCTTCTGCACTATTTAAACTACAATAGAATGCAACAGAAGAACAATTTAAATTACTTATTTTTTATTTTATTTATTTATTAAAAAAAATAGTGTGAAGAATATTTTATCATTATAAAGAACCCTTTTCCAATATAAAGAACATTTTGTAGAACTATCCTGCCAATGGGAAAATTATTATTTTTTTTTTTAAAGAATGTAGCTATCACAAACTTTATTTTACGTCATGGTGTTTCCTGGTTAAAAAAAATCCCAAATATTGCAATATTTAAAAATATTGCATGTTTTCAGGCTTTTAATCGTATATTTTTCTTTCTCAAATTTTAGACCCCACCATCATACATTGTCACCTGTTACAATGTTGCAGTTAGAGCCACAAAAAAAGTCAGGGCTTCTACACTCTTAAAACTAAAGGTTCAGAAAAGGGGAGTTTGTAGCAATTTAACAGAATTACCATTTTGTGTTCCCTAAAAGAACCTTTCACTGAACAGTTCTTAAAAAAAAAACAATTATTTCTTTGTGTGACAAATTTTTTTTAATAATCTGAAGAATCTTATTCCACTTTTAAGAACTTTTTGTGCAATGGAAAGTTTCCATGGATGTAAAGGTTTTTTGTGGAATCATCAATGCATAAGAACTAAGAAACTTTATTTTTAAGAGCGTAGGTGTCACAAATTGGCTTAGTGTGTCTTAAATGTCTCTTCTTTATTTTACATTTCCTTGTTTTAAAGGCTACAAAATCCTAAAACCTTCTGTGTTCTCAGACTGTGTACATCGTCTCCAAGTTTATTGGTGATTGAATGCAATCAAACATTTGATGTGGAATTCTTAGAGTTAATCTAGAATTCCCAGACTTCCTGGTCGGTTCTATTAACGTTGAGAATTCTCAGTGCCAGATTCTGGAGTACAGGGTGGTTTAGAGCGACGAAGGGAGGGAGGTTCCAGCCATGTGGTTTGGTCTCCCCGCCAAGACTGTGCTTCATTAAAATGAGGTCATTTACAGAGCCAGGAAAGAAAGAGAAAGAGAGGGAGCGAAGGAATGAGACAGGCGAGTGAAAAGAAAGATAAACCCATTAAGGGAGGAGGCTGTAATGGAGGCGCGTTGGGTGGCGGGTGGGAAGGGGTGGCAAAATGAAACCAAGATGAGTCACAGAGACCAAGAACAAGAAAGAGAGAGGGAGAGGAGGAAAGGGAAATCTTTCCTCAATGACTGTGTGAGTGTGGCCAGATTGTGTGGAGCAGCACGCAAGCTTGTGGAGCTGGTGATGGTGGGATGAGTCTGGACCGCCGGTGTGAGTCAGTGACAGCATGACACTAGGGTCAGACACACCCTCAAACAGAAGTGCACACACACCCATCAGTCATATAATGTAAACAAACACATATTCATGCAGCCTGGTGCTCTGAGTAGCACTCACTGCTTGAAAAGCATTCATAAATACACATTAAAGACGGAAAATCATACATATATTTATGTAGCAGATTAAAAAACAGTTTAATGGTCTTTCATACATAAATGAAAAACTACGGTTAAACTGAAAAAAGGAAGCTTTGGTATAAATACAGAAGGAAAATTTGATTCTGATTGGTAAGTCACAGCCTATATTTTTATAGTTCCCACTGAACTATGTATTTATCTCCTATAGATTCATGACTCCTGTATCACTCTACACTCTTTTTCTTATGACAGAAAATTATTTCAACTTAAATCACTATTTATTATGATATCATATGTACTTTTTTAGTAATTATCTGTATAATTGGCCAGTTACTACAAAATAAACCCCTTCTGGATGATATAAGATGCCTGACCGAATGAACATAAAAGCCATCTGTGCAATAATAAATAAATACCAAATATAGACTACTACTACTACTACTACTATTACTACAAATAATAATACTAATAATAAATACAAAAAATACAAAATAAATAAATCATAAAACAATTTTTAAAAGTAAAATTACAGTAATTGAATTAACATTATATTAATATAATGTTATTATATATTGTTTATAAATTATAAAAATAGTGACATAAAAAATATTAATAGTAAAATCATGAAGAATTATCATGATTATATATTTTATGATACATTTAAAAAAAAAAACAGTCGCAGTAAATTAAAAATTAAATTATAATTAAAAACATATTTCTTAATTATCTGTCTGTTTATCTATCTGTCTATCCGGACATGCAATTCATTATCTTATTAATAAATACATACGATAAATTATTAAAAAACATGACAAATAATGACAGTTTCAATAATTTAAAAAAGTTAAATCTTAACAAATTAAGAACAATTAAATAAACTGCCTATGGCATCTAACAACTCTACATAACTGGTTATTAGATTAAAATAAACATATTTTGGCATTTGTAACCCTGCAAGCTATGGTTTTCAAACGCTCTGTTGTATCTTTTCATAGTGTATGCTACACAAAGATGTACTCAGTTTCAACGGGTCCCAAACACAAACAGACACTCGTCTCACTTGGAATGTCAGCCACACACACAAACCCACAGCCACCCACTCGTTCCATTCATCCCGTCCATGCTTCCACCTCTCCACACACTGGCTCTGGAACCAAGAAAAACACACGCCCACCTTGAGCGCAACTCGTGCTGAGCTCTGGGACAGATTCATCGGCGGTCACCCTGCTATACACAGGCTGGAGGAAACCAGACATGGTTTCATATTCAGAATAAAGCAGGCAGGATTACACAGCCTGAAGATCTGGTGTCCAATGTGACTCACTTCTCTAAATAGACACTTCTGAATGGAGGAGGATCGTGTGTTGAAGGGCCATTCAGACATCTCACTAGTGTAGAACTTAGTGTACAAATTTAATGCTGACTTGCCTCGATTTGAGCTGTTTTGATCTTTAAAGGCTTGAATGAGGCCAAGGTGGTCCAAATGTGCTGGGATGGATCAGATATGCCACCTGAAGACTCGGAAAAAACCCTGGACTGCACTTCATGCACGATCAATAAACAATTCAGAGGATTGTCATCTTAAGTACGCCATCTTTCTGCCTGAAGAAGCATCTTCATCATGGTTTCACTGTAAAACCTATAGGTCGACATTTGTAACAAATGCAAAAACTCTCGATTTTTAATAACTATAATATTTAATAATTTATTACATTCATAAATCATTATTTCCCCCTCTTTGTATTATCTACATTCTGTTTTGTAAATTATTCAATATATGTGTTGTGTACTAGTGTAACCGAGTTGATGACATTTTAAACCATGTCCTGCAGTGTGATGTGATACTTTATTAAACAACATGTGTATACACATGCAATTTAGAACTTCACTAATTGTGTAATTAGTATATAATAACATTTTAAACATGAATTTGTCTCACTGAAGGAAGGACCATGTTTAAAATAAAGTATCACATCACACTGCAGGACATGGTTTAAAATGTCATGTCAACTCGGTTACACTAGTATACAACATGGGAAATATGCTAATATTTGAAAAGGCTTATACATAAGATTATAGTGTGATATCTGGGTGTAAGGATTATATGGAAAAGCATTAAATAGGATTTAAAAGGATCTGAAGCGGATAGCTGAGTCCGCGCCATGGATACAACAGCTGCACCCAGAAACACACGAGACAACAGGAAGTGTGTTTTATATGCTCAGCAGTGTGGACGGACATCCTTTAGTGAGGAAGATACAAGAAACAAACAATTATGTGAACTCACCTCAGATATATATATAGAGAGAGAAAGAACGAAAAACGAGAGGATGGGCCGTTCAAACCAAGGGCGCTCTGCCGCTCTCTGTTGCGTTTAAAATCGCGACGTTGCGTGGAGCGGAATGGAAAAGTATGCAATTCTCAGAGAAGCATTATTTAAAGCTGCAGTAGGTAACTTTTGTAAATATATATATTTTTACATTTTTGTTAAACCTGTCATCAGTGTTGGGTGTAACGCGTTACAAAGTAACGCGTTACTGTAATAATATTACTTTTTTCAGTAACTAGTAGTGTAAGGCATTACTCGTCTGAAAATGGTAATATTATTACAGTTTTCCCAAGCTAGTTACTTGCGTTACATTTGCCAGTAGCACCTTCATCATACACAAGGCACACAACACAGAGAACAGAAGGGAAGGGAAGGAGGGCGTGAATGGAACAGTGATTGGTCTGGGTTTGGCACGAGGTATCATTTACCATCACTGATTGGTCGACAGCCGGCAGCAGACAGAGCGGCACGCTCAGACAGATGGGGAAAAATGGAAGCGTCAACAACGGCAAGCTCTTTTTCAGAGGAAGGTTCCCAGCAACAGAAAGCTAGTTTCGACGGGTGGAGATTCAGTAATTATTTTGTAGGAGTGCTCCGATCACGATCGGCCGCTCGTTAATGCGCATCTCAGTAAAGCCGGTTCTCTAAAGCGGTTTATTCCATCAGGTGCGTGAACCATATGTTCATACAACCGTGCCAATAAACGCTGAAAATGAACGTGGATTTGCGCATCTTCTCAGTTAATAACGGCTCTGTGTAGTAACAGCTGCTCTATGTGAAATCACGCACCTGATGGAATTAACCGCTGATTAGAGAACAGGTGTACTGACGAGCAGTAATATAAGTGAGTTGTGTAAACAGTGATTTATGTGACTTCAATTATTTCTTATTAAACTGAAATCGAAAAGTAAAAAGTATTTTTTGGAAAAACCACATCCTGGTGTTAGTCTTCATATGCTGCTGAATAGTGTTAACACGGATATAGAAAAATAAGGAGTGCAAGAGATTGATTCCTAATGTCAGTTTATTTTTAATTAATACTACAGTAGTTCGGTTCCCTTTACATCTTTAACTACCCGTTAATTTATCAATTGAATGGGTGACCTATCCTCATTAATAGAGCAAACATTTGCCCCCCCCCTGAGAGAATTGGCAGGAGCCGCCACTGATAAAGACCCTAAAGAACACTCCTCCTTTGTATGTTCTCCCTCCATCTGATGCATCTCAGGCAATCATAGAGTAATTAAGAAAAAAAGATGTAACTAGTAATATAACTAGTAATATAACTAGTTACTTTCTCCAGGGAGTAATAAAGTAAAGTAAGGCATTACTATTTTTGAGAGTAATATGTAATATGTAATATATTACTTTTTTGAGTAACTAGCCCCAACACTGCCTGTCATTATGTCCTGACAGTAGAATATGAGACAGATAATCTGTGAAAAAAACCAAGCTCCTCTGGCTCCTCCCATTGGTCCTATTGCCTTACCGACCGCTCCCGGTAAGAAATCAACCAATCAGAGCTGCGGTCCGTAACTTTGTTTGTGTTCAAAATGTAGAAAAATGTATATAATAAGTGAGTACACCATGAATCCATTTTCCAAACCGTGTTTTTAGCTTTTCCTTAATCACTAGGGTGCACCTATAATAAGTGTTTATATTCGGACTATTTTAGATTGCTTCAGGGGTACCGCGGCAGAGTAACCCAGTACCTTTGTGATTCTTCATAGACATAAACAGAGAGAAGTAGTTCCGGCTACAATGTTCTTCCGCAAGATGCAAACAGTTCTGTTGATTAACCGCTAGAGCGTCAAAAGTTCCCTACAGCAGCTTTAAGACTTGAACTTCTTAATAAAGTGTCTTAAAAACGAGGCCCTCAAGCAGCAGACCCTAAAAACGAGGCTTAACTTTCACAAGAAATTCTTATAACCTAATGCATGTTTACATAGAAAAACTGGCTTTAAAAACAGCGGGAGATTGCGTCTATGACATTCATTATACAAACATCACCACACCAGAAATGGCGCCAAACCGAAGGAGAAGCATATTTTCGCCTTTAATCACTATTTTTACTATATATAATAAAAATTAAATGAATTACATTAAAAAAAAAACTGGTTAACGCTCCTACTTAAGTGTTTTTGAAACAACAACTGACAAACTAATGGCTACATTGACATCGACTGGTAGGCCTATGTTTTTTGGTGAGTTGTGAGATCGTTCTAAAGTTTGCTATCCGCATCTAGATGATACCTAAAAAAAAATGGAAGTGAACCAGATTTTTGTCTGAGGCCTTGTCCGTGAACAAGTGAAGAGGAAAAAGGAGGGAAACTCTCTCACAGAAAGTCAGACCCTCTTTACACAGAAAAGAGGTAGAGGTGGTATTGGTAAGACCACCTCTGAACGTGGTTGTGGTAGCAGTGAACTCCCTCTCCACCCATTCCTCTCTCCTTCTATGTAGCTGGCACTAACAACCAAACCCTCAGCACTGTAGTGGATAGGAGCAAATAGCCGAGGTGAGGTGGGGGGTTGCAAAAAAGAGGGGAGCATGGGGGGGATGAGTGAGGAGCCCTGTCAGAACGGCACAGCTTTGAAGTGGGGGCCGCCGTCCCATTCACAGAGTCTGCTGTGGAACAGAGGTCAGGGGCTCCAGTGTGGGCTATGTCTCCCATGTGAGTACACCAAAGAATGGGAGTTAAAGAGATGTTTCGGAATTGGAAAGAGGGGGAGAGTGTGTGAAAGAGGAACAGGGGGAGGGAGAAGAAAAAAAGCAGTCCTCTAAATTCCGTAACATTGTGTACTTAGAAGATCCATACATGGCCTCAGTGTTTCTAAACGTGCAGCCTCAATGTGGAATGACCCTTGAGACTTCAGTGCTGGCTTGTATACATATACATGTGCATTATGAAAGGTATTAGGGTCCCTAATAAAAGGGTGCACTATAACTTTCTCCAAATTATCACCCATAAAGAAATGAATGGCTCTTTTAACAAAAAAAAAATATATATATATATATATATTTATATATATATATATATTTATATATATATATATATATATATATATATATAGCAACGCCAGAAACAAAGATAAAAATAAAAAATTACTTCACCATTCACACAAAATGCATTTTTGCTTTGAAAAATGCAGGCAGTGAAATGAGGAAACGCAAGGCTTCGAGATGTGTTTTTTTAAAGTTTAACTTGTTTTAACTTGAGCAATGCATTTTTAGAACACCTTGTTACACGTGAGACACTGCAGAAGATGCGTGATGCAAATGCAATGATCAAACACATCCATGTAGCATTCTGTGCGAGTGGCCCCATACTGGACTTTTAATAACAAGTTGGAATTCATGCACGTTCACACTGACATGATTTTCAGTGATAAAGTGAGAACGAATTCTTAATTTGTGGCCACAATAAATATATTTTTGTAATATGAATGCATGGGAGTTTCATGATGGGGCAAAAAGGTTCCCTGTGAAAATTTTGTGCATGTTCAAAACACAATGTCTATGATTTACTAAAACGACAGAACAAATGAATGCAAAATCTGTGGGGATCACAGATAGAAGCAACCAAATTAATTCTTTATATTTATTTGCATTTTAATCGCTGTAAGTGTAAAGAGGGCTTTGTGAAGTGAAAAGTACCTTAAATGAAATGTAAGTCACTGTGGATATAAATAAATGCAAAAGTGGTTCACAGAAGATTTGTAGATCATACAAGCAGTGGTAATATTGACACAACAATGGTCACAGACACCTTTTTTATTGTGCTGAATAAAGAGGTGGATACGTATAAAGAGGACATTTTTTCTAATACGTTTTCTTTTTTTGTACTTTTTTTAAACAAGCAAGCAATTTTAAGTGAAATCACAAAGAGCAATACTAAGTGAAACAGCCATAATAGTTAGAAAACATGTTATATATCAAGTGAGGAAAGCTGAGAGTAACCACCTAGTGATACTTTTCCATCTCCACAGCCGCAGAAACTACAAAAAAATGCATAAATGTAAGACAACATTTTAAAAACAAGTCAAATTGTCCAGTCATACCTGACTTGTGACTGAGAGGCAGAGAGTTACAGTCTTATAAAACAACCCCCCCCCCCCCTCCCCCAAACACACAAAAATAAACTATGAATATATAGATTTATATATAGAAATTTAAAACTTTACGCCATTCTCTCTGGACATAGGCACCTGAATTTAAGCAGATAGTAAGTTTGAAAAAAAAATGAGGTAACAGGAGGCCCTCTTGGAGGTAGAAAAGTGTATTCGATTGTACTGGAACATGTTGTCATGAAAATACAACTTCATCTTCATTAAGACACCCAGAGTTTGAAAGCACATGAACAGTGGCTCCTTTGGATACATATTCAAACCAACATAGGAAGTATCTGAACACAATGCCAAGTTTAACGAGGGCTGAAAGCAGTGCGCCTCAGTTGCCATTATGTACAGATCTCCCGAAAACGCCCTCAAAACAGTGTTAAAACGCAACCACCACTGAGGTCGGGCTGAGAAACACCATCCATCCACTTAAACAAGCAACTGTTACATCTGTTGAACTCGTAGGAGAGTAAAGAAGCGGTCCGATTCGAAAACTGACACTTTTACAAGAACTGTAACCATTTAGGTAATAGCATTACAGTGTTTGAGCAACGTTCAATGTTGGTTTGTGGCAAAAGCCAAGCTGCCGCATATAAAGACGGTCATTACATGCCATTGTGAGTTCAAGGGGCATGCCAACAGTTCCATTAGCTTCCTCTGAGGCTCTACCTCAGGCCCAGTTGAGATTACCATGCTAACTTTTTCTTAAGGTTTTCATGGTGACAGGTTGAAAAGGTGTATTCTTGAACTACATATGCATTACATATACATCTGAAGAAGAAAAAAAGAAAATCACATTTGTGTATGTTTCACAAAAATCACTAATCAAGTATATCTCAATATCTACTAATTTTCAAAAACATATCCATATATGCAATATACAAAACCCGAACATATTTTTTCAAACCTGAAATGTTTCAAGTTTCTTTTTCTTTTTTGTTATGTGTATTTGTGTGTGTAGTCGTTTCCTTAGCCATCTACTCCACCAGCTGAATTAAAATGAAAGCAAAATTCATTTAAATGTAATATGTTTGTATAACAGGATCTTGTGCAGACCTGAAGTCTTTTTCAGTACATTCATACTGAAAGAAACCAGGCAAAAAAGGTTTTCCATTTTCAAGACTGGAGGTAGGTATTTGTCAGCTGATTATTAGTCCATTTTATCCTTTTTTTTTTTGAGGTACATATCTGAATAGTACATAGGAACTAAACTATAAATTCAGAGCAATAGTGGAGAGAAAAAATAGGGAAAGAAAAGAAAAATCCATTCGCAACAATATCATTTAGTGTCATACAAGCACTTGATCCTTAGAAACCATTGAATAATCAGTACAAAATATATATTCAAGTTAAAAATGTAAAACAGACATCCCAGCTGCAGAGACAAGAGTGTCTAGTTACAAATGTCAGATATATGCTAATGTGAAAAAAAGAACAAAATAACTAGAACAAAACACAGTACTTTTTTCCCCTTAGCTGCATGATTAGTTCTACATATGACTACAAACAGACCTCAGAATTGAGTTATTACCTCCCCGACTTGTTCACCTGCCCTTACAACAAGGTTTGTTTTCAACGTTGGCACTCACTGCCATCCCCTGCTTTGTAATGAGAACACTAGCAGCGCGTGTCTCTTTGAGCTGGTTTGCTGGTTGAAGAAATCAGAGGTAGCTTTCGAAACGGTGAGGAGATATTGCATTGATGACAACGTCGGCGTACGTTAGGATTCGCCGAATGCCGTTTGACGCCATCGCCGCAATTCAGGTATTTCTGTGTTTAATGAGGTATAGTGTGGTTTTGTTCCTGTGTTTCTTGAGGTTTAGGTCGTGACTGAGTTGATATATTTCCCTTTCACTGAATTTGTCAAAAACTTATTTTCTTAAAGCTATGTCATACAAGAAAATAAAAACACAATTTTGTACACGTATGTTAATTAAGCAAAGCCGAAGACGTGAAGATATGTACAGTAGAACTACTGTTCTGCAGTAATGCTGAAAACGGTGTCCCAATGAGACATTTAGTGTTCACGGTTATCAGTTTCAAAAAATAATAAATCACCACCAAGGACACGAGGGACATGGGTATGACAGTAAATGAGGGATAATTTACCAGAAAATAAACATTCTGTCATTATTTACTTCTTCCAAACCTGTATGACTAACTTTTTTCTGTAAAACTCAAAAACAGATGTTTTGAATATAGTTCATGTTGCACTTTTCCACATAATGAAACGGAATGGAGATCAAGCTAAAAAAAAATTTGACAGCATATGACAGCTTTGGGTGCTAAATACATTTAAATTTATGTTTTTATACACTGAAATACTTCCTCAACAACTGCGCTCACCATTCACTTCATTGTATAGAAAAGACTCAAGAAGGCACAGACATTTTTCAAAACATCTCCCTTTGTGTTCAACAGAAGAAACAAAGTCGAATGGGTTTTTGAAAAACATGAAAATGAGTCGATGATAACAATTTTCATTTTGAGGTATCAACTTGCACATTTTTAAATGATAGAAACTAATAGGTTTAAGGCTCTGTTTGCAGTTTTAAGGCAAATACTTTTAAAGCTCACTTTCATTTTGGTCAAAACATCAAAATGAAGTGGACGGGGAAGGGAAAATGGTCTTTGGTGGTACGATACTGTGGGGGGGGGGTCTTGTGCAAGCTCCACCCAGATATAAGAAGCACCACATGTTGAATGACAAACCCAGACAGTTTCACCTTCTACTTTGCCAATGTTATCTGAAAAATCAGTCAACAAGAGTGTGTATGTGTGTGTTTGTGTGTGGTGAAAAGAACCACTGTAGCACAGCCTGTATGTTTAACCCCTGCACCTATGTGCTTACAGCTGTTTTGTGGGAAGTGGAAACAGCCAGGCGGCTTCAAATGTCATCTGCAAGATGTTTGTTTGCATTTGCGTCTTTTTTTTTCAGGTTACGCTCTGAGGTGTTGTGTGTGTTGATCACAAAACGAAACCAAACCCAAATAAACCGATGAGAAAAAATGAAAATAAACAAACGAAAATGATCAAACGAAAGTGGGAAGTCAATAATAAGTGGTCAAGGCAGTCTTTTCCCTCGGAGAGAGCTGACAGCTGGATGAGGTAGAGGTAAAATCCTGTGGTTGCTTAGTCCTCTTCTTGCTCCGCCTCCTCCTCTTCTTCTTCCTACAAAACACAACAGTGGCCGCTCATCAGTCACCAAAAAAAAAAATAAAGTTATGTGTAAACACGTTAGAAAGCAGTGAGATGGACTGAAAGAGCAAAGCTTTTAGCATTTATATATATCATATATATATTTTTTTTTCATGAGAACATCCCGCAGCTGCTGCTGAGATGAGCACCATTGAAAAGGGAGGAAGGCGGTGAATGGGGGCTGGGGAGATGCTTGGCTTTGGGTACTCTTCAGAATGAAATGGATTTCATTTTCCACATGGCTTCATTTTATTTGGGGAGGCTAACTGACACAATTTATAACCCTCTTCGCTGTGTTGCTCCCATTCAGAGGAAAGGCCATGGCAAAAGCCTGTCTGCATTATATGAGCCAAACTCCATTCATTAGTGCGGCAGACACTTCAGCTGTGAAGAACCAGCTAAGCGCTATCATGTGTGACATGGGCGAGTGAAAGAATTGAGATGGAGAGAGGGGACATAAAAAAAAAATAAAAAAAAACGTTATTCATATTCGGACACCACTGCCCACCAATCCCACCTAACAGACCAGAAAATTCCAGCTTAGTTAAAAAAATCTTATGTGCTTTAATGGCATTTCAGATTTCTTCTGGCAGTTTGTTTTAATTCAGCGCTGCAACTGCTACATTTTTCAGAATTCAGATTGTTTCAGATTTCTTCTAAACATTCTATTTTTTTGGAATCAAATTGTTTAAAAGACTCACATGCATCATCGCTTGCTCTTTCATGCTGAGGGCAATTAAAGCAATAGCTACAGCACCCTGAAAACCACTAAAACTTCAAACAACTTTGTTTAACCATCACCAATGAGGAAAGAAGATGGTTCAGCAATAGTAAATAAAAGCCTGTGTTGTGGGTTTATGGCGGATCTTTTGTTCCGTTTGAAGTTGAGGGAGATTAGCATCATAACTAAAAGTTGCACTTCAACTAATTATAATATCATTCTATTAAGAAAAACTAATTGAACAGTGTGCTAATATAACCATATAAACAAAAACACTACTGTAAGTAGTAAAAAATAAAGGGTACAATGTTATTTTTATTTGTACAGGTGTTTTACCTGTATTTAGAATTTCGCACTTTATTGCGTTGTATTTCAGGGTTAACAGAAATATCTGCAAAATTACTGAATAATAACCTGACAGAAAATTGCCAGTACATTTTACCCCCAGTGAAGGGTTTTGCAAAACTGCATACTAACATGAACAACTGGGTGATCAACTCTATAAAGACTACGGTCTCATATTTGATATGCAGATTTCTAAGGCCTTTCAAATATCAACACTATCATAACTTTGCTGAAAAACCTGTTGTACACAGTCTTCTATACCTTCTGTCACCTGCAAGTAAATGGCCTTTTAGGAAATGGATTTGCTGTAAAATCGAATTAATCCTATAGCGCTTTGATCATAAAACTAAGCATTTCTTACTAAGACATTTTATTGGGAGAGATAGCATGCCAACTGATATTTACATGCATCTTATGTAAGTAGTCTGCCATACTGATTGCAAAATTTTATTGATTTACAAGCAATCAGAATGAATTTTGTTTGCCCTAAAAATACTAGCAACTTCACCAAATTCTAGCTTGGGTCTCTAAATAAAATTTAGGCATTTTTCCTCCTAGAGTATGAGCTCCTTGTTCTCCTATAAAAGCCTGTTATATCACATATGAAACTAAACAAAAAAACAGAAACTTTTTTCTTTCGAATTTTTTTTTTTTTTTTTTTTTTGTCTAAAGTTTCAATAAACATATAGGCCTGGTTTAAAAGACAGGGCCGGGATTAGGCCATAATTCAATTAGTACATTTAAGTAGTTTTAATAAGCATGCCTCAGAGAAAAAAAAAAAAACATTACTGGTGTGCATCTTGAAACAAAACAATGGCGCTGACATATTTTAAGATATGTCAGTGAAAGTGTCTTTGAGTTAAAGAAACTCAGACATGCATTTTAGTCTGGGCCTAGGCTTAAGCTTTGTCTGTGAAAGCAGGATAACATTTAGATTTCTGGGGTTATTATTTCATACATCAGGCTTAAGAAATTAGATTAGTCTCAGGTATACCTGACCCCAATTATTTCTTAGGTGGCTTTTGGAAAAGATGAGTTCAAAGTGACTAAAAGTTATACTAATAACTAATAACAACATCTTAAATACTTAAATATAAGGTTTTTTAAAAATAGTGACGCAATGGCTAATAACATTTGCTCTCTGAGAGAATTTCCTTACATATAATTAATCAAGATGGTGCTGATAGTTTTACCTTCTGGTTTAGAGATACAATCACAGACTACGTACATATACTGTATAACTGTGTATGTATGTATGTGTGTGAGTGTATATGCAAGGCCTTCCAGGTGGTGCAAAGCCATCAGGGTCTGTGCATTCCCACATAGCAACAAATCAGGCTCAGTTATGCATTCACACCGTAAACTTGTCCACACCAACTAACAAGAAGAGGGGAGCAGATTCCTAGTAAATGTGTAAAGATTGTGTGGGAGAGTGAGGAATTGTATCTCAAGCTTGTGTGTTTTTTTTTCTTATTAGGGTCTTTCCACTTTATCAAGACAACACACATCAAACATCACCATTAAAGGGACCCAAAACTGAAAATTCAGTTTCACCCTTGAATTGTTCCAAACCTGTATGGGCATCTTTCTTCTGCTGAGATATTTTGAATAATGTGAAAAATATATATACAGCATTTTCAAACCAAGTCTGAATACCAAAATGTTAAAGCAAATAATTTGTTAATAGTGAATAGTTTTGAAAATGTGTATTTATTAATATTTTATGTAGATATATTAATCAATAAAAAAATTAACTGCATTAATTTCATGAAAATCTGATTAATTAAATCACTGTAAAAGCCTGTTATAGTATATAAGCAGCAGGCTGCTGTCTTTCTTCATGAGCACATTAAAATAGCACTGTGCACAATACTATAAAGTTGACTCCATTGTTAATATGCTGAAGGAATTTTGGCAAGAGAGGAAAAAGGGGGCAACACTTCAAAACTAATCCTGTCTGCCAGATTGCATATCCATCTGTGAGGGGATGAAACCAAAGTAGACTGGGATTCCACACATAGCGCTTTAGGATTTACATTAACCTTAACCAAGCAGGTCTCTCATCAAACCAAAATTATGCCCCCCTTTCACTCGCTTTTTATGAGAACTTCGTAAACCCAAAGAGCAAATCCTCTTCCTCATCCAGTTTTCGCAAGCTGACACCACATTCTATCCAACTGGACTTTAAGTATCATATATGTGTGCATGTCCACGTGCTGTATTAATTATATATGGTGCAAAGATTTCATTTGACATACCAGAGCGGGCTTTTCCTGGACCACTTGCTGTGGCTGAAAGACAAAAAGAGAAACAATTATCATTTTCTGAATGCAATAGATAAACTCATTAAATAATATAATTAAATGTATCATATATATATATATATATATATATATATATATATATATATATATATATATATATATATATATATATATATATATATATAAACATTTTTAAACCATAAAATTCAACTGTAGTTTTAAATCTAATTTATGTTCAGACACTCGGATCCAGGCGAAATCCCTAAACTCTGATCCCTAAAAAAATGTAGCGCCTCTACATTGGCAATAGTGCAGTATACATTGCCCAGATTTTGCCCTACTCGCATTACATCATAAACCCTAAGCGCTGCCACCCCGCAGGAAGTGCTTCTAAGACCGGAGCTTGAAAGCTACGGAGTCCTCCGCTGCTCTGAGTGAGAACCAGGCAAAAAATAAAACCCTGAGAGTGTCCAATGTTTGGAACCAAAGCCAGCCACTGGTGATAAAGTACACACACCATTTGGGATGGTTGGGAGCAGCTGGTGTGTTTTGTGCCAGCTCTCCCTGGAATGTTATCAGGCTGCTGTAACACAGTAAGTGTCAACACCGGATGGAAGCAGGCGAAGAATGCAGCTGGCGATAAAGAGAAATTGGGAAAATGATACACACACATTCCAAATGGTATGGACAGAACAAAATATACAAGGGAGACGACAATAGACATGAAGAGGAGGATAATTCCAACACCTTCGTGACTGCACCTATTTACAAACACATTAAATTTAAGAAGCCATGTACACTTTACAACTAACAGATAACTCTCAATTTCAAAACTTTACTGTACGTTACATAACTAATGATCCAATACATGCACAAAAGTACTAAAACACATTCAAACAGCATCTAAAAACCAGAGACCCATAGAAAAAATATTTATTCTGAACTTGTCACCCTTGCAGATCAGAAACCCTGGTCCCTCTTGCCCTTCTGCCCCTCAAAACGAATAGAAAAACCACAGCCTTTTCTTTCACAAAACAATGCTTGCTCTTTGAAGTCATTAGTAGCTGACACACCAAATCACTTCTGCAAACTGAAGGACCCCTGGGATCCTTTGACCCCCTTGAGCTGTATGTGGCATGTACTAAATGCCATCAGGTTCTAGATATCCAAATTATAGATAACTTGTGGTCTGCTGAAATAAACAGAAATGCACGAAAGAGGCAATGAAGTAATAGCAAAAACTCTCATGAATCAACTAGTTCATCGACAATTTTTCTCTTCCATCTCACAGCTCTGTTAACTTCATTGTTAATGAGATCTGGTTTTAATGTAGGAAGTCATGTTCAGTGACCAAAGGGAAATTAGTGTGAGAAGCTAATTATCTTGAAAGAACATTGTCTTTTGTTGTGTATTGAGTGAAATGTTGTGAAACGTGGTGTGAAATGTGACTAGTGACCAATGGATATCTTTTTTAAACCACGAATTGTTCAGTGGGTTCAAGGATATCTGGGCTATAAAACAACGTCTTAGAAAAAAAACTAACAAAAAAACCTATATATATATACATATATATTTTTTTTTTATTTTTTTGTATACACATTTTAATTAAAATACTAATTTTATAAATGTATATTCATGTATTATAATATATAATTATACAACAAATATATTTTTATATATTTTTGATAATATATTTAATATTTATTTTTATATCACCTAGCTAAATCCTTAACCTACATTATTCATAGTTAAAAATCTGTCAAAGACTTGTCTGTGTAAATCCACACAAATAAAATTAAATTAACCATATGTTTTTATATATATGTTTCTCAGACCCTGTGAGCAAATTCGAAAGCTGTTAAAATGTAGCACTGCAACATTACTGTACATTTTAACAGCTTTGCATTTCAGTAGGGGAACTTCCAGTGTAAAGGCTTGTGTTTATAAGTGAACAGAAACTGCACTCTGAGAGGTTGTAAAGGCCATTACATTTGTATGCCAACAGGAGAACAGAGCAACTGCTAAAATATTATTTCAAGTCGTGAGTCACATTCAGCATGTAGCACAAAAATGTAAGGCTATGCTGCAGTTGGCGTGATTGACAATGACTAGAATTGTCCTATAGCAATTAAAGCCAAAGACATAACTACATACCAAATATAATCGATTAAGAATCAACTACTGCAAAAACCCATTCCAGTTGACCAAACAATTCTGGATATTGTGGGACGACATGTCCCCTCAATGTCTTTGGTGGTTATAGCTTTAATTAAGACCATTTACATAAATATACAGGTTGATTTGTGTACTCCACATTGCTACTGATAAAAAAAACGCTCCTTTACAAGAAGTTAAAAACAACTTAAAAGGGTATCTTGAAAGAATCTCAAGCCTTTTCTCATTGAAGTGACAGAAAAAAAAGAGTAATTCACCAGTTAGAGTGAGTTTCCAAGCTCTTAACACTACACTGCCAACTGGCCTCAGAGTTCATTGCTTGCCACAACCCACCACATTGGAAACAAGTACTACTGTGAATTATTTTCCAGCCTACAGTGTTACACATGCCAAGGAAAACAGAGACACCCACTGTGTTCAGGAATGATAACATTGATGAACAGTATCTCCAAAATAAAAAAACAATGGCAAAGAGGTAGAAAAGAATGTGACATTCTTCTATTTTTGTTAGGAAGTGAGTTGTTCACACAAAATCTATTTTCACATTCTGTGTTACATATTTCAAAACAGTCGTACGTGTTTGAAACCACATGAAGATGAGAAATAGTTTTCATTTTTGGCTGAAATATACCTTTAGATTTGTCTTTAAATAGATAGTACTACATCTTGCTAATGACTGTTTGTAGTACATTTCCTCCCTTTTCAGTATGAAACATTTCTTTTTCTTAAGGAGTAAGTTAAAGTAATAAGATAAGCAACATCTTCAACATCCAATTAAAACCTGTCTGGACTGGTGGCCTCTTTTAAAGTTGTTCTAACCTTAACGACACAATTAGTCAATGTGTTCTCCAAAAATGAAGAGACGTTCCTGAGCTTTTTCCAGAAGTTTGTGTGGGCGTACCATTATGGGGCCGAAATCTCACGATTCCTTCTAAATCTTGAGGCCTAGTGAGAAAATGACATGCAAACTCTTTTCTTATTAAATACTCCAGCAAATCCTGGCTTTAAAATAAAGTATTCTGTATCAAAAGGTGATTAATATCATTGTATAAATGTTTTCTTGCTGCCATGGACTCTCATCCTGCTTTGAATGCAAGAAGGATCTTTAAAAAATATTGAATATTGGAAAGTATGTGTGGTAGACATGGTTTTGGAGATGCTTCAATCTTCAAGAATGCAAAGAGGTCTTTGGACCAGTTACACAAAGAGATTACGTAATGGTTGTAAGTCAGCCTCTGGCACAGGTACCTTGGGGCAAAAGCTGAGAGCACGCAGCTGCATGTCTCAGCAGCTCCAGAACAGAACGTGCCGGGGCAGAGTTAAGCCAAGCTAGTGGAAGACTCCTGCTCTTAGGACCTGGCAAGTCTTACCAAAACCATTCTTTGCGCCAAGAGTCATTTACTAAAAGCTTTACACTGTGGGGAACCCTTCCCTCCTCTTATAAGAAACTGCACTGGAGATATTTATGTCTCTCTTTTTTTTCTCATTCATTGGCTCTGGGGTCTTTGAATGTTTGTCCGAACAACAAAAAACTGAGGACATCTATATTTGAAATCCCTTTTGATTTGATGTCTTAGCATGAGGGAAAATATCACATTGGGAGACCTTCCATTTGTATTCCAATTTTGAGTTTATAGCTTGTTTAAAGGGTTAGCTTACCCAAAAATTAGCCTGTAAATTACTGATCCTCAAGTCATCCTAGGAGTACATGACTTTCATCTTTCTGAACAAATCCAAATGGAGTTATATAAAAAATTGATAATTCAAGCTGTTTAACAACACTCAGCCGTTGTTGCAGTGCATCAGTCCAAAAGAAGTGAAATAAAAGTGCCCATCCAAAAAAAAGTGTCTCACACAGCTCTGAGGATTAACAAAGTCTTCCTGTAGCAAACTGATGCGTTTTTGTAAGAACGTTTTGTATTTAAAATGTAATAATCAATTAAACATAGCTTGCAACTCACTGTTGTACATGGAAGCAGTTCCGGGGGAATGGCGTATAAGGTCTACTTTATTTATGCACCGCTCAGAAGTGAAAAAACAAAACAATAGTCAATAATTAAAAGTATAAATCCAGGATTTGTAAAGAAGAATGTTAGAGGATTTCGATATAAGCCAAGAGGAGACTGGTATTCCTTTGCTAAAGTAAGGACATTTTGCTTCCTTTGATTCTTGTAAACAACAACTGGTTGTTGGTGCAAGCTACATTTAACCCTTTATTTAAAATACACAGCTACAATAGATCTGTATGACACATGGATCACTTTTGTTTAGTTTTTCCTGTTTTATTCAAAATATTTACAAACATGCCCACTATATTATAAAAATATCTGATATTCCGATTCTGAAATATGTGCAAGTAAATATATTTGGTATTTTAAACACTTATATATCGAACGTGTTAGTTGATCTATACCAGGTGATAGTTTGTGCTGAATCCGAGCTGTGGGATTTACAACACGCAAATTCATCCTCTCCTCCCGAAGCACGTTGAAGTAGGTCTCCAGTAAACTTGGGGAAGGGCAGAGTAAACTTTATAGTTACCTACACAATCTGTATATGATATCAATAAAAACATGTAGTCAGATTATATTTGTAAGGATCATTATTGCAGTTTCCATAGACATCAGCACTGTAAATTTATGGTTTTGCTAGTACTTTATCTGTATTTAAATATCTGAAATCTAAAATAAGCACTATATGGTTGAAAACACTGAATATCTGTGATAATGACAAGCGCTCAGCGCGTCCAATCTGGCTCTGCACAAGCCAAATCGCAAAATCAAATTTAGCAGTTGATGACGTGACACACTGAAAGTTCTAATCACACCGGTGTGATTGTACACTTCAGGGACCACCCAAGACTGATCACACCATTGTGATTGTATGCGTTAAAGGGTTATAGAAACACTCCACTATTTTCCCGGACCCAGAGATCGGCTGAATGGATTCGAAAACGGTAAAACTCAACTGTTTAACTCTAGAGGAGTTGGAAAATGAGCCTATTTTCAAAAATAGTGGAGTGTTTATTATGTTAAAATATGGCTATTTTTCCTACAAAAACACATCGATTCACTACAGGAGGCCTTTGTTAACCCCCCAGAGTCATGTGAGACATTTTTTATTAAGGATGTGTGCTTTTTATTTCTCTTATTTTGGACTGATGCACTAAAACAGGCGCTGAGTGGCATTAAACAGCTTGAAAGGTCAAAGACAATTTGTAATATAACTCCAGCTGGATTCATCTGAAATCTAGGATGACTTGAGGGTGAGTAATTTATGGGCTAATTTTCATTTTTGGGTGAACTAACCCTTTAATAAAGCAATTTGTGGAATAAAGGAATAATAGAACATGAATGATACTAAATTAATGCATTTTAATTTGTTTAGACTGTAAATGTCTTTTCCAGCAAAATAAAATATATATATATATTTTTGTTCTAAATCTAAAATTTTATGTTAGATCGGATCTGTCAAAATTGCAGATTTTGGCCAAAAAACGTACTGGGTGTTGCAATGTATTTTTGGAGGCTAAATGGTAGTGAATCCCTAGTGTAGTGGTCTCGGCTTTAGCAAACACATTTTACTGTTTAAATGCACAGAATTTGGCAGATGTCCCCTCAAAATAAGCGCAAAAAGTCTGCAGATTCTGTCTGAGCCAATTAATGCCCAAATCCATACTGTTACAGGGACACTTTAACATGGTACAGCCCAGGAGACTCTTCACTGCCCATAAGCCGTATACATTTTACCTGCCTGGTAAAATACAGAGGGAAAGTTTAGAAATATGGAACGCAGCTCACATTCACTCTAAACATAAACGGCTAACATATGTTAGAATTCCACAAAGACAGGAAACATAAAAAAGAACTCTGCTTGATTTGATGAGGCAAACTTATCCAAGGACTCCCTCACTAGAGGCGGACCCCACAGACGAGCCACCCAGTAACTGCACCCCCTCCGCTCCCATGAATAAAGGCCACATGTTCTGTTAAACTAGCTAGACATCTCCGGGGTACAGGGCCACAGCACTGGCTTTGTGCTTCCCTCCACCGGTTCGGCCGAATCTGAAAGGATTCTAGGTCCAAGAGCCCCCCGGCCCACCCCACCGCTCACATGTCCCTTCTCGGACTCGAAATCAAGCACCCTCCCAAGCCAAACAGTGCTATGAATGCCACCTATCAGAGCTGGGCTAAACCCTGCATTTAGGGGGAATTTGCCGAAGGGCCCTTTGTAGAAAAGAAAAATGTCTGCCAGAGCAAGGAATGTGGAAAATTCCTGGCAAGACAAGCAGCCTTTTGTTAGGAGTTTTTTTTTTTTTTTTGGAGGGGGGTGTTCTGGAGGGGAAAAAGCACAGACAAATTGGATCTGGTCTGTTTAGGAGCCTCTGCTGTTTGAAATGAAATCAGTTCCCAGAGTTTCTCAAAGGAGAGAGGAAGAGAAGGGAGAGGAGAGGGGTGGTGGGGGTAGGCACAGTAATTCAGGTTTTTTACTTCAGTTCCACAAAACCTTGAAGTTTTGAGGTTTTTTTTCCCTTTTCTTTGGGCTCTGTGGGGTCTTTATTGGGAACTGGGTCAATACATCAGTCGTTCGAATGGGATTCTTTATATACACTGAAATATAGATTTGTATCTCTCAATCTGTTTGCCAAAGTCTGTTTTGATTTTACTAAACATTCCAACTCAGTAAAAAAGAAATAATGTTTTTTAATCAAAAGGTTTGTGTCAATAAACTTGTTATTTACATGTATTAAACACAAGGCATACAAGTTTGTAGTAGAGCTGCCAAATTAATAAATAAAAACAAAACAATAATAAATAAAATGTTTAAAAATATGAATAAAAATGTTTAATCAATGTAAAATGATGCCAAAAATGTGTGTGTGTATATATATGTGTGTATACACACACATATATACACACATGCTTTTTTGGCGAAAGAATGTATGTATGCGGCCCTCTGTGTGAACCACTTCCTTTCCTGGCCATACCATGATAAAGGACTCGTGTCGCAGAGGTGTCACCATCAATAATGTATGCCACATACCTTTCCCTGTTCATACAAACACAAAGAGTTCCTGTCCTCCTCCCCCTCTTCCTCACTTTCATTTATTCATTCACACGTCAGCACCATGTCAGCACTGAAGCTGCCATTATGGACAAATTCATTTAACTGCTGATAGCAAATTATTGCTTTGTGCTGTTCTCATCATAGCTGTTCTCAAAAATATATTATGAAATTAGAAACTAAAATTATGAAAGCCCATTGCCAGGAGAACATTTTTTTGGTAAAAAGTCATGTTTATGACAAAAAGTCACTATGACATATAAGTCACAATTAAGAACAAATATAAAAATATGATATAAAACATAATTATGACAAAACATAAAAATTATAGCATTAAAATATTACCGTAATTCCTCAAATAAAAACCAGTAGTCAAAAAAACGCCGGGCCTCTTATAGTGGTCGGAGGCGTGGTCAACACGGACAAATAAAGGCCGGTCTTAAATAAAGGCCGGGGGAAAATTTGTGCAGCAGAGCCAGTTAACGAACGTACACGCCTACTGCCGGAGCGTTTCTCGTTCTCGATTCAAGAACCAGTTGCATCAGTTTTCGGATCACCAGTACACTGAACCGAGAAGCGTTTCTGTCAGACGCGTCCGATTTGAGAACCGAGGAGCTGATGATACTGTGCATGTGTGATTCAGTGTGAAGCAAACCGACACACAGAGCGTCTGAACTGAACTGATTCTTTTGGTGATTGATTCTGAACTGATTCTGTGCTAGTGTTATGATCTCTGTCCACTGGAACGCTATCGCTTTTAATTTAAAATGGGTTATTTAAAACAATTACTTATCAAACAGATGGAATTAGAAATAAAGGCCTGCTTCTAATAAAAGCCTGCTTCAGATAAAAGCCTGTTACCTTCTGCTGTTCAGGTAAATAAAGGCCCCGGCTTTTATTTGAGGAATTACGGTAATTTATTAGATCAAAAGTTGACCTTATGATGTTACAGTAAGATAAAAAGTCTATAAAAAGTTGATTATTTTTTTTTGACAGTTAATTTCATAATTATTACTATGTCATAATAATTAGCAGTAATGCATTACAATTAATGTGAGTAACATAATCAGATTACTTTAGGTTAACTAGTAAAGTAATGCATTACTTTTAAATTTACAAGAAAATATCTTTACTTATTCAAATAACATGCATTTACTAATCTCTCTTGCACAAAACTATATTCAGTATTCCTCAAATTAAATATGTCATATAACACAAATAGCCTTTATGTATTTAATCCCATTATAATAACCAGTCCATTTGATGCTGACCTTCAATTATCCAATTCAACCATACAACATTTTTGCGTTTTTTAACTTTCTTCTCATGCATCCTATTCTTCATGCAATACAGAAGGGCAGCACAACTGAAAGGTTTGTTTAAGCTGTGCCTTCCACTGTAGAGACGTGTATTTCCTTTCATATCACTGTTGGTAAGATAGGGCTTTTACATTTGCCAAAAAAGGTACTTTTTTATATTTAAAAAAAACACAACCAAGTCCAGTCCAGATAAAAAAAATTAACGCAAAAGTAACAGTGCATTACTTTCCATAAAAATAAATGCATTTAGTTACTTTTTTAGGGAGTAATGCAATATTGTAATGCATTTATATTTCACAAATGACACTTTTTTATCTTGCAATCTTATTTATAATTTTATGTTATAATTACCTTCTAATTTATACAAGCTAAAATAATGCAATATCAACTTTGATTAATCTATCAATAAAACAGCAGAAAGCCCTACAGTATTAAATCTCTCTAATATGGGGAAACCGTATTAAGTTGTTGTAATTATCTTTTTTCCCACTGCTTTCACTTGTGCCCTTTCTCTATCTCCCCCATTTCAATCTCTCACCTCTCACATTCTCATCTCCGGAGCACCTATCGAGGCAGCTGTTATGGTCGCTGGCTCAGAGAAAAATGATTAAAGCGCTTCCAGAAGCTAGAAACAGGAAAGGGAGGGAGGGCAGCGAGAGATGAGGGGGAGAGGTCAAAGGGGTCACCAGTGGAAATCCGTTGAGGTGGTCCCAGCAAACTCCTGCTGTGTGAGTAGAGCCCTAGACTGAACACACCCCCATATTGGCAGGAATTCAGCTTCTCGGGCCCCAGATACAGAGGGAGAGAGAGACAGAAAAAAAGAGATGAGAGGAGGGGAGAGCGCTCAGGGAATGCAGGGAATGAGGTAGAGATCCACTCTCTCTCTCATGCTGTATCTAGCTCACAAAGTTGTCCAAGTGAGGGACAGGAACAGTTCCAAGCCACAGTGTAAACGAAGCTTTTGCAAGTGCATACTTCAAGACCCCAACTCCAGCCCAGGGTTCCAATAATTGCTAATAAAATGTTTGCAGTTCATTACAAAAATCTAGTCACCATCCAACTATGTCTAATTGGCAGAGTTCTGCCAAATGAAATCGAAACTATGAAAAGTAACTTTTCCGAACATGCTGTACAAACAAGAAGTTTGTTTTAAGACCTCTTATTATTTATGCTGGCAAACTCGAAAATTGTCAGCTCAAGCCAACATGACTTGACATTTACAACCCTCTGAACTTTTTTAATGTCACGGATTTCCAAGTGAAACAAAAACATCCAACTCAAGTTAAAAATGTAAAGTTATAAATTTATGACAAAACTTGATTTCATCTATCATACATAGAAGTCAAAATTATGAGATAAAAATTCATCATTATGGCAATTCAGTCACATAAAAAAAAAAAAAAACACGTTTATAAGAGGAAAAGTTGACAAACGTTTTTTGTTATTGCAACTTTGTTTCTCATAAAAAGTCGTACTGACTTTTTATCAGTACGACTTTTTGTTTGTTAAAAAAATATTTGGCAAAACTTGAAAATTGTGGGCGTTACACATCTCCCGCTTTTTTAATGAATGAAGAATCAGAGTCTTTTTCACATCTATTAGTATTATTTTAACTATCATAGAAATTATTAAATGAACTGTCATTAAATACATTAAGTCTTAAAAGATTTAACATAATATTACATTGACATTAGTCTAGATGAATCCTACGGAATAAAAAGTTCTTAAATTTGCATAAAATAATTTGAATAATATGCCTTGGTGAATCATGCACAATAAAACCAAGAACCTGTACTGTATTAATAAAGTAAATAGGGTCAGTTTTAATTTAAAGGTAGTAGCCCATGTAGACGGCCATGTAGACACCGTATGTCTAAAAGCAAAGTCTCTCTGTGGCGTTCTTGAAAAATTTGGATTTGTTTACCAGTTTAAATAAAGCTGACAGCATCTTACACTTTCAGTCTCATTTAGTGTGGAATAGGGAATAAAAACAGGCTGAAAGACCAAGCGTAGGCCAAGCCACTGACTCAGAGAAGGACAGGACCTCAGCTGACTGCCGAGATCACTATTTGTCCCGGGAGGCTTGCAAAGGCTATAAAAAGGTTTTGATGTTTGACACCAAATTCCCATCACAATACCCTCCTCCTGCCTCACGCATGGACACATTAAGAAAGGGAAGAAAGGGGAAAAAAGAGAGAGAGAAAAAAAATACACTTTTCGCACTTTGGCAATGGCTGAGGGTTTTCCAAGCCTCCCCACCAAATCGAGACTGTTGGATGACTCCCAATCGCAGCCCTTGTTCCCCTTGAAACGCTGCGCGCCTCCCCTCTTCCTTGCCAGACTCTCCCTCGGCTCTGATTCCACTCCTCACAGCCTGACAACACTGTCTGTCCTCCAGCCAAAAGCATGAGATCCTTGTGTGAGAGAGGACTTCCTCCCCACCGTCTCCTGTCCTCTGCTCATTTGTGCCTCTTCACTTATTCATTCACTTTCCTCGTCTCTTCCTAGAGGTGGGAGTAAGAGGCTGAGCGTTAAAGTTTACGGCATTCCAGTTGATCCCCCCCCCCCTCCAATTTGGCAGTAACTAGAAGCTGGAAAGTGACCTGCTCAGATGTTTGTGAGGCCGTTGTGGTCCAACAAACATTGGTGGAGAGAACCACCTGGGAAGGGAAGAGCGAATACAAATCACGACCCTGTCATCAACCTCATATCAAAGGAATTCTTGGCGTAAGATGAGGTGGACATCATAGTGTCAACATCTTGGCCAGATCTTTTGAGTGCATGTGACATCCCTCGTGGTGTAAAGACGCCACAGGAAGTAAATCTATTGTCTAAGCTGACATTCCCACTTCTTGCCTTGGTAACGCACAAGCAGGGCTGTTGTCTAAAGTGAGCACCAACACTTGCGCAGTGCAGATCTAGAGAGAGCACAAGAACTTCTCCCTTCTCTTCATGTTCTCTGTTGCAGAGGAACAAAACGCGTAAACACGCTGGACACCGGCCAGTTGGCAGTATGAAAGGGGACTGCAGTGCACAACTGAATAATGTTAGCCATCTGAGGACAGAGATAGTCCGTTCCAACACACCCCCACCTCCACAACACAGTGCGGCTTGTCCGCTCGGCACAGGGGACCCGCTCCATCTCCGCACCTGTGCAGGAGGAGCACCCGGAAAAGGAAGAGGGGGGCAATAAATCAGTCTTTTTGCTGCTGAAGCAAATCTAGCAGATAACATTACAACTGGCGCAGGAGAACCGCAGAATTCTCCCTATAGAAGGACTTCCTGTTGGCCGGATTTATAAATAACAAAAGGACTTGAGCGGAAATGAGTAATGAAATGTTTGAATGCAATTCTGCGCCCAAAAAAACACCTGACATATGGTCATAATTTTAACGCATAAGTAGGTTGAGTGATATATATGGAAAATTCTGGATTTATTAAGAAACTATGCAAGGTTGTAAATATTAATATCACTTCGTCATTTAGTTTTGTAAATACTGCATCATTATTGCTTCATACAGTATATATATATATATATATATATATATATATATATATATATATATATATATATATATATATATATATATATATATATATATATATATTGTTTATTGTATACTTTTTCAGCAATATGTATACAATGATTTTGTTTCATTTCAAACATATATCAATCTGTGTCATTTTAATTTGTGTTGGGTGCTTCTGTAATTTTTAGTTATTTTGTCACCAATATTATATCATATAATTGTGCTTTTATTGGAAAAAAAAATATTTATTTCTTGTTTTTAACTAAAAGGTTTTTGTTATTGTTCTTACATTAAACTTGTTTTAATTACACTTTGACACTTTAACTCAAACACTGACATTCATCCAATTAAAAAAAAGGCAAATACATAATCAAAATGCTGAAAAATCGTTTTCTTTGCTATTCCTGTTGTTGTGTGATGAAAATGTATAGAAAGTCTACACAGCACCTATAAATCATATCACTCCACTATGTTTTATTGAAGTCTAACTGATATCAATGTGTGGGTGGATCAAGCGTGTGTGTGTGTGTGTGGGAGTGTGTAAATGCATCACGCAGCCATCATGAAAGCACAGCCGAACGCACCTTTGGGCATCAGTACAAAGGAAATAGAGCAATAAATGTAAACTTCATCAGCACAGTCCAAAGAGTTCAGCCGTTCATACTCTCAATCTCACACATTCAGTTAAACACGAACGTCTGGATCAAGTTTTGCCCTGCTATGTTGTAAAACTTAGGTATGACGCTTACAATGCAATCTAATGCAAGTAAAACTATATAACAAACATCAGTGTTTCAGAGCTTAAGTGGAGAGATTAGGGTTAAAAAAAACATACATATATATATACACATACATATATATATATATATATATATATATATATATATATATATATATATATATATATATATATATATATACACACGCACATGTTTATTTTTGTGAAAAGTGGGGACATCCCATAGGCGTAATGGTTTTTATACTGTACAAACTGTATATTCTATGGCCCTACACCAACCCTACACCTAGCCCTCACAGGAAACTTTGTGCATTTGTACTTTCTCAAAAAAACTCATTCTGTAGGGTTTATAAAAGTTTGGAAAATGGGGACATGGGTTATATCCTCATAAGTCACCATCTCCTCGTAATACCGGGGTCATACCCATGTCATTATACAGAGTTTTGTCCTGATATGTCACAAAAACATGCCCGTCCACACACACACACGCACACACACACACACACACTTCTCTGGGATGTGCAAAGCATATTTTTAAAATGGACTTTTGTAAGTTACCTTTCTATAATTGTTCTCTGATGATCACGCTTTGGTGCTTTAAAGGAGATTAATTTACCAAAAATGCATTGAACAGTAAGCCATGGTGCTTATATAGGCACCACGAGTTTGAATCTACTAATCACTAATTCAAATGAAAGTGGCATAAAGTCCAAAACACACAAAAAAAATTATTAGTTAAAAAGACACGCTATTTTGTCTTTGCGTTCTAGAGATGCTCCTGTAAGACTGCACTCATTCTCTGACCCATCTAACCCTTTGCATGTCTATTAAAGTTTCTGTCCTAAAACAGTTTGACGTGGCAAGTAAAAGCTGAACTTTAGAATGTACGCCATAGGGGCTCAGCCGAGACCTGGATGTAAAGGGTGTTTTGGAACAGTTTCGGCTCACATGTGACTCAAATCGCATTCCTGTGTGATAGAGTCAAGATGGGTCATGTTTTCCTCCAATACAAATGTACTCGTTTCTGTATTGAACAAATCATTTCAGCCCCCCGTGCTTATAGCAAATCCATGCAACTATATCGAACTGTGTAATGAAATCACACTGAGGATCCAAGGATCTGATAATAAAATAGCCAACTTTAAAGATTTGCACACAGTATATCAAATCTGTGCTGTCACTTTCCTAAAAACGTATAGTGAATTCAGATGTGACACACTTTTCAAGTCAGACTGTGTATGTGTGTGTGTGTGTGTGTGTGTGTGTGTGTGTCCAGGGGCCCTGGAATGGTTTGCTTTTCCTGTCTCTCTGAGAAAAATCCATAAGGACACAGAGCCGGCATGCCACAAAGGGTTCATTCTCTCCGAATCTCCCCGCAGTCATTCTGGTGGCACTTTTAACTGCCTGCAGCTTAACTCTTCCAGCTATCAATCAAATGTGTCAACCTGATAAACACTGAAAACTACAGCTTATCGGAGGAATTACTGAATGAAAACTGAACGCAGACAATTGATCTATTTCCACCATCTTTTTCACATTGGAAATCAACTGAATAAGAGACAAACAAGTACATAACTGTATGAATGCTGACTTCTAAAAATTACAAGAATATATTTAAAATTGAATTGAATATATATATATATATATATATATATATATATATATATATATATATATATATATATATATATTTATTCAATTAATATTTTTCCCTATTGTGCAAATAAAAAAAGGCAAAGGTTTTTATAAATCATGCTTTTCTCCAATGGCGTTGTAAATATTTTTTTTTATGTTTTTGTGTAATATTATAATTGTCACTAGGTATAAATCCAAGAATAATGTAAAGGTGTGTATATATCAGTGTGTGTGTGTGTGTGTGTGTGTGTGTGTTACAATAGTGTTAAATCGGATACTGCATATATATAGGCCAGATCAATATGAAAATAAAAACTGATAATTAAGAACATTATACTAAACTTTTTATGAAAATAATACCTGGATTTTGTATAATATAAATGTTTAATAAATGATTTTAGGGGACAAAAAGGAACAATAAATGAATGAAAAATCAAACATTATTCAACACATCATGTTTTTCCAAAGTATTCACAGCATGAAGAAACCCTGAAAAGCACAGGTAAATGCAATCGTTCTGCAAATGGATGTGTCCAGTTCTATATGACTAATGTAAACAAACTCACCCATTTCCTGGGTCTTCCTCGAGGTCTCTTCTCCCCTGTGGTCTCAGCTTTCTGCAAATGCCAACAACCATGAATTAGTGGCCGGTATTTCATCAAGTGCTTTAAACAAGGGTTTTAGGCACACAATTTGTCACATGCAGAGTCGTTTTCATATACAGTCACAAAATGACAAGGTTAAATGCTAGGGCTTGATTTCCTCTAATGCTTTTGATGCAGAAAGAGTTTGTAAGGTATATCTGGGCTTCCAACAATGAACTGTCTTTATCGCTCAGGTTCCTGGTCTGTGCAACATAATATTTCACTAGAGGAATTTTATGCCATTCAAGTGTAAATAAGAGCACCATTATCAGCAAAACCACCCAGATAAGGGCCATGAAAGACAGTTATGGGGTTTCTATCATAGTGGCTCCAACTTAGGTTCAATTAGGTACTCTAAAAATAAAACACCTTGCACAAAACGAAGTCTTTAACATGCTTTTTAAAACATATCATTTTGTTGCTGAAGATGTTTGAAAGACAATTCTTGCATCAGTGATTGTTAGGGGGCAAGATTTCTGATCTAACGGTTATCTAACTTCACCGTCTGAGCCAGAACTGCAGGGAAGTATATCCTAAGGACATTGCGTGTCATACAATAATTTTCAAAATGTAACTGAAATTATTTGACAGGTGGAAGCAGGAGAATTTTGCGCTGTGGGTTTAAACAGTGGTGCCTTCGTGCATCGTCTTAAACAATTAACAAGACAAGAGGCGTCTTCATTATTTATAGGATATAAAGTTTTCTTCTGGCTGTGGGCTTTTGTTATGCAGAGCCCTGCAGGAAACCTTACTCAAATCATCAAACATCTATGAATTCAGTGAATGTCCCAGGAAGGGTAGGTGAAAAAAATGTAACTTAATAAACTAAAATGAAAGTTAGAAATGTTGCCTTGGAAACTAATATTACTTGGAATACTAATATTAATAAAAATAAATAAATATATAAAAACTCCATGCAGATATATTAATAATAATAATAATAATAATAATAATAATAATAAAATAAATAAATATAAATGACAAAAGCACATACAATTACTAATACTTTAAACTAATACTTTAAAAGTTTAAATTAAAAACATGAAAAAAATAAAAAATAAAATCTAATTAAAAATGGTGTAACAGTACATAAATAATACTAAAACAGCACTGGCTTTGTGAACTAGAACAGCGAATCACTGAAAAGATCCGATTCAACAGAATGATTTTGTTCATGAATCCGACAACACTACTTCTCTCAAGAATGTGCGAATCAGCTAGTGAAGACATTAAAATTTTCAGTAAATTGTCTTACATTTTGGTCATTCCTCACTCAAATTTAGCCAATGGCTTTGGAAGACTTGTAATACAGTCAAATGGGCCACTCTCATTGTAATTTTGAAGATTAACAGACCAACATTTACTTTCATTATATGCTTCAATAGAATCACCTTTTATAGAAATTGTACCTTTAGGGGTGCAACAGCTTGTCATAGGTCAGACAACTTAGTACCTTATTTACTTCTAAAATATTCATAGCAGTACCTTAAGGGTACATATCACTTTAAGGTACTAATACACACCATTCAGAGTAACGGTGTATTCACACCAGGAAACTTGCTCTGGTCCGGACCAAATACAAAGTTGATTTTTTTTTTTTTTTTGGTGCAGTTCGATTTCACACTGCCCTTTTTGCAAGTGAACCAGAAATCGTAAACAAAACCACACGTGTGCTAAGGTCATCCATTCATTGGACAAAAAACAGCACGCACAGAAAAGTAATTGCAGGCTTTCACAAGTGTCAGCTAATGGCGCAATCGCCCATAAACACCTCTTCAGCTGGGTCTCGGTTCGGTTGTTGGGTGTGCACCAGAGTGCGATTGCTGTATTCACACCTGCCAAAAAGATCCGCACCAAAGGGGGAAACAAACCAGAGTTTGATTCAATCAAACCAAACAAGACAAGACTTAAGAGAACGTTATCCCTTTAAAGAAACTCCTAAACTAACTGTACTCCTAAAGGTACACTTTTAGCACATTTTTCTATGACAGTGAAGAAAAAGTCAAACGGGCTTGGAAAGAAATGAAGGTAAATGATGAAAGAATTTTCTTTTTTTGGGTGAACTATCCCTTTAAACCCCTATTCTTATTATTGGAAGACTTCCACAACAGCTTCTACAGTGCATCCCCGTCTCTTGTGCTGTGTGTAATGTGTTCAGCCCTGTTTGGGTTGGTCTGTTTGCCCTTACTAAGTATTCAGGCATTGTCAAGGCTCACATTACAACTTCTCCAACAAACACAGTTTGTTTTGAATACCCCAAGGACGCTTTACCATTCTGCGTAGGCATGACGAAGAAACATAAACCTGAGCGTCATAGTTCACGCCACAGCCGGTCACTTGGAAAGGACACAGAGGCAGCTACGTACATATTGCCTGTCAGCCTGAGTCCGGCTACCAATTTTTTGAATTGAAAATGGGTAAAAATTTGATGTAAAGATTAGATTACGCTGTTTATAATTCTTGCACATTCTCAAAGACACAATCCCTTTAAGCTCGTCTCTCCTCATCTGCATCTTTCTCAATATCTCTGTCTTTCTCTGTCTAATCAGTGTCTCCATACCCTCAAACCTCTGTTGGGGAGCTTGTATTTTTAATAAGGAGATTTAATGGTCTGCAAGCCGACACCCTGATCAATTAATCATGTCTGTGTTTGCGTGTCTCGTGTCTCGTCCAGCCAAGTCCTGTGTCTCCGGCAGACACGAGCCTGGGTGCTCACTGTCCTCTTCGACACCAGGACATCCTGCCATGCGTGTGAGACCGGGGACAAGGCCATCTCTCATTAATGGAAAGGGAGGGGCAGTCTCGCATCTCCCAAACCCACTTTTACAAATGGAGGGTATAAAATTAGCCCCCTTGTGCTCCGTTTCAAGTTCCAACAATGTCTAGTCAACGGAAAATATTCGCAGTAGTCATTAGGGATAACGCATTGACTAAAATGATCGTAGCGTGTCGGAAACTGTCTGGAGTTGACAGCGAAATGCGTGTTAATCACCATCAAGGTATATCATGTTTTTTTTAGCCTGATTTAGCCTGGATTGTTCATATGATACTAGTTCTGTGGGTTCTTTATTGCAATTAAAAGCTAACAATAGCAGCATCTGTAATGCGCGAAATTGCATTATTTATTGACTGCTACACTTCTTGAACATGTCAGCGAGTTACTAACTCAGCTCTCCTTGTCGGCTCGAAGACGAGAATCACATAGTAATACTTGTAAAAACCAAACGCACTGACAGTTGGAGGGAAGTTCCTGCAAACCTCCAGACTAGACCACACAACAAGCGAGGCAGAAATGTTAATGACTTCATTACAATCCTCTTGCCAGGACAGCTCGTCTTTAAAGGCATTCCCAATACATAAACAGAATTGTGCCATTATAAATGCTGACAGTCACATTCAGCTAAACTGATGCATGCATGCAACTAAATCTTATGCCATTTCTGTTCACATGGGTATTATAAAGGAATGGGAACAGAGTTTGTTTGGCAATATGCAGCAGTACATGCTCTATCCTCTCTGCGCAAAGTATACACTTCATGCATGTGTGTGTGAATGCATGATTGTGGTTCTCTCACGTATGCATGGTAATTTGCCTAAGGCGAGACAGAGAGAGAGTATTTATGTGTGTAGAACTCACTGCCACTTTTAGGTGTGTAGGTCAGCAGGATTCCCCTCACCACGTTACTGAAGCTTAGTGTTAATTACTTTACTGAAACACAGAGCAAAGGACTTCAGGTCATTGCTGTCCATTCACAAAGACTGTATGATTGAGAGATCAAGGCGGCAGCCCCCAACATTCACACACGCATACGTACGCCCCAGATGTTGACACACTTCACATGCTTCTAAATGTTCCTGACACGTTCTTGATGAATGATTCATTAAACTGGAAAGAACCCATTCCCCAGTTAACACTGCCAAGGTTAATATTCCTTTTCTTATGAAGTTAGATGATAGATCTCATGATAGATAGAATGATAGAACAATAGGTGGAAGGATAAAACAACTGACAGAAGGGTAGACATATAGATATAATAGAACAATATATAAAGGGTGGTAGAACAATAGAACGATAGATAGAACGATAGAACAGAAAGCTGCCTGGTTCTTACCTTCTGC